>NC_092861.1:16137569-16222379 GCF_032062135.1 Pyxicephalus adspersus
ACGTTTTTTATATTCATGATATCTACTAGACCCTTGTTCGGACATATTTCTGTAAGTTACAGGTCTACAATTTAAAAAAAAAATTTGTACCGAAAAACAGTGTACCGCTTTTGGTACAGAAATCTAGACATCAGTGAAATGCCCAGGTGGTTGATATTATTAATACACAGTATTTATATAGCATCAACATATTACAGAGGGCTGTACAATAAATAAGGGTTGAAAATGACAGATAGATACAGACAGTGACACAGAAGTGGAGAGGACCCTGCCCCAAAGAGCTTACAATCTAGAAGGTGACTTTACCTTTGGTGGTTGAACCGAGTACAAGAAGGAGGAATGTACTGCTGGGGATGCTGGAATGGAACCAATCGTGCTGCTTTCCCTTGCATTAGCATATAATAGGTTTGCTTTAATGTTTTTATTGCATTTGCTTGCTTTTTGGGTTAAGGAAAACAAATAGGAGGCAGGGTGCTAACCAGCAAATTGCAGGCAAGGTTTAATAAAAGTGTGGGATGATTGGATGAGCTGTCTTTTGCCAAGGGGAAAACTAAATTAGAGAGTAAAATACCAGCTGGTTACACAAGTACACAATGGGCAGCGTATGAATTAGCTAGTGGGTGTTGGGGGCGGTATCTCCACCAGACAGTTGGAACATTCCTGACTGTTTACCTTAGCAAAGGGGTCCCACTGAAGCCCAGGGTAATGTTCACATAAATTGGTCTGCGGTGAACAGGTTCCATGAATGTCAAACATTTTGTAAATCTGAAGAATCCTGCAACTTTGTCCATCACTATTTTCAGGTACCGACCTGAACGCCAAGCTTTGACAACTCAACTGGGATCTTTCTTCTTGGGGTGACATAAGCTTAAGGAGCTTTGCCAATCTATGACCAAAAGTCTAGAATCTGGCAGAATCATAGAGGGTAAAATGACACATCTGGCTTGTAGAATGTTATTTTTATGTGCAGTTACTCTTTAAAGCACAACTCCGGGCTCCCCTTTCACAATGTCTCTTCCCTCCAATGCCCTGGAGGTCCCAGCTGGCCAAATTTTGTTTCATTTATACTTTTAACTTTTTAGATGTATTCTGAACAGTCATGTTACTTACTGGTTCCTCTTGCTTATCAGTCGCATCTAGTGAGGTTCAGGACATCAAGCTCAATGAGCAGAGCTATAAGTAATTACATAGAATATATCATTGAGTGTTTACAATAAATGAATCCTCTTTTGTACAGTATGTCTTTCTGTGAGCCTGGAGCTGCACTTCATATAAAGATGCAAAGGGAACACCAACATGTATCAGTGTAACCTAATACGAAGCAAACACTGTTACACTGATGATATATTATATGTAATTACTATATAGTTCCTCTAAATATATATATATATATATTACAGGGTGGCAAAAACATTTTTAAACATGACTTTATTTTATTTTGAAGGGGACTCCTCCCTTTCCATGTTGATTATTGCACCAATCTTGGGCGTGTGCAGAAGGGGCTCTCTTTTAATAGTGGTAAGATCAGCAATTTTATTTTTTTACATTTACCAGAAGTGCATTACCTGATCTCTCGCATGTGCAGTGCAAGATTAGGTGACGTAGTTAAAAGAAACAAGAAGAGGAAGAACATGGCGGCCCCCACTGTTCAGTCTGTGCCAGAACAAAGATGGAAGAGACGGGTCCGACTGCACTAGGATCACAAAGGGATAGGCGGCTTTCCATCTATTTCCACTTTAACATGGTCAGGGCAAAACAAAACTAACTGAGATCAGGATCAAAGGCAGGTACTCACCTCACCTTTCCTTGCCAGGAAAACCTGACAATACTCGGTTTGCTTGCATGTGCCGGTTATAAAAGAATGAATCCCTACAGAGTTACGCCATTCGAACAAAAGCAATCAAGATGGCCAAATATCATCTCTGGAAGGAAGAAGAGAAAGAAGATGGTGGCACCCTGCAATGGAACGTAAGTTATGTGGATTTAGTTCTTCTTTAAATAAGGTGATAGTGGGTCTTTGTGCTGACCTTCTACGGGCAATCCAATAATTTTATACCATAAAAAATCATAGCTGAAAAAACAGATCACATACATTATCATATTATATTAAAAATATGTAATGGTGACTAATAAAAATGATAGATAATCAAAACTTTGTAACAAAATACTAATTTTAATGTAATTACTAATGTATTGACAAATAGAAAATGTACAGGTTTGTCATTTTTAGAGCCATTTTTAACCTTTTTACCCTAATGGAACCCTTAAAATTATTTTAAGGTCCTGAAGAATCCCCGCTGAAACCTATTCATTGAGGATCAATGGTAAGAATGTTCTTCACATTGCTGTTGTTGGGATGAATGCCCTTCTTTACAATGGTAATCTGATTGCTACCCTGATAGATAACTAAATCTGTCATTGGTGTCCTGCAGCTGGCTCTGCCAAGTGGCATTGGCCCTGGACCTAGGCAGGCACCATCACATGGGAGTCTAATCAATCACAGCTCAAGGAACCCCTGGCAGTAGCTCCAGGTTTCTGCAAAACCCTGGTTGAGACCGACTGATCTAAAGAATGCTATTTGCTTGGATATAAGGCTGATCTTTTGGTCTCAGTAGTGTCATTCACAAGCATGCAGATAAATGATATGCAATGATAGATACAAGTTGTGTAACAATTATCTGAACACATGAGCTGCATTCTCATTTTGAGATGATTTAGTGATTCAGAAGGTATTAAAGACAGAGGTCCGCTTTCAAAAACCCTAATCTGGAACCTTCAAATTGACCAGCTCTTAAAAGAGAATCATAGAATCAGTTTATGAGTTTATCAGCATTTTATTCAATCAATACACTTATATGTAGGTTTTTGTTCAGTGGATCACGTTTTGCAAGATTCGATAAAAAAAAAAAATGTAGAGTATTTTTTCTACATTTTTTTATTTATAGTTTATTTTATTTATTACCATGTCTTTCACAAAGCAGGCATTGTTGCTGCCGCAGAAAACAATTCTAAAAGAGGAAAAGCTGTCTAAGAAAAAGCCACACTGCTTACAGACTCTGTGTTCTCAGATTCTGAAAGAAACACTTTTTAATTTATTTTTGGTCTAGGTTTTTGTACTTTGCACCTGTTTATCCTCATTCCCTGGTCAGCAGTCACATGAAGCAGTGTTCTCTCAAGTGTTAGTAAACAAAGAATACTGATTACCAGTGCCAGATAGTCTGCCATATCTTAGTAATACTCATTTTCTTTGTTTTAGCACTTATTTACATGTAGAAAATGCAATTAAAGCAAAGCTATGTGCAGAATAAACAAAGGGAAAAAAAGGCATAGACACATGATGCCGTGCATTAGCAAGTTTTGATTACCTGAAATCTACTATAACTTGGTCTTATTAGAAGATTCTGAATTTTTCAACTTTGCCTTGGACAGCATGGTGGCTCAGAGGTATATGTATATGACAAAGGAAGGGACATTAGATTGTGATCTCCTTTGAGGGACAGTTAGTGACATGACTTTGTACTGCGCTGCGTAATATGATGGCACTATATAAATACTGTGTAAAACTAATGGTAAACAGATTGCTTGCTGCCTGTAACAGGCAAGCTGTCCTGCATTAAATTGCTGTTGGAAAGAACTATATATCACGGTTAGGGGTGCGTTGGTTTTATTGATACTGTTAACATTGCCTCATGATAAACACATTCTGGGTGTTATAGCAGCGCAATGCACCTTTGAATTACAACCATGGATTACAATGCCAAAAATAATGACCTTGATTGGTGTATTTTAGTGCTTAAAGGAAGAAAAAAATAGACACATACTACTGCTCTGTGAAAGATGTAAAGATGAAATGGGATAAACCTTGCACAAGCCTTCCATCTTGTAAAGGTTCTTCTACTGTACGACAATGACTTTCTTTGATTTAACTACATGCAATCAACTTTTTACAGTGGGCATGATTTAATAAAGCTCCCCAAGGCTGGAGAGAATAGACTTTCATTTAGTGAAGCTGGGTGATCCATCTAACCTGGAATGGATTTCCCAAAAGTCGTTTGCTATTTGTTAGCAAATGCTTTCAATCCTGGACCAGATCCATTCCAGGTTTTCTGGATCACCCAGGTTTACTGATGAAAGTGTATCCTCTTAAGCCTTGAAGAACTTTTATAAATCAGGCACTTCGCCAAATTCGCCATCATCTAGCCCATTCTTTACTAATATCATTGGCCGACCCTTTTTATTCATTCAAATTTGGTTCTTTCAATCATGAAGGTATAGCAGACACACATAGGCATTACCACAGCTTTTTGTTTTCAGACGGGTATTTGCAGCAGCTTACTGACTCCTCCAACCAGCCATAATTTCCCTACATTGGTGTCACTGGATCTAAAATCAGGTATGCAGAATAAAAGGAAAGGTTGCATTTGCTAATTTTATAACCAAATTTTTATGAGCATAAGTAGGAGCTCCTGCTAGCTTTGGTGGTGTATTGCAAAAAGGGAAATGTACCCCTCACATTAAGATCAAGATTGAGGACCCCCGCTCTGTACTTTGTGGTTCCATCCACTGGCCCCTGCTCTACTGTGTCCTGTATATACATAGAAGCCAGCAGATGGAATCAGAATTGTGCTTTAGGAATTCTAATATGAGGGAAACATGGTGACTAATACTGTTGCCCATTCTTTAAAAAATACAAGTTGGCAGGCGGTCATGGTTCAATATTTGATATGGGAAATGTATGCCGATATAAACTTGATTATTGCATATTTGATCCAAATGAGAGACAAAATAAAAGCCAGAAAACTAGCAATTCCAAAGCTACTCTAGCAGTAGAAATCTTCACATTAATGTTAATGACTTGTCTACTTGTCTACTAGTGGCAGAGAGATACACTGTTTGTAAAACCCTATTTCCCTATATAAAAGTTCAGCAACATTTCTCTGTATGTGATGTGTTTACATGCAACTTTATAGGCCTGTAGGTTTAGGTTGCATTGATAGGTATTGTACACAGCTACATTACCACATTCTATTCATTTTTAAAGGGCTAGCATTGCTTTTAATAAACAGATAAGCATATAAATATTTTTATTTTTTTGTTCATTCTGCGCACTACACTGCATACCATGTAAATTGTAGTGTACTGGTTTGTTGCTCACTATCGTAAAGGGCCAATCACAGCACGGTGCTTTGCAATAATTTATGTCATGCACACAGTTTTGTATTTGCTGTGTTGCCACAGCTCAATATTAATAAATAGGTCCAAAGTAAAAAAACACTCCTGGTCTATTATTCTTTTTTATTGCAGTGCTCCTATAACATAAAAGCATTTTGTAGATGAGTTGGGGTACCATTCAAATTAAACTGGTGAGCTGTCAATAGGACCAGTTAGTTTTCTTTGGAGGGAGTTACTAAAACACATAGGTATAAATGGCTCTTTAAAGTTTTAATAAATATTTATTACCTATTTTGAAATCTAATACATCCTGACCTACTTAGACACTCAGTAGTATTTAAACAAACTTCCGATCTTTGAACCTGAAATTTTTAAAAAAAGTTAATCATTTGGTGCAGCCTGTCAATTATAAACTTGGTGTCTGTGTTTATAAACAATAGCAGCTAACCATGAACAGTTCTTCTTAGTCATTTACCTGTATCCACAAATAAAACAAACATGAAATACCATGTTACATTTTTTTCCCTATACTTCTTTAGGTGATAAGGGAACCAAACAAGGCTGTGATATAAACAGATCAAGCAAAATATTAAATTCACCTGCATTAAAGTTTGTAGCTTCCTCTCGTGCGGCCAACACACCTATGACTCATTGAGACACAGATTTTGATGGTGTCTGCTATAAATCCTTTAAGTCACACAGCCTTCTTCCCACAGTGAAACCTACTGCCTCTCTTTCCAGGTAAATGACAAACAAGAACCTGGCAATTGACATTAGTTAAAAAATGATTCATCAGACTAGCTCACATTTGTTGCTCCATGGTGCACCCTGATTGATCTATAATTATGCACCCAAATATGCTGATTTGGCCTGACACCTTTCTCTTGTGGCCAGCATTAAGTTTTTCAGGAATTACTAGTACAGTAGCTCTTCAGTTGGATCAGTCCAAGCAGATTAGCTTTAGGTACCCATGACCCCGTCACCAGCTCACCAGTTGTCCTTCCTTGGACCACTTTTGGTAGATTCAACTCCACCACCTTCACCTGCTGATACTCACACTTTACTCCCATGCTGTTCTAGCGGTATCAGGATATACCCAGTACAATGCTTGGACCTAAATAGTCAATCACCAAGCCCAAATGCTGCCATGTAAGGAGGGTAAATAGAAGGCACTCCTAGCTCTGACTACAAAACTGCAAAGCTGAATATAAATAGGTTGGAGTGTTCTTTTTAAAAAAACTTTTCATTTGCTGTAGATAGGCTGGATGATTTAATCTGTTTAACATTTTTTTTGAGGTAGGCTTTGGCATTCAAAATTAATCAAAAGAGTGATTACAAAAGTAACATAATAAATAAATACCAGTTAGATTACAATTGAATGGTAGTTGAAAGGTAATTTAGAACCATGCTGTACCTAAGGTTTGATTTTAGTTATAATTAGTAGGAAGGTGGAAAAACTGTAATTATTTTTTGTTACCATACTGTTTATACAAACATAGGTGCAACAGCCATTCTTTATATACTGTGATGCCACCTGGTGGCTGTATTATGTTTAATGGTTCTATAATGTAATGATTTAACATTTTATAGGAAGAGCTCATCCATATGTCCAGCACCATCTTGACTGGCTGTATATGCAGTGGATTTACCTATAGTTCTACCTATAGTTTTGGCATAATGCACCAGTATGCACAGCATACAATTACCCCTGGGTGTTATTTCTTCCAGTGTAAATGTAAGGCTTCTGACATTTCTGTTGGTGAGTCAGATTCTGAGGATTCCTCCATCCCATACCACTTGTAGTACAAAAAATACAGCTTTAAAAAAAATAAAATTATAGAAAGCACACCTTGGAGCTTGTGATGCTTCTGGGACGGGCACCACCATGCCTCACTACTATATGTCAAGAGTGCTGGGCAGTCAAAATCCACCAATAATGTGCTCCTATTTTGTTACAGGAGTTCAAGTACCCAGCTCCCCCGCCAATGGTGCACTACAATGATGTCACCTGGACCTCGAGGAAGTACCTAAATTTGGGATCTAAGGTAAGTTTTATAAAAACTTCTTCTTTGTCCCAGTTTTTGTACCTTTTTTATGTTAGGTATGTAAGATTGTTATCTAACAGGGGGGTTTATTTTTACTTTAAGGAAGGGGCAATATCTTCCATAGGTACAAAAGGCGGAATTAACATCTGTAAAAACTTTGGGAACAGAAGTCAAAGACCTAAAGCAAAACTAAAGTTCCATTTTGAAAAATGTAGGACCAGGTAGGGCATTGTTACAGAAAGTGACTGGCAATGTCCTCTCTGCAATAATCATTTTTACCTGCCAGATCACACCATGGAATTGTCAGACATGCTGAGCTGCTCATGCCCCAGCTTCCTCTGCACTTTGCCAGGACTAAATGAATTTCTGTGTGCCCCTGCAGGAGTTACGGCACCCTGGCCCTACCAATCAAGATGGCCAGAGATCGCATCTAGGAAGGGAAGTAGGATGAAGATGGTGTCACCCTGCGAAGGAACAGGGGAGTACAGCAGAGTTTAGTTCTGCTTGACTTTCTGGCAAGATACAATGTTGCCACACTCAATATAAACCTTCTCTTGCCCCATGTTACACGAAAACTTGCTTGGGGTAAAATTTTAAATATTGCCTTGGGAAAAATTTAGCTGAACCAATTAT
Organism: Pyxicephalus adspersus; assembly: GCF_032062135.1. NCBI lineage: Eukaryota > Metazoa > Chordata > Amphibia > Anura > Pyxicephalidae > Pyxicephalus > Pyxicephalus adspersus. The sequence goes on from NC_092861.1 coordinate 16,145,420, forward strand.
TACAAAAATGTAATTGGACCTATTATCCCTGACCCAAAAATCATATATTGCATCTATACAAAATAACTGCCAGGCCTTATTGTCGAGGCTTTTAATAATAGCGTGGAAGTGTACATAATTTACTATCTGTCACAAGCAGCCAACATCTTGAAGAATAATTCTAGAAAAAATCTGCAATAGCAGTTCTCTTTATTGTTAAATAACAATAAATTATGTGCGAGGCAGCACCTGCTTTAGTTAAAATAGTCAATGAGTAATAGCGGTGTCACAGTGTAAAGGTTTCAACATACATTTGCAAACTGCGCTCCTGTACATTAGCGACCTGCATGGGCATACATAAATCTGGAGTCGGTCTCAAGCTGTACAATAAAAGGCAGACATAATAAATTGTTTTCTATTGCAGTTTTCTTTAAAGTTAACTCATTAGCTTGGTATTTACGGAGATATTTTATGACCTGAAGAAGTCTATACAGCAACTATTGTTAATATTAAGGCACAAAAAATGTTTTTTCAGTATTTAGCAGCACTGTACTGAGCACGCTAAAATGCAGAGTGTTTAGGATGCCCAAGTATTTAAAGCAGGTTACCCACATGCCTCAATAAAAATAAAAAAATGGACATCATGCATTTTTTAATCACTAAGTATGTGATGTGCATCATGGTGCACTGCAGCAAAAGTTTTTTGGCTGCCACTGTAGCTTTGTATTAGCTGCAATGCATCACATAAAGTACCTGGTGTTTAGGCGCACTGCAGTAATGCATAGTAAATCACAAATAACCACAGAGCTTTGGTGTTTATACGCTCAGAAATCGGGTTTGTTTTTTTTATCAGTAAGTAACTCAACTTTAGACTAGGTACAATAAAATGATCTTTTGTAATCAGCACCATTCTGTTTTATATAGAGGGAAAGGGGGAGCAAGTAGTGAGGTGCTGCTTGCTCATCCTCTCTATTTCCCTGCCCCTCATAGAAGTAAGTAGTGGTTGTTACCAATTGGTCATTTAATATTCCACTCGGATGTATTAGAGAAGGACATCAGGCACTGTTGAACACGTCAGATTTTCACACCAGACAAGCACAACCATTTATCTCTGGCGACAATGATTCAATGTGTGTACGCAGTTATTCATGCATACAATGCATTTACTTACAACCTAAATATAGGATTTCTGGTTTCTGTTCTTTGTTTGAAAATTCCATGAGGCTGCATTTAGTGATGAAGGTAGAGGAGCCCCATACGTGTCTTTGGGGCTCCAAGGCACAGGAAAGGCAGGGGAAAAGTTTACCTGCATGGGAGAGATGGCCTTTTGTTTCTTGGTAAGTATGAATCTACAGTGGAGCAGGGTGAGAAGAGTATAGAATTAGGATGAATCTACAATGTAGCAGGGTGAGAAGAGTAAAGGATTAGTATGAATCTGCAGAGGAGCAGGGTGGGAAGAGTATAGATTAGGATGAATCTACAGTGGAACATGGTGAGAAGAGTAAAGAATCCAGATGAATCTACAGAGGAGCAGGGTAAGAAGAGTATAGAATTAGGATGAATCTATCGAGGAGCAGGGTGAGTAGAGTATAGATTAGGATGAATCTCACAGAGGAGCAGGGTGAGAAGAGTATAGATTAGGATGAATCTCACAGAGGAGCAGGGTGAGAAGAGTATAGATTAGGATGAATCTACTGAGGAGCAGGGTGAGAAGAGTATAGGTTAGGATGAATCTACAGAGGAGCAGGGTGAGAAGAGTATAGGTTAGGATGAATCTACAGAGGAGCAGGGTGTGAAGAGTATAGATTAGGATAAGGAAGTGAGTGTGTTATTTTGCAATGTACTTTGTAATAAAGTGTACTTATGGTTTAAATTAGAACTAAAAAAATAAAAATTGTGAGCAGAGAAGTTGTATATTGCTGAAGGGACAGAAGGTGTTCCATCTCCAATAAAAATATGCCAACCTGCCTGATGATCAATCTTCTTGCATACGCAGCTTAGTGAAGGATCCTGACATACCAGTCAGGAATTAATTACCAGGAATTAATTAACTTCTTTGGACTTTTGTAGGAGTTTCATCATTCCCACCTAGCCATCCCAAGATGGCTGATGATCTGGAACCTGGAGGAAGACTTGGAAGATGCCAGCACCTGCAGAGGAGCGAGGAGAGGTGAGGGCCTGCGGGAAGTTGTTAGGTGCTGGGGGCAGCAACAGGCACTACTAACCGCTATACTTATTTAGGTGTTTGCAAGAGGGTGCAAAGCCTAGTAAAACAGTGCAGTTTTTTTATTTGTATATATTTAAAATTTAAACCACTTTGCAAAAGACCTGATAGAAGGATCCAATTCAAGTCTGTAGACGCCGCTGGGAAAGTACTGCTTCAGAAATGCACAAGCCCTAAGTTTGCAATAAAGTAGGAAGAGCATTTAGGAGGACTCAGGTCTAGCCCACTGGGGCACATATATTTATTACTACACCACAGTGGTCCTACTAACATTCACAAAACAGACCAAACATTCATTTGTTGGATTTTTTTGTTTTTGTAATAGTGCTTTTTTAGAGCAGATTGGATAAAAAAACTGAAAAGTTCACATGAGGACGAGAAGTGATAACGTAGTAAATATTTAGGTCATAGCATATATAATAAACATGTCCTGCCAGGTGTTTACTCTTGTCTCTAACTACTGGCATCTTTTTTCATCCATATTGTAACCGCGATGTTAATGATTAGTTATTGCACAAATTTTATATCTTTGTCATGTACACATAGGATAGGATGTAGGAAAACTCACTGATTGGTTCCAAAGCAAATGCAAATACAGATTATAAACTGAAATTTTCAGTTTACCGCCTTACAAAATAAAATATTTACATAGTATCATGAAGAGCATCTACTATATTGGTATAGTAAAGTATATTTTTGAATTTAACTGGTATTAGCATTATTATTGAATATGTTTGTGAAATGAGAAGCCTGATTGTAGATAATGTTAAGAACTGATGGGCAGCAGGTGGTGCTGTAGTTGTAGTCAGGAATAGCAGCTCCCACTTAGATAAATCACATGTAAATAGTTGCTGGTTTATCCCAACTTTTTTTGTTGATGATCACCATCAATTTATAGCTCATGGCTAGGCAGATTTTACCTTCCAAGTCACAATATTTACTTGAAAAATGTACCCGGTTGACCCAGACATTCTTATAGCATTCTTATAGCAAGTGACTATATTGGCTAGTTTTTGAACCAGCAAGGACAAACCATTAAAATAGATGTCTCTTAAGCTACGTACACACTTCCAGTTATTATCGTTTGTAAACGAACGACGAACGATCCTGCACGATATCTGCGAACGATCGTATAGCACCGATCCTGTACATACAACACTCACATACACAATACAGCCTGTATCGATCAAATGTTCATTCATCGCGCATGCTCAGAACATGCACGATCACTGAACGACCGTACACACGATAGATGGTCAACGATCGTCGTCCAATCCGATCCGCCGGTCCGGGCCTTCATTTCCAACGACTATCCTCGTTCGTCGGCGTCGTTGGTTACTTTTTTTACAAACAATTTTTGGCCAATCGGTCGTTCGTCGTTCATTTCCAACGATAAAAATTGGACGTGTGTACACAGCTTTAGTCTACAGCAGCAGCTTCAACCAGTCCAGATGTGGCTCTCAGTATCTGTAAAGCAGTAAATGCACCAAACATTTTCTAGGAACCACACCTACTGATGGTGCTTTGGCATGCCAGTGTGGTCTCACACATACTATGTCTGCAATTGTATACAAAACTATTTTTAATGTGAGTTGCATTGCTCCATGTATTGTCCTACTTATGTGCAGTTTTCCCCTTTATGCTAGTTTTAAATTGATATGAAAGGATTCCATTTTTACGTGTGATGTCAGGATATGTATGCAATGTATAGTGGACCTAGTACATGAGCAGAAAATCTCCTTCTGATCTGCTTTAACCTGTATTTGTTTGGAAGCTCTAGAATATAATTGTTTGCCTGCTTGTAGGCTCTGTTCACCATTGTCATGACTCAGGTAACTAGGACGGTAGCTTATCCTCCCATTATCCTTTCTTTTCTACCTCCAACCACCATTCCCCACCCTTTACCTTCCCAAAATAACCAACACCACACCATAACTTTTTAGGGAATGGCCTTTTGAGCCACTTTATTGCCACCACCCTCCTTTTACTTTATTTTTCTAATGATCAAAACAATTCACATATAAATGATACTTTCAACAATAGAAATCAAATTTAAATATACCCATATCATAACAAACAAAATAGACATTATATTTATATATACAACAAATATAACAATACAACTATATAACAACATTATATAACAAATATATCCCAATTGTAACATATCCTGGTTGCAGGTCCTCAAGGGCAATGCTTTACTCACCAATGCCATTTCCCTTTTGTGGGTGGGTGGGGGGGTTCTGCACCATCTATATGTTATTGCTCCTACCTGCACTGTACTACCACCAGCTTGGGAACGATACCTTACAGCCCCCCCTTTTACCACAACCAAAACCACACACCATTAACTTTATCCCACACCGGGATGACTCTCCCACCTTTTTAACCACACTCCTAATGCTGCTTCCTGTGGACCCTTACTGCTCACCCTCAATTGCCTTCTCACTTCTTGCTCACTTCTCTGACTTCAGTTTGTGTGCAAACTTTGTTATGCATAATAACTTAGGTCCTTCTCTTAGTCTTTTGTCTGTATTCCTTGATGAAACGTGCCTCATGCCTCATACTATTGCTGAAATAGATGGTGCATTCTCCTCACAATGTCTTTTTTTTTGTCTACCCACCTAATTCTTGTGAAGAGAAGTGATCATACCTGTCTTATGTAATTCAGAAATGTTAAAGTATTATTTGTACTGTGGGATTCAGTGAAACATTTTCTAACTGTAATCTCTTTGTTTCTGAAGAGGACTTGTTCACCAAGTCAACTTAGTCCTGGACTTTGCTTTGATAACTGCACAGTTTGGGAGTCACTGCTCTTCTTTGGATTTTTCCATTCCGCCATTATTAGTTGCATGCTAACATGCTACTTGTAACATCTACTGTAACTTATATAAACAACTAAAATAATATATAATTCACAGCAACCAAATTGTTCTTCTTTAAAAAGATGTCTCAAGACAACCAATACTTGGGCAATCACACAAAAACATGTTGAAGTTCCCCAGGAAGCATAGTAAATATAATTGTATGTTCCAATAAAAGGGACAGTATTAGAGGTAGGTAGAAACCAGAATACAATATCAGGACCACTAAGTATGTATCTGGCAGTCTGTGATTAAACAGTTGCCCACCCTCCAGAGTTATTGGCCAAAGTGCCAACTGTGCCAGACAGGGTTACTTAGAAGCATTATAGCAAAAGAATACCCAGCATTACAGGGAGTGACACTAAAAAGAATGAACAACAATAAGAAAAAGGCAGAAAATGAAAGAGAGAGGAAGGGAAAAATTAGAGGGAAGGGGGTGGGGGGACACCAGGAGCGAAACCCAGCATTGACCCACCAGGGCATATTAAGCAACTGGAAGTTCATAAAAGTATAGGTGAACAGTCCAGGTGTCTAAGTTAAGAACCAAACCCAAGACCAACCATTGTTCAAAGGAATAAAAGACCACCAAGCATTTTCAAGTACTATTTTAGCAGACATGAACAAGAACATTTAAACTCAAATTTAAATTGAGCATTAGTGCACTTCTTGGGTTTTAAATCAACGAGAACTTCCGCAGGTTGTTTCCCAACATTTATTTTTTACATTTGGTTAGTATGCATACCTTTTTTCCAAATACATTCTCTCTAGTCACATGATGATGAGCATTATCTTCCTCTTCTTCCTTCCAAGGGACATTTAAAGTAATTTTTGATTGGATGTTTACTTTATACAAACTCCCTCTTCTTTTTTTGTTTTAAATCATTGGCCCTAATGTTTTTTAGCCACAGTTAATTGTAGCATATATTGTAAAAAGGAACTGTAAGGCTTTGCTTTACATTTCTTTAATTGCAGTTCAAGGAGGTTAAACACATATCTGAATAGGGGTACTTAGTGTCACTTAAACAAATGGTAGGCAGGCTTTAAACAATCTCCATGTATTGCCGAAGGTTACTAAATTCTGCTTTTAGTAATCAGCACTTCTATTAAGTATTTAACATTCCCTAACTGAATTTAAATGGCACCCAAATAAAGAGCCATGAATCTGCAGCGACACAGTTACACATTGCCTTATCCAAGCCCCGCAATCCCTTTTCCAGGTGAGAGTGAGAAAGATGATGCCCAATACTCTTTGAATCTGGCATCACATATTACATTCTTCTACATATGAAATACAAAGCAGAAAGTAGAGCCTTAGTAGGTAGCAGATATAGCTGTCCCATGTACTTTATGTATAAAATGACCAATGATTATTAGAAACAAGGGTTTTATTTATTTTATTTTATTTTTTCATTTGTAATGTAATTTATAGAATTCTGATCTCTTTTACATGTACTGTAAAACTAATTGATGTAAAAGATAATGTATTCCAATGAACAACAGCATCAAACTGTTCAGTTGGCAAGTCATTGATGTCATTTTCTGGCTGGAGAGCTTATGGAGTAGAACAGAGTTTCTCAATGTCTGTCCTTACATACCCCCGAAAGGTTATGTTTTCAGGATTTCCTTTTGCCAAGGTGAATTTTTGAATTTCACTGAGTTTGTAATTTTTTTTCATCTAGTAATACAGGTGTAAATGATTAAACCATGAACTACTGTTTGAGTCGAAATTCGTAGTCCCCAACTGTGTGCCCAACCCTCTCTTTTGAAATAGCTATAGCGCAATGTGCTATTTACGTATCAGAAGTAGTATACTACTAATGGCCTTTAAATGTTACCTCTAAATTTATGCATTTGTTACTTATAACAATTAATGATACAGCAGGTAAGGATTAGAACTTCTCTCAGGTTGTATTGTCTTTAAAGGTTCCAGTGGAGAAATGTCTTTATTTCTAATCTGGTAAAAAGGTTGTCCAGCCTCCAGACAGGATGTGAGAGGGAGTGTGGGGGGTTTATTCATTTAGAAATGACCTCTACTAAAGCAGAGAATCAAGCACTCTGAATCCTTTTTCTTTTCTGTGTCTAGAGATGATATGGGTAAATGCCCAGGCTTTTAACCAGCACCAGTAGTGAGTCTGGAATGGTACTTAAGCCCTTACACTAACCTTCATCCTTTCCAGCAAGGATCCTTAAGTTGTAATGCAAATCAAAACATATTTTAGATTTTTAGAAGTAAAAAAAAAGATTAGAACTTTTGTTGGGATTTTACTCCTATCAGCAGCCCTGAGATTCTTCATCTTGCATTTTCCAGTTGCCCTTGTCACTACTGGTACTGTACAGTAGCATGAGGCAGTCACTCCAGCCTGAGGTTGGAAAGGTGGTCCAGATTCTCCAAGTTGACAAATCCATATGTTCCATCAAAATAATTTGTTTTGCATCTCTCAGCAGGGTCTTAGGATCATGGAATAGATACCAGATGATGGGCCATTATACAAGAAGGGCTGGACAGTGCCCTAGAAGGGCCTGGAAACAGCAGGGCCAATATCTGCATCTTTTTACAAGGAGGAACAGATGCAAGAGCCCTACAATATTATCTCTAGCAGGCTACTTGTGAGCTAACTAATGGGACCCTGTCTACTGTAAAGTACTGGGATGAAATTCGCAGACCCATTGCTTGAGGTCCTCCTGGTACAGGACAATGCCTGGCATCATGTGACCAAAGTTTGTAAGCCGTTGCAGGATGATGAAGGAATTGATGCCATTAATTGTCCTTCACGTTCCCCTGATGGAGACCCTCTGGTACATTATGTATTGGTGCGACTGACTTTAAGTAGCGCCACAGACTTTCCTGGAGATCACTAGGGATGAGCAAACGAGTTTTTAAAACTCAATCTAACTGCGAATTCGGCCGTCCTCGCTTACCGAAAGTGTAAGAATTGCTGGTGTAAATTCGCCGATCAAGCTCTAAAAAAAAAAAAAGATTGCAGGCTGCACTGATCATTGAATGCAGCGTCGGCTGCATTCATTGATCAGCTCAGTGTGCGATCCCTGGCACTAGAGGTTAAATGGGTTACAAGTTTCCCAATTCAAAACCTCTAGTGCTCTCTAATTGGCTGAGGAAAGCTTTCCAAAGCTGCCAATCAGGGGGAACTAGAGGTTTTGAATAGGGAGACTTGTCCCCATTTAACCTCCAGTGCCGGGGATCGCAAACAGGATTCCCAGAGCTGCAAGAATGATTGCAGCTCTGAGAATCCACTGCGATCCCGGGGCACTAGAGGTTAAGTAACCTCTAGTGCTGGGGATCTTCTCAATGAATAAGTAACCTCTAGTGCCCGGGGATAGCAGTGGAACTGCAGAAGAACTCTCAATGTAGTTTCTCCATTAAGAGTTCTTCAGCAGTTTTACTGCGATCCCCAAGTTTTTTTAATTAACCTCTAGTGCTGGGGATCTTCTCAATGAATACGGCCATGGCTGTATTCATTGGGAACATCGTGCCTTCCCCGGGGCACTGGAGGTTTATTAACCTCTAGTGCTGGGGATCTTCTTAATGAATGCGGCTGTGGCTGCTTTTTTTTGAGAACAGTGTGCGAATAAACCTCTAGTGCCCCGGGGATCACAAACAGGAGGATTCCCAGGGAATCCTGTGAATCCTCCTGTTATAATTTCCTCGATCTTCTGATGGTTTTGCAAAATCGGTTCGCTGAAATTTTGCGGAAGTTTGAGGAAATTTTGAGGAAATTTTTGCAAGAATGCCTCATCCCTAAAGATCACCAGTGCCCTTATTCAGGTTTGAAAGAAGATCCCCCAGGGCACTGTTTGCCATCTCATCATCTGATTTCAGATTTTTACTGTGATATTTAGTGTGTTTTTTAATCTAGTCTAGTATATATATATATAAAATATATTTTGAAGAGAGTGATACATTTTGGTATATATATATATAGTGGATACAAAAATGTATCACTCTCTTCAAAATATATAACATTTTTTTTTGGCTATATAAGTATCTGAGGACATACTTTGGCACTTGTATACTCTCTGTTTATGTAGTTGCTTGTTACAACTCAAATTAAATCTGTATCATTTTGATTTTTCATTTAATACACCAAATAATGCATTGATCTTCTTTTCAGTAGAGCACATGACAGAGATAGGCGGTTAAAAGTCACATAATGAGGGAAATGCTGACTAAGATAGCATTTATCAGCAATGCATTCAGGTTAAGGTTATACAGCGTGCAGTGGGGCCCGTGTGACACCAAGACAGAATAAATGGACAAGCAGTTATTTCCAGATTTATCAAGGAAGCTGTAAAGAAGTTTCATTATCTCATCTCTTCTGGATTATAAAGAACCTGGAAGAAAATCAGTCTTTATGACTAAATATGAACTTTGTCCCAAACAAGTATGTTGGCTTTAACCTTTGGTCGCTGTCATAAATATATGCACTGCGTGGCACTAATTTCCTTCTAAGCAGAACAAAGAACACCTCATTTAGTCATGCAAAGTGCTCATTTATTTAAGAAAACAACTGTAAGTCTCCTGGGGATATACGGGACAGGTAACACAGGAAACATCTGAGTCAATAGTCAACATTCCATAAGATTGTTCTACAAAATGCCAAATATGCTCATAAATTTTAATATTGGGCAACCCCATTAGCCTTTGGCATAGACCTTAAACAAATTTTGCCTTAAATATATCTGAGCTATTCATTCACAACACAAACAGAACAATAAAATTATGATGACATATTATGGCCTTTGTATACTGAGGGCATCTCTGTTTATGTAGTTGCTCGTTACAACTCAAATTGCCCAGGTTATCAGGTAGAGACCCTGGTGAATGTTACACATTTGCCCTTTAGAAAATCATTTGGTCCCATTCATGGAGGCTAGAGTTGGCTCTTCTATTGGGAGAATACTTCTGGGACCTATTTCCTAATGTAGTGTCCTTAACAACCATCATCCAAGAGGAACACTCCCCGCTCAGCTCCAGCTGGTTACTTTGTACAGAACCAGGATGCTCACAACCAGAATGCAGGGAATAACAGCCAAGATGGATGAGGCCACAGCCAATATAGAGAGTTCACAGTAGGGATAAAGTAGTCACAGCCATTATGTGGAGGTCGGCAAGGATACAGACATACATACAGCCTAGGTAGAGGGGGCAACTGTCTAAATCAGGGGTGTCAGACGTCCTTTTTTTGTTCCCCAATGGAATCCTTAATATAAAATAAAAAAATAAAACTGCAGCTGGCCCGGCACGGCATTGAAATAGCACCACTACTACAATTCCCGGCGTCACTCACGTCTATAGACAAGCAGGCTCTCTGCCTTTGCGTGGCCCTGCATTGGACTGTTTCATAGACGCAAGTAATGCCTGGAATTTTAGTAGCGGCACTATTTCAATGAAAAGGGAAGTCCAGCGCGGGCCATTCATAAGATTTAGCCCCGCATTGGCCACGTCTGGCATTTCCAGCACTCCCCCTCAGCTGTACTTTTCCTTGTTACTCCAAGGCATGGGCTTGAATGGTTTCATAGAAGAAAAATGTTATTATTGTTAGTCTGTACAAATAGGTTACCATTGAACTTTAACTCAGAAGGCTACAAACAGAGAAAGAGGAATAAGATTTTGTCTTAAATAAAATAAAAAAAATATGCCTTTTTTCTTATTATAGGCTTGTTCCAGGTTGACTGTGAAGCAAAACCACTTTGTTTCCATATGAAAAGGTTTTATATCTAATGAGAAGGAAAAATTTCCTCGATTTTTTTAATCAAATTTCAAGGTTGGCCTGCGACTTTGTCTAAGTTTTTAATTTGGGCCCACTGTGCATTTGAGTTTGACACCCCTGGTCTAAAAGGTGTTAGCTGGAGTTGGGCTTAATTTTGTTTGTTGATCCAAGACTACCCTGTCTACTGGGTGACAATAATGCTGTGCGAAATTATTGCAGAATGAACATTACTGTCAGACTGTTCAAGGACATGGAAAGATAACAGCTCAAAAATTCAAAAAGTAATAAATCCTTGTTAAGAAGGAGGGTGGGGGCAACTGCTGTGTGAAAGCCCTTCTCTGGACAAAAACTAAAATTCTTTCACTGGTCCCACACCACCTCCAGAAAAACCTCTTGCTAACCTAATGAAGGCAGATGGAATAATTATGTTATGTTATGTTGTTATGATGTTTTTTTGCCTAGCAAGGTCAACATACAAATGTTTATTTTGTTTAAAAAAACACACAGTTATTGATCACAGATATTGAAATATATTTAGGTATCTCAGCATACTGTGTATGATAATATCAATATTTTAATTTAAATATAATTTATAGGAATAGACTAATCACCTATGTGTATTTTTTAAGATATAATAGTGCTGTTGAGATAAAGTATGTGATAAATAATGGCCTTGAACTTTTATTCCCAGGAGTGGTTCAGATTTCATATGGTGACTTTATTGCATAAAATGCTGGTTTTATGTAACACTATAATGTGAATATTGTCACATTGTTGGTTTACAGATGCACTGGGCTGCCAGCAGTGGGAGTTAGTGAGGTTGGTGCACTGAATTTAACCTCATCATTATGACTGTAGTACGTGCAAGCTAATTCTCGATTTTCTATGTTGACACCTGATAAGTGATGAGCTGCTTAGTAAGACTTTCTTATCTGAGCTGACTTTAGGACTATGTAAACCAAACAATATGCTCCCTTTAGGTATGCTTTATTGCAAGTGAGTGTAAGTTAAAGCATAGGTCCACTTGAATGTCTAAAGATACAGACTGCCATCGAAGACCTGGAATCCAAGTCTATTTTGCAATATTGACTGAATACAGATCCTTACCACATCAGGCCTGATTTATTAAAGCTCTCCAAGGCTGGAGGGATACACTTTCTTCTGTGAACCTGGGTGATCCAGCAAACATAGAATGGATTTCTTAAAATTAAACTGCTATTTCTTAACAAATGTTTAAATCCGGGACCAGATCCATTTCAGGTTTGCCGGATCACCCAGCTTCACTGATGAAAACGTATCTTCTCCAACTTGCAGAGCTTTATTAAATCAGGCCCACTCTTTAGAGTTCATGACTAGGGTTAATTCAGATGTAGTGATTTATCTAATACACCCACTAAATCTCTTTAATCTAACAGACTACTGGAGGAGAATTTTTAGTACCATTGAAGCCTTTTATTCCCCATATGACAGCTTACCATATTAACATTCTCATTTTCTGTGGGACCCCCCCTAAAATAATCAGTATCAATAGTTGTGGAATAGACTGTGCATTCATAGCCATTAGCAGATATGGCATAGCAGAAATGCAATTTTTTTTCCAGGATAACATCACTCATACCATGGCAGCATGAGAGTAGACTGGATGGGAGAGTGTTCGTGTGTATGCATTTCCACACATTGGCCCTGATTTATTAAAGTTCTCCATGGCTGGAGAGAATACACTTTCATCAGTGAAGCTGAGTAATTGAGCAAACCTGGAATGGATTTCCTAGAATCAAGCTATTTGTTAGCAAATGTTTTAAATCCTGGACCAGATCCATTCCAGGTTTTCTGGATCACCCAGCTTCACTGATGAAAGTGTATTCTCACCAGCCTTGGAGAACTTTAATAAATCAGGACCAATGCATCTGATGTGGGTTTGTGTGTTAGCAATGGGATGCTAATGGACACAGTTCAGATGCAAAATAACCCACACCCCCAGATTTAAAAACATTTCTTTCTGCCAAATCATGGATTTCCACAAAAACTCAATTTCAACTAGTACATGGCACCCCATGCGTCCCTGGCAAAACCACGTTCCGGGGCTTTGCAATTACCTAAAAAAATTGGTGTCCATGTTCTATATTGCAAATATAATAGAAGCATGAACATTTATTGGATTTTCACGTTAAACTGACAAACTTGGATGGAACTTGCAAATGAAAGCAAATGAACTATAAGGTGCAAAGAAGGATTAGTACTGAAAAGTATTGAATAATTTTGGGTATTAGGGCTATTAGGCTAGTAGGGCTACAGTTCTACTTTAGGCACACATGAAATTAGAACAACGCCCCCAAACCATGTCTTTATGATAAGCCTAACCATTTTGCCCTAGATGATTACACAAACTGACTGCAGATACATCCTAATAACTCTTATACCTTTTTAGGGCAAGTTGACCCAGCAACACACTTACAAAGTATTCCTACTTCCTACATTACTTGATGGGTAAGTAGGAGATTACTAGACACTGGCAAAGATCCAACTGACTTTCTAACACCACTCCCTTTAGATCGCCCTCAAAACCCCTTCCTGTCAGTCATCCATTCAGGTAAATGCCCTGTACCTCTCCTTCCAATGACCATTTAACCCTTTGACCATCTGGCCCCCCCATTGATCCCTGTTATCTAGGTCCTGCACCTAAATTTTGCTTTTCTTCTGCTCCGGTTCTAGCTAGAATTCTAGAAACCATTGTCAAATGGAAAAGTAAACATAAGCATACATGCTATTTTGTATGGAAAGATAAATTCTTGAAATAGCATATAACTTATCTCCTGCTTGGCAGATGGCAACCCTGCATTCATCCAGTCTTGGAACACCCTCTGACAATAAGACAGTCATAGCTGTGCGGGGTGGCATTTATATTGGAGCACCAAACTCCTGCATGATAGAGGTAAAAAGCCCCTTGGATTGAAGATACTTTATGAACTCTGGTTTACCACACACTGAGCAGGAGATAAGCACATTTTCTATCCTTTTCAGTAAATGCCATTTTAAGCATTTATATTTTCTTAAAAAAGGGTTTCACACCATGCCAGTGCACACTTAGTTTTCAATCTCCTTTCCTGAACTTCACCGGTACTTTTCTGATCACCACTTGCTCTGTTTTTCAGAAATGATGCCACAAATGTGATCATCAAGGGATAATGAAACAGGGTATGGGTTTTGTTAGAAGTAATAAGAATCATGGAATGGGTATATAAATCTCTGTGACTGCATAATGATTTTTTCCTTTCTTTATATAAATGTAAAATGTAAATTGTCTTTTCACTTGTTTTTTTTTTTATTCTGGTGTTTAGCATTAACTTGAATATAATTTTTTTTTAATAATGGAATGGATGATGACAACCTTATGGAGGAAACAAAGGTAAAAAAAAAATCTGTCAGTAATAAAACTGTGTCAAACTGGACACAAATGAAAATGCAGTCATCATAAGCAATTTAAAATTGAACTGGAGCTCAATAGGTGTCCTGTAGATTTGCCATCTTATAGAGAACATCTTGAAATGTTAATAGTGCCTAAGTAGAATTGAATTTCTCCAGCTGCCAAAGCCCTATGCCTTCAGCCTTTAAGGTTTTAGAAATGCATTATGAGATCAGCTAAGTAACGGATTTTCCCTGTTATCATATTTACCTGTTGTCTTAAAAAATAAATTGTAGGTCAGATTGAATTAAAATATGGGCCGCTGACTTTTTAAATCAACCACGGGACTGGCCTGTTTACAAGAAGGTTTACAATGAATCAAAGGTAAAGTATAGATGGGTAAACACTTTTCTTATGTTGAGTAGGCAGTGAATCATAATTTAACTTATTAGCATCTCAGTTTTTTTTAGATTAGTAGGTCTTTGTCTCAAATCTATCGGCATCATTCCTTTAAATGTGACACCTTTATCCTTTAACGAAATTGCCTTGGGAAAGCTTCATGTGTAGTATAACAGGGGGCACTTCTGTACCATTTGTAGGGGAATACACAAATCATTCAAAGAACATAGGTGAATGCCTTAAAGTTGTGGGTGTTTTTTTCAGATCAAGTTTGACCAGGTTCAAATATTACTTATCAGATTTTTAAGCCACAATTTTTTTAATCCCATAAATTTTGGTGTAAGATTTGGTGATATCACTACTGTGCTGCTCACTGTTCCCTTTGTTGGAAAAGAGTTGTACCTAATGGCCTGTAGACAGCATCTACTTGTTTCCAATAATTTGGAAATTGAAGCTTTTTCCTCTCCCACTGTTCCTTGATTTTTCTCCATTAGTCATTTAATCACCCGTTATCAAGGACAACTCTAATATAAAAAGAGAGTCCTAAGCCTCTACCAAGATGGCTGTTGGCACACAGAGATATAGCAAAGAAAAAAGCAACTGCAAAGAATTTGTAGCATAGGTCCGCAGTTCAGGTCTTCTCTAAAGATCTCAAACTCACCAGGAGTGCTCTAATGTGCATATTCAAAGCTTTCTTAGTAGTGTTGGAAGCCACCCCACCTCATCCAAATTTTCCATGTTCCTATTGACTCATTGCTAAACAAAAGTGGACCTACCGGACAATAAAAAAGTTCTTGAGGCAAGAGGGCATTGTCTAGCTAACAACACTGCTAAGTTCATTAAAGAACCTTAGGGCTCCTGGGACACCCAAGACGACATGTATATAGGCGTATGTGTAGGTCTGAATTTTACTTCTGTAACCTGCTTTATCAATATTTTACCTTTGGATACAAATTTTGTCATCAGATTCTCAGATAAATCCATTTCTAGCCACAATGATTGATTGTATGTTATTCTCCATAATTACACTCTCCCCTATTGATTTATTTTATAAAGAATAACTTTGCCTGATAAAAGATGAGCAACCATTACTAATACACATATCTTGAACGTGCAAATTCAACATAACAATGTTTACAAAAATATTGGTGATACCAATTATTATTGTTGGCCCTCTTTAGGAAATTATCTTGCATTGAGATAATCATGGAAAACACCATTCAGTGTTTCAGAGTTCATTGGCCTTCCCAGTCAATACACTATCATGGGACTATTGCGAATAATGTAGTTTTCCCCTGCTGTTTTTTACTTTCCCAACAAGAAAAAAGTAGTACTCTGCAAGTCGAAATATATCACAAAAAATCTTTATTGGTATTCACATTCATCACATTTCATCCACGTATTTCAAAATACCCAAAATCTAATCCAAAACAAATCTATTTTTTAAAAGAGGGTCACAGTTGCCATCACTGTTATTTATTACAATAAAGCAGAACAGATATGAAAATGCAGATCTGTACAGCTCCAGAACATAAATGCTAATGAAAATACCAAATACATCATAAACAGGAGATTGATAAATGTGGGGTCTTGGGCCCTCCTCAATTAGCTTAGCTCCCAAATCTGTTGGAAATGCACTCTGTACAATGCAGAAGTTTTCTCATGAGATTTGTAATACCCAGAAATCATTTATTCCGCATGTGAGGCCCAATGACATCATCAGAGCCTACACAAAGCATATGGAAGCCAGCCTTTAAGAATATTTTTCAATTTATCTTCCACACTTTTGTTTTTTGTTTTTTTTATTGGGGGTAAATGGCTGCAGGATACGTGGACCTTGCATTTTTATCCAAGGTCTGTTAAAGATTCAAGCTTTATTCTCATAAGGAAAACTTACCTATCAGAAAAACTGAAATAGTTTTTAAAAAATTAGAAAAACTTTCCCATTTGCTCATTGCTTTGTGGACCTATCACCACATTTTTTTACATTACATAAAAGGGTGGCTAACCCTTTTATAAAAAGAAAAAAATGTCTTTGTTTTTTTTTATTTTTTAGAGAGGACCCCTCCTCTTCCATCTTTACCACTGTGCCAGGGAAACCTGCAGCCTCTTGGGATACATTACATATCCCAGAACGGTGCAGTCTACTCCTTCGATCTCAAGCATGTGTAGAATGGGTTTTACTGGAATTGTTTTTTTACATTTTCAGGAAGGCACGTCACCTGATCTTGTGCCTGCACAGTACATGATTGGGTGACGTAAGAAGAAGAACCCTAAAGAAGACAGAATAGGATGGTGGTGCTCTGTGTCCTGTCTGTGCCAGAAAGAAGAAGGGACGGTGCTGGACTTACTGGCATCAAGGGCTTTAGACCTATCAATGTAAGTGTCTTTTGTTTTACTACCAACCACTTTATTTGGTACACCTTACTAGTTGGACTCTCTTTTACCCCCATAATGGCACATGCCATAACTCTTCGTGGCAAACGTTTCTATGGGATTTTGAAAGTGACATAATAGCATCACACATTTGCTGCAGATTTGTAGGCTGCACATCCAAGATAGTAATCCCCTAGTCCATCACATTCCAAAGGTGCACTGTTGGATTAAGCACTGGTTACTGTGGAGGCCATTTGAGTACAGTGAACTCATTGTCAAACTAAATAAACCAGATAGAGATTTTAATTTTGTGACATGGCACAAAATCTTGCTGGAATAGCCATCAGAAGAAGGGTGTGTTGCAGTCATATATTCTCTTGTCTTGGTAACCGTTGGAAAATTACATCCTAAGATGCCTGTTCTTAGCTGTCAGGTGTGGGACTCGATATGGTCTCCTGCTGCTATAGCCCATGTGTTTCAGGGCCATTCAGAAATTCTCATCTGCATACTGCTCACTGGATATTTTCCCTTTTAGGACCATTCTTTGTAAACCTTACAAATGACTTACATGAAAATCCAAGCAAATGGGCAGTTTCTGTATTACTAAGACCAGCCCAACTGACACCAACAGTTTCTTCCCCATTCTGATGCACAGTTTAAACTTCAGTGGGTCACCTTGACAATGTTTGCACACCTAAATTTAGTTATTTGCTTGTATATGAGTGTCCGATAATAAAGGAATCAGTGGATGTATGATTATCATATCATAATATTATATCATAATATTATATCTTATACATTTTTTGGTTTTAATGTTTCGGACAAAATATCATGACTAATTATACACTAATAAAGACTGCTTTAGTTATATTTACATGACTTGTGTGCCCACTCTTGTTGACATGTTTTTTTATCTTTTTGAAGTAGCAATGTTTGGATAACCTTTTTAGGTTTATTTTGTTCCTGTGCCAGCTGTTGTTGTTAGTATTTCAAACATCTACTCATACTCAAAAAAGTCTATATTTTTGAATTTTCATTTCAAACTTGAAAGGGCATTTTTAGTGAACACAGACTACAGTGAACCCAGTATCCAGTATATCCAGTATGCAGCAGTGAAGAGAATAAGAGAACGTAAACCTGCAGCCTAACAAAGAACATATAAATGACAGCAAACTTCCTGAAACCACTGGAGAGACGTGCATCATCTATCTGTTGCTTGAATCATTACATTGCTGTTTTCTGTAACGCCTTATCTTCAGGAGATATTGTAGTCAGAGATTAAGGGTTGACATTTGGCTTGGAATATAAGGTCACCGTTTTAACCTCTTGGCTTCAGAGTGTCTTCATTATAGAAAGAAAACACCTACAAAGTTTTCTATAAAAAAAAAACAAAAATTTCAGTATATGAATTTGAGAAGTTAGGTTTAAACTGGAATACCAATTTCTAACCTAGAGCAAACACATGAGCCTGGAGTTCCAATGATGTCCCTCACTAAGTTTCTATGCAAAAACAAATATCCTCGTGGATCTACAAACAGCCAATCAGGAACGACCACTGTCCGGTTCAAAAGAGGAGGGCACAGTGAGGATGTCAAATACTCGATCTCAGACTAATTTCAATTTTTTAGGGTTTTTTTCTGCATTTTATGTGGTTTAAAAAAAAAACAACATCAATGTAATATTCTGAAATGTATCAGTTCTTAGATTTGGTCACTGCATTAGTTTCCTGGTTAAGAATAAATTCAGCAAATACAGACAATACCCATTGATCACAGGATCACAAAGTAAATTGAGAAAGAAGCCTGAAAATAAAGAAAAGTAACATAGCCAGTAATTGCCTTGGTAAGCGTTAACGGTACAGAGATTGATCTTAAATTTTACAACTGACACTGGAGCGAAGCAGAGTGGAAGGAAAGTCTACAATTTCATTCCTGCTATATCAATATATAATAAAATTAAACTACTTGCAGGATTCAATTATAAAATATTTATGCAAGAAAATTATGAACATGCATCAGTATTTTCAAAGGAAAGACTAAAACTTTTGAAACTCCTTCCACATAACCATTCCATATTGGTGTGCTACCCTACTTCAACATGCAGTGTGTTTAGGCATCCAATTTACATACCAACACATTCAATGGGGGGCTACCAACACATAACGGGGTACAAATACATGCAATAGAAAAAATGTGAAACTGTAGCGTATTTTCCAGATGGTGCAGAACAAAGCATACTATATGTGTTGTAATGCAATGTACCACCTACCATAGTTATACATTGATGCACCACTGTGCACTGCAAATCATAGGGTGCAATACTACAATGGAAAGATGGGAAGCCAGTCTTAAAAAAGGTGTCAACTCTAATTAAAAGTGTGTGAATGCTATGGATTGCAACTTAGAGCATTACAGAGGAACATTCTTTTTAAAGTTCTTGTTTTGCTGGGTTTGTTTTTTTTATCTGAAAAAATAATAAAAACTGGTTGTAGTAAATTCGTTATAGGAAATGGAAATAATGACCAACCAGAACTGTTGTTCTGTTGGTCTTTTGAAAAATGTTGACATGCACAAAGAACCCACCCCCCCAACATTTTTCAATATGGTATTCAGTAATGGTTTTGACTAAATGCTAGACCATCATGAGCTGGCACATAAAAGATAGGGACAGTGTACTGTATTGACCTCACTTTGCCTCCACTCTTCTTTTAAGAAGGCTTTCCACAGGATTGTTGAGGGTTTCAATGTAATTTGTGCCTATCCAGCATTTAGAGGTCAGATCTGGCTGGTAATCTGTGTTATTTCTCCTGAAAGGTGTTCAGTAAAGTTGAGGTCAGGGCTTGGTGCAGATCATTTGAGTTCTTCCAATAACGGGTCTGGGAAAGCTTTATAAACCAAGTCCTATGTCTTTATGAAGCTAGCTTTGTGCACGGAGGCAAAGTCATACTAGAACAAACAAGAGCTTTCCTTAGACTTCTACCCCGGGGTTGAAAGTGCACAATTGTAAAAAAAAAATGTCTTTGTATGCTGTTGCATTAACAGTACCCTTCACTGGAAACTCCCAAATAATTATTTACCCATAGAGTGAAATTTCTTTTAAATACCCATTCTTGTTTCTCGATAATTGACATTATCTTTGTCCTTTATAAGCGGTGATCTGCAAATGAAATCTTAATTCTATTAGAACTTCACCCTGATAAGTAAATAAATGAATCAGCAACATTTTTTTCTAATGAGTAATTTTTTTTACCGATTGAGACAAGATCACTCAGCTGGGAGATAGCAGAGCATGTAGAGAATTATACCTTCGTTTACAGTAATGGTATAATACCTCCATATTCACCTGCATGTCTGTGATGACTAAAGGAAATAAGTGAAGCATACCTACCTGTGTCCTCTTGACCTGACCTTGCTTCACCTAGTGCAATTGTCTTTCTGCCTGTAATAAACAATTTTCAATATTACTAGGACATTTTTAAGCATGCAAGTTTTTAGTCCAGTGTTTCTCAAGCAGAGGTTGGTAGGGGTTCCTTGAGCAATTAGGAATTTGTGCTTCCTCAGTCAATTACCTTTGACACCAATAATCTTTTTGGCTATCCATAATGGTGACATTCTTTTCAATGACCACCAATGTAATAGGAATTCTTCCTATTGACCACCATGCTAATATACTGTAAGCTGAGGATATAGTATAGAAGGGGGTCCCTGAAGACCTGAAAGTTGTTTCAAGGGTTGCAAAACATTGTTTTAATCACATTGTCAATCACACAAAAAGGAATAAGTAATTAAAAAAAACTCTGTAATACTATTGTATGTCCAGCTACTCCATTTATCTTAGTTTTGGGTAGTTTGGGATTTTTACCTCTATTATAGGCTTCATTAGTAACGATTCTCTTTTCTGCTCCAGGAACATTCCAGAAGGCCACAGACAAAATGTATTGAGAACTCTACACAGGTATTGGAGGTATCATATTTTAGAAACATGAACTTGTCCTGCAACCTGTATTAAAAAATTTGTACCCTCCAGTAATATATCAAGAATACTGCATAGATTATATTGAAAAGAATCAAGCTGGCACAATGAGCATTTGTAAGAAAGCTAGAAAACTCTTTCTGCTTACCGATAAAACTTTGATAGTATATCTGTTTTCTGTTCTGTTTCTGTTTTAATTATCTCTGTCAGCAATGTACATATCTTGTAACTCGGCATGTCCTAGCATCGCTTGGACTTGTTAGCGGAGAGAGGGAGGTTCATAACAAGATTACCGCTGATTGACCAACCTGATAGCGCAGGTTTTATGTGTTGTGTGATAATGGTAATCAGAAACAACAAGCAAATAACAAAACTCAAATGAACTGAAAAAAGACAGCAAAGAAAAAAAATCCAAACAAAAAGGGTTAACTCAAAATTTTAAGTCGGATTACTATTGTATTTGTATACTCTATTAGCCTGACTCTTACATGTAGCTGGGTCTGTTTTATGATTCCATATTGTGAGAATTAAAATCTGATTTATGTGTTCAAGTGACATTTTAGTAGCAAACTTACATAGTTCTGACATTCTGTACATTTCACCAGACAGATAACAAGGGGAGAGGTAGACTGGTGCACTATACCTGGATGTAAGATCCAAGCTAGTAGTCTGTGTTACCTGTATGCATCTTAAAGCATTAAATTTAAATCTGACTGATGCTGACTTTCGTTATTTCTATTAAAAAGAAGTTGCCCTCTTTTTTATCAGAAATGGCAAGCTCCATATCTTTTTTTTGCCTGAATATTTTAAGGCTCATTGTATGTTTTAACCCTATTTTTCTCGTATCAGGTTGCTCAATGCTTATTTCATGCCCTTGGCTAATTTAGCTCTGAAGTTTAATTGTGCCTGAATATTACATGGATATTGTAATAGGAATGGCAAATTATGTCATTTATTATTTTATCAGCACTGTGCAGTTGATATATTTTGCCCTCTCTTGTAAAGCTTGCATGTGAAAAAAAGTAAGCTTGCTTAGTAACTAAGAAAGACAGAATGGGAAACATAGTGGGTAATTCCTTCTAACTAACTCCTTGCATATGTGGAGCTTGCAGGATAATTGGTCGCATAGCAAAAGATAAAAACAACCATGCTCAGCTCACATGAAGCCAAAAGATAACCCTAAGGCTATATACACATGAATGAGTACTGTCATTGGAAATGATCCTTCATGATCGTTTCCAGTGACAGTTGAATGTACACATGAGCAATGTACACAATGCTGTTCTGTTCTATAGGGAGGGGGCACCACTTCCATAGGAGTGACAGTGGTCATTCCCTATCAGTTGTTCATTCATCTGCCAGGATTGATGCACAACATCAGGGAACCTCTATACACATGTAAGATTTTCACCCAAGACGCGCATGATCTTACGCAACAATTATTTGACGTGTGTAGACAACCTAACAGCTCAAAGACCTGACTTTGCTATGTTCAGAAATCGATTGATATATCCATTAATATGAGTCAATATGAAGGCAAATCCTGATCGAGGTCCCTATGTTAACAGCAGATGCTAACACGTCCTTACTAAACAATGGGGTTTTATATAAATAGACAAAATATTTAAAGTTGACCTATCATGGCATTTTTACCATTATATGAAAAGATGAACCCTTCTGCTTCCATCTTTACCGATGCGGTGGTGAAGACAGAATAGGAAACATATGTCACATATTCCAGGCCTGCTTTTTCTGCTCATGCCTGAGCTTGGTTATGTGCAGAAGGGTCTTTCTCTGCACTTTAAAAAAAATTTCAGAACTCACACATATGCATTTAGATCATTTACGGGAAGGCATGCAGGTGACTCAGGTGACGTCAGCAGAAGAAAGATGGCGCCCGGAAGAAGAAAGGAGATGGACAGCACAGAATCTATTGGACTAGGTTTGAAGAGGGATTGAAGGCTTTTTCTCTGTAAAGTTTTTTTTTTTTTAATAAAAGTTCCTCTTTAAAAGAAAGAGCCCCCTACATGGGGCTGTTAATGGGCTTTGGACTTTAACCTATCTGGGTGAAGTTAACTTTGGGGTGGTGGATCACCCTGTGTCAATGCATACACCAGTATGGAAACAGAAAAAAAAATTAGTAGGTCCCTCAGTCAACCTGATAATCTAAATGTAAGAAGCTCATAAGACAGAGCAATGTCATACAAATCTGCATCCTGAAAAACTTAAGCTTGCTTTTGGTATCACATAATAGCTGCATTTTGAACAAGAAGGTAAACTTGATAAGCTAGAAAAATTGTAATTAACTTAATCAAACTAATGTCCTGTATATGAGTCACTCGCAAAACAATTAGTCATATGCAGCAAGATAAAAACCCTCCCTGTTCCACTTACACAAACCCATTGAATAGCCATAACAGCTACTACCAAATTGAGATTGTTACTTCCACAAATCAATGGACAGGCCATCTCTCAAAAAAACATTTAATAGGTACATTTAGTATTTTAGAGAATGAAAAGTACTGTACCTAGTGATGATCCAATGTTAATAAATAACCTGCAGACATGGCCTTATGCAGTAGCAAATTCCAAGTTTATCTACTGTATTTGGATAGATACAGAGTACCTGGTAAAATTACAGTGAAGACCTCGAACGGGTGCAATTGCACAACGCCTACAGTGCAGTATAAACACAAATGTAAATGCTAAGCACACAAAAGAGGGCACTAATTTTGCTAAAATGATGAAAGCAATGAAATGGTGCTGTTCAAATAATGTAAGGTTACTCAAGTTTAAAAGTCAAAAGTAACTAAAGCCTCACTGAGCCACTAGCACTCCAAGATGGTCAGGGATCTCAGGTGCACTCAGAAATTTCTGCATCAACAAAAAGCATGCTCTTTGCCAATAAATAGACCCTTTGCACATGAATATTCATAGCTTCTTAATTGAAGGTACTTATTAAACTATATTCCAACTTTCCCATATTGCAAGCCAGTCCTGATTGTCACTGTGTGCATTATTAAAATGTTTGAAATGCCTCTCCTTTGACTACAATAATAGCAAGATTAGTCTGGAAATCCGGCTAGCTGCTGTCAAAATGCTGCTAGTTTCACCATTCCTCCCAATGTACTGGCGCTGATAGAGTAATTAATCTGTCCATTTAGTAGTGATGGATTTTACAAAAATCCAATTTCCCTGCTTACATTTCACTGTGTAAATTATTAATAACATAATCTTAGCAGATAATAATCCATGTACTGCCATTGTATTGTTGTCTGTTAGTTTGTACAAATTGTCCATTGTGGCAAACGTCCACCCTTAATGTGCTGCTAAATGGCTTAAAAGTTGGAAAATGAAATGGTTGTAGGATGTAAACAACCACTGCTCTATGTCACCCTTTCCCCACTGCAAAACCTATTTACATTTATTAACATGCTGGAAAACACAAGTAAATGAGTGAATTTTCAAACAAACATCAAGAAAAGTTGGAAAAGTCATACCATTATCAGTAACCACAGGAAAAATATTTTAATACAAAGCAGTAGTCCAAAATGAAGCCCATTTGTGGTATTCAATGGACCAACTGAGGGTCTAGGTTGTGTTAAGTATCTCCATATGGTATGCACAGTACAACATGTCTGTACAACGTGCCAGTATTCTCTTTTACAACTGCTATACTTCCATACTATTTCTTTGGATAACACGATAGCCTGCTTTTGGACAGCACAAGGAGCCCCCTGATCATTCCACTTAAGACCAGTTTTTCATGTTGTTTGCTTGAAAATTTACTTGTATATTGCCTGTGAGTAGCTTTGAGATATAGGGGCTGATTTATTAAAGTTCTCCAAGACTGGAGAAGATACACTTTCATCAGTGAAGCTGGGTGATCCAGGAAACATGGAATTAATTACTTAAAAGTTGCTATTTGTTAGCAATTGTTTTCAATCCTGGACCAGATACATTCCATGTTTGCTGGATCACCCAGCTTTACTGATAAAAGTGTATTCTCTCCAGCCTTGGAAAGCTTTAATAAATCAATCAGCAAGTAAAAATGAGCATCACAATAGTGGCATCACCAAATTTCATTCCAGATCCCCTGAGTCTTAGATTTCCCACTGCAGATATAAAGCTATGAAGATAAAAAACAGGAGTAACTGTGTTTGTAATCCAGTTCTTTAGCAACTTACAGGGCCACATAGAGTCTTTCACATGATTTTATTTTGAAATGTATTAAAATGAAACAGACAAATATAAAAATAGTGAAACACACTTTAGTTAGGTACCACTGATGTTCCTTAAAGATCAACTAAACCCAGAACTGAAAAGGGCAAATTCAAATAGTGATCAGTAATATATATACTGTAAAGGGGTGGACAGAATGCCTATTTTATAGACTACTTTACAGCTAATTTCTCCCATCTCTGAATTTTGTTAGTGAGAGGGTCAATCATAGATAACTTGTATTAGGAAGAGCATTTCCAAATATCTTCACATGTCAGTAGAAATTACATAATGCAGCAGGCTTTGTAGTTACAGAAAGTAGGTGGTGAACAATTGTAGGAACTGTGTTAACAAAACTATTTGGTTGGAGAGGTCTTAAATTTAAAGGGGTAGTTGCAAGCAAACAACTTGGGAACCTATGAGGAGGTGGGAATGATCTGGAAACAAGAAAGGGAGCTACTAGGTTCCTTTAGGGATTAGCTGCCTCACTTGCCATGCCAATAACAGTTTATGGGGAAAGTCTTGATCACAGTTGATCCCTCGAATTATAGTACATGAGTGATTCTTTGGTTTAAGTGTTGTCATGTACCTGGGTTTATAACAGGCAAGATTGACAAGGCTTGGTGAAGTCCACAGTAGCTCAAGAAGGATGGGGTCAAGGTATAAACCATGTTCACCATGTTCACCAGAGCGCCCTGCAAGGACTAATGGCCATTGCTGTAAATAACTCCTAGGTTTCAGCCCTTGGACATACCAGAGCAGGCAGTTCAAAAGGGACACTAGACAATCACACTCAGGGGCAAGCCAAAGGTCAGGAAGAGCTTGCAAGCATATGAAATCAGTAACAGACCGGAGTCGTTAACAGGTAAAGAAGCAAAATGGTGAATGGGTACACAGAAACCACAGCCACAGGGGTCACACAAAGTCACAGTTATCACGCAAGACAGTGGCACAACAGCAAGATACAGGGGCACAACAGCAAGGGGACTCAAAACTAACAAACTGAACTATTGTGCAAAATGTCATGCAACATGTTTCTGCACATTTAGGTGCCCGGAATAAGCAAAAGGGCTGATTCCTGATGGGCCAAACTTAAAAGTTCAAGTGACTATGAGCTAGAGAGGAGACTGGATCAATGTACAGAAAATGTCACAAGTGCAATTGTATTCTTAGTTACTGTATCTACACATATATACTATAACAATTCTCACCTTCTATATCTACAAAATTCTTTTGGTGCTGGGTTGGCACTGCAACTCACTTCCATCACCCTGGTTGACAGATATGTAAGACCAAAATTCCTAAATAGGTAATCATACATTCCTTTGGTTTAGTTTTTAGTACTTCTTTGGTCTAAAACTTTAATGAAAGTCTTA
This sequence comes from Pyxicephalus adspersus, assembly GCF_032062135.1. Taxonomy (NCBI): domain Eukaryota; kingdom Metazoa; phylum Chordata; class Amphibia; order Anura; family Pyxicephalidae; genus Pyxicephalus; species Pyxicephalus adspersus. Next base: position 16,171,963 of record NC_092861.1, read on the forward strand.
AAAGAAACATTTTCCACCTCTCCTGCAGCTTTATAGTCTTTTTTTAAGCACTTCCAAAATCTAAAAAAAGCAGTTATTTAAACTTGCTGTTACATGACTATGATCAGATGCTTCTCAGTGTACTCTCTGGCCATCCAGCCACTTTGCCACTATTTCACTATTTGTATTTGTGTGAAGGAGTATTCTCTATAATATATATATTTATATATATGCCAGATTAAGCTAAATCTCTGGGTATACTGTCAAAGTGTAAACAAACAGAAGTACATTGAATTCCCTCTTGGTTGGAAAACTTATGGTGTCCCAGTTTTTCCTGCTAGTTGTCCGCTGTTTTTTTATTACTTGGAATATCTTATTTTATGGGCAGCTGCCAATTGCTTCATTGCTTTTAACAAACTCCAACCAAGGGTGTAAACAGATTACACATTAGACTCGAGTTATCAGAACTACTGAACAATAACAAAGCTTGAGAATAGAATGCTGCTTCAGACTTTACCATCCAATATTCACGGGGATGTGCTAGAAATTACAGCTATTTTCACACCTCCAAAGAATTGGTGCTATTAGTAGCCAAGACTGGGGAAAAAGGAGACCCTCTGGGAGATAGTTTTTTTTTTTGTTTGTTTCAAGAGACAGTGGGTCTGAGTTAGAGGTAGAAGCTTTGGGTCAGAGGTCAAAGCAGAATGTTAGTCTGCTGGGTATGGCACAGATTTTACCAAACAATGCAGGTTTGTGCATATTACAGCACTTTCACCTACTGGGGCAGTATTTATCAACCATGGTTCAATGGAACACTAGGGTTCCTTCAGATGTTGCTAGGGCTTCCTTAAGCCTTGAGTAATCCTCACCTGTCAGCTCAGTTACTACTGACACCAATGATCTGTAATGGTGATATTCTTCCCACTGACCAACAATGTAAGAAGTATTTTTCCCACTGACCACCACACCAATGTACTGTGAGCTGTGGATACAATAATTATAGAAGTGGTTCCTTGAAGACCTTAAAGTTATTTCAAGGGGTTCCCCCATGTTAAAAAGGACAAGAAACACTGTACTAGGGTGTCCTAATTTAGCACTGGAAGGTTCATGATGTCTATAGCCATTTCTCCCTCACCATCCTCTTCAACACTTCTTCTTCTAGAGTCTGAATAATCTCCTTTTAAACAACTGGGCAGTCTCAAATTATGGAACTCCTGCATAAGAACAATGGTTTTACATTGTTTTTACATGTCCCTGGTTCTTTTACCAGCATCAGATACATGGCACTGCTGTGCACCAATATGTGCTGTGGTTGTTCATTCATGGTGAAAATAAAAACAGTTACCATTTTTTTACCAATATTGATTTGACCTTTTATCATTCTTTATTGCATCTCAATGTTGTCTATCTCCTTCAGTTTCTGTACAGCGTTTCCTGGTATGAACTCTCCTATTGCTATATATGGGAATTTCACACCTGGATGTTTGCTGGTTGCTCAAGTCTGATTTAAGTAGGACCCAACTAGGTCCAACTAGGTCAACTAACATTAGGTCAAACATTTTAAAATACCCAAGAGGGTAATATTTATTTCCAGATCAAATGCGAATGTATCTGCTTTTATGCCACTCTTATCCACCCAGGTCCTTTTCTCCCACCCAATTGACAAAGCCCCACCCATGCAGACCTCTGGCATTTGGGATTGTTCAAGGAGATCTATGATTCTCTAGCAATTTCATTTTTTGAGATGCTCACTAACAGTGCTTATGGTATTTTTTTTAGCTTTCCCCCCTGTTTTTGCTATGAGTATGTCTCATTTCAGCCACCTATAATATGGAAAGACTTAATGACCTAATACTCATTTAATCCATGGTGCTGAAATAAGCCTATAATTATTTCTAAAGTGCTATGTGTAATACCAGCTACAGCAACAATTAAAGTGGTTAATTAGTGTAATGAAGCCTTTTGTGCTGCTCACCTGCATTGAAAATTAATCCTAAAGGACAACAAAAAAAACTAAATCTGCAAATGTGAAAATGAAGCAATTTCATTATCTAAAATAAACACATAACATAACCCCCGATGTTCTGCTGTTTTGAAAGCAAGTTGCCAGTGTTGGATAAATAGGACTGTGTTCACTTGGCTCATATTGTTGAGCTTCCCTTTCTAAATCCTGGTGTGCAGGAGATTATGGAAATTTACCTTTAAATATGTACTAATTCATGGTAATTGCATTATAAATATTCCTGTAGTTAAAACTTAACATTACAATGGATAGAAAAAGAACTATGTAGAACTCCTGCAAAGTTCCACAAACACCTGTTGATTCTGCCAGTGAAGCCCACCTAATGTCACGTAGGCTTGGTATTAGCACCCACAGTGCCAGTCATCCCACTAAGAGCCCTCCCACTAGGATCTGAATTGTCTGGGAGGGCATGTGAGCATGTGAGATAAAAGTGAAGAAGGATTTGGCTCTGTGAAGGTAAAGGAAGATTTTCTCTTTAGTTTATAGGATTTGTAAATCACATATAAATTTGGGATTTACTTTCTGTGATAAAGTTGTCCTTTAAGTGAATACAAGCCAAGTATATTCTTAGGAATATTTGTTTTAATAATGATTTGCTGGTGAAACATACCCAGTAAGCAAAAAATAAAAAAATTTGAGTAAATTTGGATCAACAGGAGTTGCCAAGGAATTTCTGTCAAGGTTCATCCTTTATATCCTTTGACTTTAGTGGGCAAATAATTCTTTGATTTTTTAAAAAACAGTTTGGCACATAAAACATGCAGACTGATCTTCCCATAGCAAGGCAGGTGTGAGTGTGCAACCCCCATACTATGCTCATACAAGCCTAAATTATTATTATTATTTTTATACAGTATTTATATAGCGCCATCATATTACGCAGCGCTGTACAAAGTTCATAGTTGTGTCACTAACTGTCCCTCAAAGGGGCTCACAATCTAATGTCCCTGCCGTAGCCTAAATGTCCTTAAGCATTGGGGGCTGCTTTAAAGGGGGTTCCTTCCACAATTCAGAGTCCCCAAACATTCCATCACAATCGTGACTAGCAATTGGTGACTAGAAAATTGGACCGGCAATATAGGTCTTATATTTCTTCTATTACCCCCATTGGGGTTTATGTTTCTACTCCTGTCCCCATGAGGTTTAGAGATCCCATAACTAGTCCACTGATGCAAGCAGTACAGACAAAATAGTAAACACGCACACAAAAATGACCTTGTTCTTTTTAAATTAACAGCATGTATTTCCTGAACTGAGATGCTGGCTCAGAGATAACACAATCATATAAATCCTGATGTCCCGAACCGACGACACAGAACCGACCCTACTAAATCCTTGTGATTTGCTAAATGGTACAATGTTTAAATTCACATTGACGCTCTGCATTGGTGTGCACTGAAAAAAAAGTAGGGGATCCTAAATTTGTTCATTACATAGTAATGTCATTACTATGTTTAGTCATTTTTTATCTTTTCACACAGGAACCTTCAGTATTTTAGGAGTAATATTTTTACATCTTAGCATTATTATAAATGTATTGTATTATTGGCTTGAGAGAATATGAAAGAGTTTGAATAAGTCTGTCATGATGAACTTTCACTATCTATTCTTTCTGATTACAATCTCCTTGGCTTGTTCAATAAACTCGTTTGAGTGGTTTGGTTAAAGTGTATTTTTTTCCTAACTTTGTGCTCAAGGATAAAGTCATACTAGAAGAGAAAAGGACCTTCGTCAAACCAGGGTTCAAAGTGCAAAAAAGTTACTGTATATGCTGTAATATTATCAATACACTTCATTGGAGACATCTATACTCAACAATTATAAATATGGACTACATGTTTTGACCATATGGTGGTTGTAGTAGTCTAATGTCCACAAAACTTTGGGCTTAGACTTTATACTGTTGTTTTATAGTTATGCTTACTATTTGTATATGGAAAATTAATTTTGAAACAACTATAGTAAAAATTCCCCTCTGTTCCTGTATGTTTGTTTAACCATTATTACTTCCCCTCCCTAGGCTTCCTTAAATGTGAAAGTGGTGATCATGCCCTGCTCTTTATAGACTAGTGAATAGATATTCACTATAAATTTTATAAAATATTTCAAAATAATTATTTGGCTTTATTTTGCCTCAGTTAAGGAAAATATTATTGTCAGTAGAATAGAACTTACCCAGAAACACTAATAGACAATGTGCTAATAATAAATCATAGAAAAGATACTGCACCTAACGATTGTGATAACTGCAGCAGATAGGGCTTTATCATCTATACACTCATCACATTCTGCTATTTATTGTTGTTTGTTGTTTGCTGGTATCGCTGAATCACTGAATTGCTTGTGAATTGCATTAGAGTTAATTCACCTAACTTCAGTCACTTGGTATGTTTAGCGTATCTCTCCATTCCAGAGTTGACTCATTATGAGTTCATAAATAGATTTTTCATACAAAAAAAAAAAATTACTCCAATGTAATGTGTCAGCATGAAAAAGGACAATATTGGTCAAAAACACAGTTCCATGCCAAATACAAAAACTGAACATGTTCCAGAAGTTTGAAGGTATAGAAACTTAAGTCCAATTCTATTTTTTTGGTATTTTTTTACTTTCTTCTCCCTAAATGTCTCCACCTTTATATTTGAAAAAAAAACTCAATGGGGTGGGGCCCTCGTCTTTCTCCAACAGTGGACAGAGATGGACATTTCTCCAATGGTGTATAGTGATGCCCATTGCAGAGAACAGTGCCCAACTTATGACCTAAGGGGTTCTGTACATAATGGCCTGCTCTCATATAAAACGGCTACATATCACGCAGAAAGGGTTTACTCCCAGTAGTGGGATTATTTTTTGATGCATTAAACTCTACATTGAACTGCCTATTCATAATAATGTCTTACTAATGTTTTGTACAAAGGTAAGATTATTTCCCTCTCATCTATGCCTCCTTTAATGAAAAAGAGTATCTTTCCCATTGTGGAAAAGTCAGATTGGCATTGCTTGTTAAAGCCCAACCCTATTTTTTTTGTATGGGCACTAAAAGACAAATAACCCCCATACCTTTTGCTGTCTGCAACCCATTGGGAGATTTTCTTTCTTCTACTGTTCCAAATATTCAACAGGGAAATGAGGCGAAATCTGTAAAAAATAACCAAAATTTTCATTCCATGGAGTTGTTCCTAAAGCAGAAATCTTTATTGAAGCCTTTCCCCTCACCTAGCACTCTTATGTCAACTCAAAATGTTGGATTTCCCCTCAATTCCTGTCTTGATCACTAGGACTAAAAAGGAGAATTTCCCCAACAGGTTTCCCCAGCAAGATTTAATGATAGCTAGGCAGAAGAATTAACTCTTTTCTACATTATGTAAAACTATGTAAAACAAATATTTGTCTTTACATCAGGGGTGTCAAACTCAAATACATAGTGGGCCAAAATAAAAAACTTGAAGTGTATTAAAAAATTGAGGAAGTTCTTCCTTCTAATTAGATATAAAACCTTTTCATATGGAAACAAAAAAGTTTTGCTTAACATTCAATCTGGAACAAGCCTATAATAGAGAAATAGCACCACTACTACAATTCCCTGCATCCATAAAACAGTCCAATGCAGGGCCACCCATAGGCAGAGAGTCCGCTGGTCTATAGACGCGAGTGATGCCGGGAATTGTAGTAGCGACGCTATTTCAATGCAGCGGCGGGCCAGCTGCAATTTATATTTAGGGGCCAAAGGAGCCTTTAGGGGCCAAAAAGAAGGCTGTTGTTTGAAGGCTGAAGTTTGACAGCCCTGCTTCACATACACTATAAGTCTGGTTTACTCAAGCTTTCCCAGACTGGAGTAGATGAACAATCATGGGAGAACCTGGGTGATACAGCAAACCTGGATCAGATTTCTTCTCAATTATATGATATTAATTGGCAAATGTTTTTAATTCTGGACCATATCCATTCCATTGCTGGATCACGAGGTTCCCCCATTATAGTCTATCTTCTCCAGTCTTGGAGAGCTCTAATAAATCTGGTCCTTGATACCTATAATCCATCAGAACAACCGAGTCTTTCTCCATCTCCATTTTTCTTCATTGACCACCTCTAGATTATTTGATGTGCTGTGTTTTAAGCCCTAGGTTCAAACCTTTAGAAGTATCAACATTAAACTTTTTATAGCCCTTTTCATGCCCAGTGAGAGTGCACCAAGATCAAATCAGAGACTGTATTCCACAACATAGCTTTGTTTCTTCTGGAAAACATTACCTTTAATCTCCAGCTCTATGGTATGAACAGGTTAAAAATAGTTACAAAACTAAGCTCATAGCATGAGATGCCATATTTAAGTGCTAATTAAAAGTTTTATTTTGCATGTTTTTGTTCTTCTGCTTTCATCATTTTTTCCATTAATGCTGTTAATATACTTTCAGAGCTACAACTTTAGTTCTATAAAAGTGTTTTGCCAGTGTGCTTTTAAGGCCATTGCTGTATTAATGAAGGAGGCTATCATCTGGAATATTGCGTTAAGGATGTATTAATGCATTCTTGATGCTAACACTTTGAACATTGGATTGGTAAAGTTTTGTAGCTAATTTCGCTTAAACTTAGAAATGTATTTAAAAATACACACAAGGTGAGATGTTTAATATGCTCATTTTAATGATTGTGCACTGGGAATTAGTAATGCAGCAGCAGTAATTATCACTGGTTTTAATGAAGATCTGTCATTAAAATAAAAAATTACACTTACCTTTATTTCTGTAGAGCACCCAATCCCCCTCCATTCGATTCTGCTCTGTTCTGGAGTCTGCCCGGAGGAGCACCGGGTGCCACCCACTTCTGCTGTGTTCTACCTACATCTCATGATCTTCCATGTTTGATGGGTGACATATATTACCATAAATGAAAAGAAGTCTGATCCCACTGTCCATATGTGTGATCGGCAGAATTTTATCCATAGAGGGAATTACCCCCTTCTGCGCATGCCAGAATTGGTATCAATGTCAACAGGTGGTAAATACATTTGGGCATCTCGTTTTTTTTTTTTTACCTGCAGTTTATTTAAGTGAAAAAGTGAAGATAAGCTATGAAATAAGTAACTTCTGGAAATGATAACTGCGCCTTGGTAGTACTCTGAAAAATGTATCCTATGTCTTAAATACTTACTGAAGACAGCACTGCCATCTCCCAGTACTAATCTCTCACGATTTATAGTAATGTTACTATCTTGGTGCTCACTGTTTTCTTTACTGAGAAGGAAACTGCAGTACAAGTGTCTCCAGAATTCAGATTTATTTTCTGTGTGGCTTTTTGGTTTCTTCCCTTTTTTTGCTGCTTCGGACCCCAACGTCATTGCAAAACCCAATAGTAACATAGGGGCTAGGGAAGAAAGCACAGCACATGGCACATTGGACAAGCATCCAACACACCCAGAGCCATCAGGTTTAATTTTTTAACCACCCAAGCGTTCTAATTCTGTCAGTTTTTTATGCAAAAAATGATCCTATTTTTTTTTACATAGAAATTTTTGGTTATTTTGTGGGCCTGTAATTCTTGGGATTAACTCCCAGGTATGATAAATATATTTATTAATTATATTATAATCATAAATTATAATATAATACATAAATAAAAATAATATTTTTAAAAATAATGGACAACAATGTAATCTTAAAATAAAATATAAAATTTAAAATGTACTTTTATTATTATTTCATGTTGTGTGGTGATTTTATACTGTAAAAAACATTTAAAAGCAGATTACATTGTAATCTGCTTTTAAATTTTCCACCAGGCCACACCCCCTAATACATCACCATTCGCATTACCCGGAAGATGTCACATTCTCCCGAGTGGGGATGATGCGAGTGGGGATGTCCCGCCCCGCCTCACCCCAACGCTGCTGCTGCTGCTGCTGCTCTGCATCTCCAGGGAGATGCAAAGCACAATGCAGACCTTCTGTGAATCGCATCTTCCTGGAGATGCAAACAGCAATAGCAAATTCCGTGGGTGGTGCCAGCTGGCATCACCCCCAGAATTTACTATAGCTGCTCGCATCTGCAGTGAGATGTGAAGCACATATCAGAAGTCCTGCATTGTGCTTCGCATCTCACTGCTGATGCGAGCAGCGGCGTGGCCGGGACCCGGGTGGTATTTAAAAGCAGATTACTCGGTAATCTGCTTTTAAATTTCCCGCCTGGCCACACCTTCCGACGGACCGGCGCCCCGACATCACAGTGGGACCATCAGATCGCTGCTGGAGTGTGGGGCAAAGGTAAGGGGGGCTTTTAAAGTTACCCCGAGTGTGACTTGGGATTACCGCTTTTTGCATGTAAAAGCCACCCCGAGTCACACTTGGGATTACCGCTAGGGGGGTTAAAGCTCTCCAAGACTGGAGAAGATAGACTATCATTGGAGAATGTCGGTAATCAAAATTATTTGCTATTAGTTCGCAAAATCCTGGACCAGGTCTATTCTAGGTTTGCTGGACACAGGTTCACTCATAATAGTTTTAAATAGGAAGAGACAGAGTTGCTTTAAATGTCATGGCCAATTTATGTGCTGCACAGTCTAAGAGTACTATAAAGAAGAATCAAAGAATTCTTTTAAGGAAGGTAAAATCCTAGAAGATAAAAGACAGCTGGAGAAAACAAAAGGAGGAGATAGCAATATTAGATAGACTAAGAAAAAGCATTGTCAAATATTTTCTATTCAGAGATGATAAAAGAGTAAGTGAAAAATTAAAAGGTTAGAATCTGCACAAACATTGTAAACATGCTTAGAAAATCTGTCTTCCTTGGATTGTGAAATGTAATAATGCATGTTATTCTAGGAGATACTAATGACACTGGCAGGGAAATTTACATTGCTGGCCTTAATGGGCTAAAGAATGAGAAGCTTGCTGCCTTTGTTGTGGTCTAAATCTAAAGTAGGAAAAGGAAAGTTGTAATGGTTTGTGGCCATTGTATTTCTTTCTTTCTAAGTTTAAGTGCTTTTAAACTTATGTTTCCAATCCATATATGTTGTACAAGAATGAAACACCTGATGCCAAATTTAGGGGGTATTTGATATCATGTACTTTCACCTGGAAAAGGATTAAAAGTCCTAGATAGGGCCATGGGTATTATTAATTATAAAAATAATAATAATATTAATAATAAATATTATTATTATTATTATTATTATTATTATTATTATTATTATTAATAATAATAAACTGGGTTTTTATAGTGCCAACATATTAGGCAGCACTGTACTTTATTAGGAGTTGCTAATGATAGACAGATACAGACAGTGTCACAGGAGGAGTAGGGGACCTTGCCCCGAAGAGCTTACAATCTAGGAGGTGGGGGAAGTAACACACAATAGGGGGGGAAATATGTAGTGGTGGGTGTGAGGGTTTCAAAAGACAGAAAAAGATGGGTAGGCAAGTTTTAAAAAATGGGTTTTGAGAATAGGAGTGTTGTTAACTGTTAGGAACATGTCAGGGGGAGATTTGGAATGTGAGGAGGGGAACGTAATGAGTTCAGTTTTATCCAGGCTGAGTTTCAGACATCCATGACGAGATGGTAAGTCAGGGGTGGACAGATAGATTTGAGAGTCATCAGCATACAGATGGATGCATACAGAACCAAAGGAAATGAGGCTACCAAACTGGTCCAAGGACTGACCCTTGGGGAACACCAACATGGTGGAGAGTTGGAGAGGAGGAATTAACATTGAAAGAAACTTGAAAGGAGCGGTCAAACAGGTAGGAAGAAAACCAAAGGAGAGCAGTGTCACTGATAACCAATGGATCGCATGATTTGTATGAGAAGGGGCTGGTCAACAGTGTCAAAAGCAGAGGAACGGTCGAGGAGAAAGAGCAGGGAAGAGTTGCCTTGGGAACTTAGCTCTGATGAGGTCATTGGCCACTTTAGTAAGGGCTGTTCAGTGGAATGGGCAGCTCGAAAGCCAGACTGGAGGGGGTCAAGGAGAGAGTTGGTGCTCAGGTAAAGGGTGAGTACCACTGTCAGGTTTTGTGAGCATGGTATGCACACATAGGAATGAATAATTCCCCTTTTGTCCTGGTGGTCAGTGAACATTCTGCCAAAAAAAAGAAAAGGATGGGAAATCCTGTTACTGTTACTAATACTGTTACAGGGACAAAAGTTAAACAGAAGAGACCTTACCCATTTTATCCATAGCTAAAAAATATAATTGTAGGTTTACATATATCATATTGCAATTTTAGAAGTTGTTTCCAAAATTTTTCTATCTTAATTAAAATATAAGCTGGTGATTCTTCTACCCAAAAATCCTGTTATGGGATGACAACTCTCTGTTCTTGTCTTCCAATTGTGTTCCAACACGGTCAACTATTGTTACCATTGGCCAAGCAATCTAGAATAATGCAATGTAACCATTGGCATACCTGGGAACTTGGTGGCTTTTTCTCTAGTTTTCATTTAGGCTCCATTCTCTGGCTGTCTTTTTGACACTTCATGGTACTTTTTTTTAAATAATATTTTTAGCTCAGGAATTTCTAAGCAAAAACACTAATGCCGGGGTCCAGGAGCTCACATGTCGGGTCTCCGGAGGATGAGAACCAAAGTACCTTATAAGATGCAATTCGTAGTGTCTATTCTCAGCTTTAAATGTTTAAAATGTAGAGAACCATGGGAATAGTATGGTATAGTATGGATTACAAAAAATAGATTCTTGAGATGTTTAGTCAATTTCCAAGGAAAACTTTTAACATGTTGCTCTGTCCCTGGAAATTTAGGATACATGAAAACAATAACAATAAACAATCACCTAGTACCATGTAATAAAACTGGGAAAAGTAAAAACAATGATATGATATAAAATCACACCCCAATATAACATAATATATTGAAATAATACAATTGTAATAAAAATCTGTCAATAAATAGTAATTCTGTCCTGAGCTGCCTGTGCTATCACTGCTATTGTGCTGTTTTCCCAGACCTAGGCCCAGGTCATCACACTAATCTGCGAAGCAAAACTTTACCCTTTGGACCTTTTGCAATTTGCTCTGAACTTCCAAACACAATACCTCAGCTGGTTTTCCTGCCTATATAAATTCAGATCCAAAGCAAAAGTCTCATTCTCTCTCTGGGACACGAGACCAGGAGCCAGTACTGGCGATATAGGAGTTAAAGGGTGCCTGAGAGCTACTACAGCTCACCATGGGCACTAGGACGCTCCTACTCCTTGTGCTGTTCACTAGCAGCTGCACATTTGCCCGTAAGTAACGGATTATTATCAAATCATAAAAGCTGGTGATCTAAAAGTGAGCCCAGTATTATAAATAAATATATATATATATATATATATATATATATATATTTAAAAATACAAACAAAAACCTGTGCTATTTGTTTTATTTTAATCATTCATAAAAGTTTCAACAAGATTGGCTTATTTTTGTTATATGAAAATGTTGTTTTATGGGTGTGTTTTCCCAGGGATCATTAATTAAAGGCTGGTTGAATAGAATTAGTAAACAGCAAGTCTTCTGAATGAATTTATTGAATTTGTTTCTCTAAAATGTATCCTATATCTCTGATTCGGATCAATTTGGTCAATTGGCCCTTTATTGTCTCAAAGGTGGTAATGTGTTGAAACAACAAATCTGTTATGAACAGACGGAATAGGAGGATTTGTTTGCAGCCAGGGTTATAAAATGTTGGGTTATTGAATATTATTATAGGGAATGGAATGGCAATTGCTACCAGTGCTTGCCATAGAAAGCCCGGTCTTAGCTGTAGATGCTTGTTGTAGGAGTTGTATATAATAATAATACCAATTTATATATTAACTTGTAGTTTGATGTTAACTGCTAGATGGATACAGGACTTCTTCTTACCTGAATGTGATACCGGTAGTTATAAATGTAAGGGTGGAATGTAATAAATATATTTTCAATGTGACAGATGTTATGATAATGACAATAATGATAATGTTATATATAATAAGTAGACACCTTCATTGGTAGAGTATCTTTCCTTCTTTTGATATATATATCAATACATATATATATATATATATATATTCCTAAATATGATATTTTTTATATCTTTTGTTATGTAATATATATATTTATGTATTTATTTATGATTTCTGCCAATTGCTGCGGCTACTCATAGGACAGAAGTTGTCCATGGTTGTGGTAGGGTAATTGTTCCTTGCTTCTACTTGCTTCCATGTAGCTTGCCTTGAGAGGTCAACTTGCTCAGTTTTAGCAATTTATTATTTGATGCGTGCTCAATATTCAGCTGGACTGAGGTTACAAATTTACAAATCTCTGTATTTAGAGCACTGTAGACTGGTTTACTGCTTTTAAATCCAATAGTGTGGCTTGGATTAGGATTGGTCACATATTTGCTCTCCTTCTCTACCAATTTGAGGTACTCTAGTTACTTGAAAACTGCATCTCTCAGAATCCAGAGTTCCTACAGAAATAAGTATTATGTATTGAAGCCTGTGCCTTTGTGTACAATTGTAGTGGATGATGTATTCAGGGAGGTAGATTTTTCTGTTTTTGGTTCATGCTGGTTGGATGGACCATTCTTTATATCTCCAGTGAAGGGATTGAAGTGATTTCATGGAGAAAGACCTCTATGAGACCTCCTAGACTGTAAGCTCTTCGGGACAGGGTACGCTCCTTCTGTGTCACTGTCTGTATCTGTCTGTCATTTGTAACCCCTATTTAATGTACAGGGCTCAATATCATGTTGGCGCTATATAAATCCTGTTTATTATTATTAATAATAATAATAATAATAATAAAAATAATATGAATGATCAATGTACCATTTTGGGTGGACTATTTTCCTGTATGTGTATATAGAGGTTTTGTTATCAATAGATCTGTTTGAAAACCAGTAATGTTTGTATGGATTTTATATTTCTTTAGACATTTTAGTATACATTTTGAACTATACTAGCTGGACTTAAGGTTTACTGAATACAGATACATTTCAGAAATGCATATTATGGCAATACAAAGAAAAATGAGTATGTGCAAAGTGTAATTCATAAAGAATTTACTGTACCATTTTCTTTTGATATTATTTTTAACTGATGTCACAATTGTAAATATGATCAATTCTAAAGTCAATTGACTACAAATTCTAAATTCTAAATGCATGAATCCATGCATTTAGTGTGGGAGCTTAATCCAGCAAGAATGTATCAGCCTGAAGAACATATCACTTTGTAATGTCTGAGCATACAAGTCGTTTTTTGGATGTAGCAATAATGCACAGCAACCAACCCGATTTTACTGCCCAGAAATTCTGATTGGTTATTGAGAGTTACTTTGCACAATATCACTGTTGCATTGTCATACTGAATAAGTCATTAAAGAAAATCTCCCCAAAGCAAAATGCTGGCTACGTGGCTCTTATTGTGACCTAATAGCTGCAATACATTCTTACTCATCAGAGCAAACGTACTGATCATAAAAGTTAGAAAAAAGTGTTTATGTGCATACTTGGTCTAGATTAATGACTCAGTAGGGTTTATTTTCCTAAGCACAGGAGACGTTCAATTAGCTAAGTACATAGAGTGAAGTTATTATCACTTTATATATCCAGTCCTGTGCCTTCTACATGGTTGAATATACAAAGTGAACAAATCTTAATATTTTCTAAGATATGAGAACATTAACTTTGGTAAGTGAATGGCATCTGCTCCTTTAGTAAATAATTCCCAATGTATGTGTCCACAAAGTGAGACACTTATCAGAACTAGAGTGGAAGCTTCCATTTTTTTATAACAACAGATTTCCTTTAAATGATCTCTCCTGGTTCAACTTTTTACTTTATTGGGAGGTTCTCACCTAGAATAAATTATTAAAAAAGACTTTATCTGTTTTTTTTACCAATGAAAGCCACATCCTACTGGTAGCTTCTGGAATAAAGATACTGAAGATAAAACTGTAAAAGGAACAACACTTATTGGCACTTAAATGTGGAGTTCATTGATTTTAAAGTATAAAACCAAACCAAATATAAAGCCAAATGAGTTTATTTTAGACCTGGTTGACATTTGTGTAGTTGGGATATTGTCTCTACATTGATGTGGGTTGTGTTATGTGCTGCCCTGCGTCGAGGTAAAGCAGCCGTTCTTTTACCGTGACTGGCAAGGTGCGTTGGGGTGCCAATAAACCACAGAACACCAAAACTTGTTACCAGTGTTATACTTGAAATGCAGCATTCATATATATGAATCCAGCCTTAGGTTTGGCATGGTGAGGAGTTGGAACCCGAGATTGCTGTCTGTGTCTGCATTGGGAAGATTCTCTTTCTTTATTCTAGTGACCATTGCCTCTAGAACTAAGTCAGTAAAGACCCATAATTTTGAGTTGTTACCAGGAAATCTTCCAACAGAGAGACAAGAGAGAATTTATTTTATTCATTTAAAGTGGTGTTTCCCATCTGGGGTTCCTTCAAAGATTGCTAGTGGTAAAATTCTCTCCCACGTACAAAAACTACCAATATAAGAAGGCAATATGTAGGCCCAAAACACATTCCTTAGCTAAGGAACATTTTGGTAATGTACATTTGAGTACACAAGTGTTCCTTACCACTGTAACCTTTACATTAAGGTGTGTTAGGGTGCATTAGTACATTGTGATGCCAATTACTTTTGCATGGTTGAACACAAGTCCAAGAGGGCAATTTTTATATTATTTATCAATGTAAGGGGGTATTTATCCACTGATCACTATTGTAAGGGGGTATTCTTGGACTTATCACCAATGTAGGGCTATATCCCCACTGATCACCAATGGAGGTGGCATGTTTCCACTGATCAAAAATGTAGGTGGTATTTATCCACTGAACACCAACATAAGGGGGTATTTTTCCACTGATTACCAATAAAAAGGGATATGTCTCCCCTGATCACCAATGTAAGGGGGTAGTTTTCCACTGATCACCAATGTAAGGTGGTAGTTTTCTACTGATCACCGATGTAAGGAGGTAGTTTTCCACTGATCACCAAAGTTAGGGGTTAGTTTTCCACTGATCACCAATGTAAGGGGGTATTTTAATAATTATTATTCATGTATAGATCAAGGAACTGTAAAAGTGTTGGTTTTAAGTAACAACTAATATAGGTATACCAAATCCTTTCATTTTTCTTTATTTTACATTGAACAGCTTACTGGTCGTGCTATGTTATCATGTAAGGTGTATAGAAAAGCTTTACAGGGCTTCAGAGAGACCTCATGATTTCTTGAAGGCTTCCTCTAGGGTTTAAAGATTGCTGTAAAAACAATTGATATCTTTCCAATGGAGACAGCAGAATTTTTTTAAATAAGAAACTTACATGACTTTCACAAGTCATGTCCATATAAAAAACAACTTTGTCTTTTGATGAAATTAAAGCATTAGTGTAACCAACATTTTGTCAGATTCTGGACAGATGAGAGCTCCACTTTTCTTCTGGCCTGTGTGGTGCTTTATTTACGTTAGGTCTACATTCAGGTCCTTTTGATTGTTCCTTATACTCCTGTGTTCATCTGTGTAGACAAATTTAAAGTAAGAGAAATACTTTTTAAGATACATGTTATATACTTTTGGATAAATTCTAAATCAGTTTCATTATTATTTTTGCAGAAGATGATGGGCCAGACAGCCAGAGCACAAGCTGTTCAAGTAAGACCAATATTCAATAATAGTCCAATATGCTAAATGTTGTGTTGTTATCAAAGTGGAAACAATCAATTGCCCATTGGGGTAAAAGCGACCTCTTGTATACTGAAGGGATTATAAGGGTTTGGGTGATTTACAGGATTGCGACACACAGAGACAGAATTGCTGTAGGTTCTTAGTATGGACTATGTCACCTAACAACTGGTCAGGATGGTAAACACCAGATGTGACCGCTGACTTCATTACGGTCCTATCAGCATGGATAATTATTTATTGCCGCTAATCTTTACAAGGATCATGAAATGTGTACTGTGTGCTTAACCTTTGTAACCAAGGCTGGAGGCCATCCCTGATACCTGGAACAGAGGATACATGTTGTTCTGTAGAGCACACAGGAGGAAAAGAACTGAGCTCTTATAAAGATGACCAATGTCTAAACTAAGCCAACACTGCTCTCTAGTGCTTATAAAGCCATGAAACAGCTAAAATACTTTGTATAGTATCAGGAAATATTTAAAAAGGAAAAAAAGGGGCATCAATTCACAAAATAAACCTCATCCTCATTTTCCTTCTGATTTACCAATCACATGTGATATTTGAATCTGTCCCATCCAATATATGTGCATTCATTCAGAAACCATTCAACTATATAATTGTTGGTAGATCTAAAGGAAATTGTACAAAATTCAAAATGTAAGGTTTGTGATGAGTTTAACGCACTTTTACTTAGTCTTTTAGTCTCCCATTTTTTAAGCCAGTGCCACAGATTGCAACACTCACCATGTATTGAAAATCCCTGGCTGACCCTGATTAAAAACAAAATCCAATCAATGCTGCTTACCCCAGTGCAATCACATAAAACTGTCGGAATATAAATATTTTGGCTGTTTTGTCAAGCAAATGAGTTGTGTAAATCCTATTTGGCCTGTCATGTGATCCAGATCCTTGCCACACCGCATAGACAGGTAACTGACGTGATCTCTCCCCACTGGGGTTAGGCAATGCAGTTTAATCATGATCCCACCCAAAGCCAGAGGATTGGACAATAAAAGAGGCTTACCATGCTAAATTTTACTCTGCTCATTTCCTCCTGTTAGAAAGATCCAAGTATTAGGCTGGCACTACTTTTGTTTTTTTAACTGGTTTACTGGGAGTAAGTTCACTGAGTGTGATGTGTATAAAGATTTAGTTTATACTAATATATTTAAACATATTTTTATGAAATAAACACATGGGTAAGTAAATTACATAATAAATGTAAAATAGTAAGGTACTAAAAAAAAGAAAATAATCACCTAGCATTGTATATAAATTAAAGTTTTGAATACCCTTTCCAATATACGGGATTGTCTTCTTGCATATAATTGGATAACTTAAGTGACCTTTACGTTATTTATTGCTTTTATTAAATCAATTTCACTGTCTTAGGGGTTGCTTGTAGTTGTAAGTAGGCCTATGGATGGATGACACATGGCCATAGCATAGGGCAACAAATGGTATTCTTCTTCTAATGTATTTTAGTGTTTAGGACTTTCTATAAAATGTTATGTACTTTATTTGTATGTCTATAGAGAAAGAAAATAAAAAATATATATGGGTAGGCCCATGTTTGGCTCACAGGAATTTGCAATATAAAGGGTGGTGTAAAAATGGCTGAGGGCACCATGAGTCTGATTTGGGGTTATAGGGATAATCTTTGGAAAAACATGATAAACATGTCACTAGCTAAGCATAGCTTAAGGGTTTCACCTTACCGATAATAGCAATATCACTTATCCCCACTGCGTGGTGGTACAAAGGCCTTGTATGGTTAGTCCTTGGTTTATTAATTGTTGCCTATCCACATAACACTAAACTGTTCATTTCAGGAGATGCAACAAAATTCAAACATCTTAGGAAATACACATATAATTATGAGGCTGAAACCTCCAGTGGTGTGACGGGTACAGCCGACTCACAAAGTGGATCCAAATTCAACTGCAAGGTAAGTTAGCAAGACCTGATCACTCACTCACTCAGATATAAATGTATTTTATAGCACTAATCGGAGTGTGAACCTATTTACTTTTTGTCTTAGGTGGAACTGGAAGTCCCTCAGCCATGCAACTTCATCCTGAGGATAAAACAGTGCACCCTGCGAGAGGTGTACGGAGTGAACTCAGAGGGCAAAGCACTCTTCAAGAAGTCCAAGAACTCTGAGGACTTCTCCAATGCTATGTCCAAGTAAGTTGGGTCTGTTGAATAATGGATCAGTATATCAGAATTTTAGCTTACAACATCTCTAAAAAGCAGATATCCAATTATAAATGTTTACTAGAGTAACTGTGGGACATGGTCAGTGGGACAAGGTAGGTAGAAGGAGGGGATGGATGCCTCAGATGGTATTGCTGCTTGGGGCACCATGATCTCTAAACCCAACCTAAACCCTTCTTTATCTAGGACAGTGACCTTTTTGAATTTATCGGGGTATCCTCCAGGAACAATTACCCCAATAACTGAAGTTTATTCTTAAAGACAGATGACTAGGACCAAAGGGGAATGGAACTGGTTTTCCCAAGGGATGATTTCCCCTCACCATATGTTTCAGGAAAAAAACTTTGTATAGTATGAAAAAGGAGGAATCTACCCCCACTTTTTTTCTGCCTAATCCCAGTCTCTAACGTTATCTCTTCCTTACCCCCCCCCCCTTTTTTTCATTCTTTTCTCTCTCTTTCTACCCCCCTTCCCCCCTCCCTATCTTTATTCCTCCATCTCTCATCTCCTATTTTCTGCCATTCTACTCTCTTTCCCTCTCTCTTTCTATCCCTCTCTCCCTCTTTTTTCCCTCCTTTCTGATAAATCCCCCAACCTAATCTTTGTCTTTATCACTCACTAACTTGCTGCAGAGGCCCCTGCTGACTGAGGACTGTCCGGGGCTCTTGTGCAGTTGCACACACTGCTCCTCAAAATGTTTGTCCCTGATGCTATTCACAACTAAAAGATAGATATACCTATTTATTATTGTAGCAATTACCTAATATCATTTATTCTATGACTTTTTCATTTGTACATATTTTTCTATTCATTATAAAAAAATTTACAGAATATCCGCTAGGGGGAGCTGTAGTTATATCAGGGCAATTGCTTTTTCTTTTTAATTAGCCATTGGATAAAATATTAACAATGCAGGAAGTTCCATTTTTTTAATGTAATGTTCCTGTCTACAGGTATGAAGTGAGCTTCAGTGTTCTGGATGGGAAGCAGGTTGTTTTATATCCAAACGGCGATGAGCCTGTTAATGTATTAAATATGAAGAGAGGTATTATCTCATCACTTCTTATTCCAGATGAGAACCAGGAGAGCAATAGCATGGTAAGTTTACGTGTTACTTCATTATATTAATTGCTGTGTAGGTGATATAATTCCCATAACCAACCTTGGTTTAGAGCCACCAATGTCCTAAATCAGACTGCAATAGGAGCCAATAATTGTATTATAATTATAATTTTATGTCTTTGCTATTTGTATTTTCAGGATACTGTGTATGGCAAATGTACCAGTGAGGTCAGTTTATCTGGAAAGAAAGGGGACACAGATATTAAAGTGACAAGAAACCTGAAGACATGTGATCAGTTCGAACCATTCAGAGACTATGTCAGCCCCATCGCTCTCTTTAAAGGACTGGTAAGTTGGTCACTTTCTCTTTTAATTATGGGAAATTTAATAAGTATTTGAATATCAGTGACCCCAGGAATTAATGGAAGTAATGAAAGCTCTACCTTAACCTATTGTTAAAGGACAGACTTACCTCTTAGGGGTAGCTATGTGTGCTGTTATTTTGTATTCTTTCCCTGTCAATTCAGGAAATTCTTTGATTCTGGAAGAAAGTTAAACTATGAGTTAACTTTTTTTCCTTTTTTATAAAATCCAGCTAGCACCTTTGTTATACAACAGTTTATAGGTGTTATCAGACAGACCTTATACTACTATTGCCTACTGGTGAGTGATACCTTTTAATGTATCTGGATAAAAAATGTCATTATTACATAAAAGCCATTAGGTAGATTTTACATTCTTCAGCTGGTAATTTAGTGGAGTTTTGATCTGATTAGTGAATGACAGAATTACCCATTTTATACATTTTTGTCTAACAATTTGTCTTCCCAGAATGCTCCATTGTCCACCTTGCTCAGCAGCAGCCAGTCGTGTCAGTACAGCTTGGATCCTAAACGAAAGCACATTACAGATGCATCGTGCATGGAGACTCATCTGTTCCTTCCATTTTCTCACAAGTTAGTGTTATGTTAAATGCTTTATGTTGTTATGTCATTATTTTTGGTATTATGATTTTATTGTCTTCAGGATCACATACAGTACGCACTGTGTCTAGTTGTCTTTCCTGGTTTCTTTAGAGCAGCCATTCTCAACCAGAATTCCATGAAAGCCTAGGGTTCCCCAAGAGGTTCCTAAGGGGTTCTTGAGCTTTGGCTGATGGATTTCCCATAGTTCCCTATAGTTTTATGGTTGATGCCACTTGGAACAGCCATGAGAATACCAATCATTATTTTAATTGGGTGGCATTCTGACTAAAGTTTGAGGGTCTTGACTTGGAGGAGTCCTATTAAAGGACATTTGTTTAGTCCGAGCATGGATGAAGTTGGGAGGAATTTGGGTTTGGTGGAATTTTGAAATAACTTTAAAGCCAAAGTCAAAGCCAAAAACAGTGTACAGGGAGCACTGCCTGCCTGCTCCATGATCCGCTTCTTCATCCAGACATGGATGTAGCATACCAATGAGCCTTTCTCGTTTGTATGGTTAGCTGGGAACCCTTGCTTGTGATCGAAGATGGGTGTTCGTATATAGGTCGTTACCACTTTTGATGCTTATATAGTTATATTTATTTATTGCTTTGCTTTATGTGTTTTAGAAATCAGTATGGCATGATGGCTAAAGTGACACAGACATTAAAACTGGAAGATGTGTCAAAGACCAACAACAGAGAATTTACAGGTAACAATATGTCCTTAATATTTTTTCTGTATTACACACAGAGTGAATAATACATTTGTCAGATCCACCTATCTTTCCTTCTGATATCCTCATTCTCTGGGTGAAGGGGTAGATTTAAACATAATGGAGCCCTTGGCAAATATTAAGTGATTCCATCTCTCTGCAACTATTCCATTATGGAGGTTCTGGAGAAGGTTGGGTCTTTGGCCAATTGTCCCTATGTTGGTGTCAGGTCAGAGAAGAAGACCAATATATCTTTTGATAGAATACAATTCTCCATCACATCCTGTATTTTTTTATGGTTTTTGGGTCTTAAGCACTGCAATACAACAACCAAAGACATAAACAACTAATTCTATTATGCTTGGAAAAAAAAAGTAATACCTTGTGTACATGTTGTGTTCCCAGACTCAGCACAGACAAAGGCCTTAGCTCTGGAGTCTTCAATGTACCAGTCCAATAATGAAGATGCAGTCATGGATAATCTCTTGGAGCTGCAGAAACTGTCAACTACTGGGCAGAACCAGCAAAGAGCCAACCGCTTCCACAAACTGGTAACTGCGCTACGATCCCTCAAGAATGAGACTCTAGGTCCACTCGTGCCAAGACTTATGCAGCTGTCAAGGTATATAAAAATAAACAAGTTTAAATTTCAGTGACTTTTCTTCAGAGTAAATTTCAAGCTAAAACAAAAATCTTATATGACTCCTCTTTGTAGTGGCATGGTAAAGCCCAAGACCTCTTAGATGTAAGCTCATGACTGCCACCTGCTGGTGGAATTTTACAATGATTGGGAGTTGCAAGCTCTTTATTTCCATCTCCTGATTAAATCTGGTATTACATTATGACCACACCACTTGAAATAATCTAAAAAAGAATCAGAAAAGTTACCAAAATTTTAAACAAGAATAAGATAAAGCCAAACCACTGTTAAGGAATACATAGAGGATTTCCAAGCAAATAGACATTTTCAATTTGCAGATAAAATTTCAATTAAATACATTTTGTTACAATAGACTGAAACATGGTTGGATCCCTTGTTGCTAGTTGCACTGCTTTAATAAAGTAGCTAAAGGAAAGCACCAGAGCCAAAATTTGACCAGATCAGATTTTATTTAAACTTGTATCAAAAAAAATAATGCATGCCAATTTTGCCAAATCTAGGTCAGCGATGCATACAGGATTAATAGCAGAGAATCAGAACATCATCCGGGCAAGCTGTATTGTTTAGGACCAGATCAGAAATGGTAGTTTACATAATCTCCCAGTACCAGCCATCTTTAATAAAGATGTACTGGGCTAGTATATTAAGATGAGACCTGAGAGTTATAGATTTGATTGCTCGAGATTCTTTTTGTCAGCTTAGAAGATTTCAAAAGGGTAACCATTCCCTCTATACTTTCTGGGACCTTAATGAGAATACCCACTGCTATAAGAGATCCAGTGCTCCATAATTTTTAGCATAGCAGTATCACTAATCACCACAAGATGTCAGCATTGGAGTATCTTTAACTGACAATGTTGCTTTGCAGTCTAGAAAAGCAAAACTTGATAGTTTACTATGTATATTATTATTATTATTAATATTATTACTACTAATAAAATGTTTTATATTAGCATATTTATTAAGTTGTTTTTATATATATATTTTTTTTTAATTCTAGCCCCATTACACTGCAAGCGCTGACCCAGTGCGGTACTCCAGAATGCTTCGGAGCTATCCTGCAAGTTATGCGAACAAGCCAGGTATCTCCATTGCTAACTGATGCCATTACCTATGCGCTTGGCTTTCTACCATCACCATGCACCAAACGTGTGCGTGAGATTCTGAACATGGCACAGTACCAGCAAAGCAGAGCCTCATTCTATGCCCTGAGTCACACAGTAAACAAGTAAGTACATTATAAGTAACAAGAAATACATGGTAAAAAATTATTTAACAAACATGGCTGTTTATGTATTTATTATAGTATTTTAGGATATTGCTTGCTAGTGGTGAACATGCAAAACACCCAACAGACACAAATATCCTGGTGCTATACATAAAGCAATGTAAAGACTTCAGTGTTATAAAGTTTAAAATATAAATTGTATAAATAAATATAAATATATATATATATATATATATATATGTCACAAATAAGTAGGTTGCAGCTTTATTGTATACTAATCATATACCACAAAGCATCTATAAAATTTCTCAGTGGAAGTTATAGAGTGCTCATATTAAATTGTTTGTAGACCTCCTTGTAAAAGTATATACAGTATATAGCTCCCCAACGGAGTGTATATAAAGTCAGCAAGTAAGTTGTATATAGACTCCTTGGTGTAGTTTATATGGAGTCTATTGGTGGATTTAGAGCTTTTTGTTAGGAGAGTACATAGTGCTTCCAAATGGAATATATTTAACAATCTTGAAATGCACAATATATAATATATAACGGAGTGTGCTGAGTATAATGTGCTTGTGTAGAATGGAGTGTAAAGCTCCGAAAATATACAAAAATCTAACAGAGTGTATATCTAGATGACAAGAATATCACAAATAGAGCTTTATAATCATTTAAAATTTTTATAATGTTTTTATTTTCTTAGCTTCTACAAAGATGCAAACACCATTACCCCTGAGCTTAGGGATGTGGCTGACTTCATGTCCTCTCTCATTGGCGACCAATGCAATGGAGACCAAGATAAGACGTTCCTGACCCTCAAGGTAATCTATTTGTTGGGTTCTCACATATAATGTCTGTCTTCTATAATTGTGTTATGGCTGGACATCCATTACATGTGTTCTTTTTCCATAGGCTGTTGGTATTATGGGAAGTGTTTTAGAACAAGCCAACCCAGAAATCAGGTCTTCGGTTCTGAAATGTGTTAGTCTGGCCCCATCACCAAATGTCCAGAAGGCAGCTATCCAGGCACTTCGTAAAATGACAGTCACAGATGAAGTAAGTTGACCTAATGACAAACGGGAAGGCTCAGCACTGATCTACAGTTCACCATAGGTATTACTTTGTCCACAATTTTATCCATAAATTTGTCCTTTTTTATTCAGGTTCGCAGTTCACTTGTCCAGGTTTTCCAGGACAATAACTCCCCAGTCCAAAAGAGACTGGCAGCCTACCTCACCGTCATGAAGGACCCCTCACAGTCCGACCTCCGCAAAATCCTTCGAGTGCTCAATAAGGATAACAGCCAAGTCAAGAACTTTGCTGCCTCTCACATTGCTAACATTCTAAACTCTGAGGCTCCAGAGACCCAAGTGTAAGTAAAACACATAATGGAAAGACTTTTAATAAATAATCTGTTCAGTTGATCTGGAAATTACAAACTTAACATGTATTAAACTTTTATCAACATTTTAACTTATGTATAGTAAATCAAATGTTGATATAAATTTTCCATATTACATTTTAGGCTCAAAGCCAAACTCGAAGAGTCCATTAAGTCAAACGGTGCACCATCCGTTGTCAGTGACTTCACAAAATTGTCACACAACTACCAATATTCCAAGAACCTGGACCTTCCTGGGCTGAAAGACAATGTAGGCGCCACGATAGACGGAAACGTAATTTATGATAGCACTGGTTACATGCCTCGGGAAGTCATGCTGAAGGAGACTCTAAATGTATTTGGAGAGTCTGTGGACATATTTGAGGTACTTACTTTTTAAATTACAATTATCCATGTGCAAGAATCATGCCTAAACAGCAGTAAGCCATAGTAATATTAATACTCATGCCATGAGCTCTTGGGGGCTACCATTGCTGGCCTGTTTCCCCTAAACACTAGCTGCTATACATGAGTGTTGGGAAAGAAATTCTATGTGCTTGAAGCCAAATCATTATTATGAAAGTTGGCCAATTAGCATTTTCTTAATAAGGAACCAGCAAAAGCAGCCCACATTGTCTACATGGGAGGAAATGGTACCATAAATATCAATGTTTTATAATGTTATTTGTGCTATGGGTGCAAAATGTGTTCCTAAAAAGCAGAGTGTCAAAAACCCTTTGCATCCAATAATACCCTCAATGAAACTTTTTTAAGTTCCAGTTTCCATGATGTCTCTGGTTTTAATACTGGGCGTTACTGGCTTAGAACACATACACAGCTGGGTTGGTTATAATAAAACTCATACAGCAGGGTTGGTAAAAATAAAACTCATAAAGTTTGTTGCCCAAATTGTCTATAAAATCAAACAAGGAATAATGTGATTGGATACTGGGTACACCAATCTTTCTTGGATTATATGCAGCACAGGAAGTTTTACAAGTAATGCTTAACTTAAACAATATTGAAACAAAGTTTTTACAAGTTCTAATTTTTGTTTTAATATAGATTGGCATTGAAGGAAAAGATTTTGAACCAACTCTGGATGCTCTCTTTGGAAAAGGAGGATTTTTCCCTGATTCCGCTACAAAAGCTCTGTACTGGGCAGATGGCAAAGTTCCTGACAAAGTCAGCGAGATTCTCTACAAGTGGTTTGGTGTTTCCAGACAGGACAGGCAAACTGAGGTATAGTCATTCATTGTGTTTAGCATTTATTTGCATCTTTCAATGGCTTGTGTAAGAAATATAATTTATAACATTAGGTTTAATAAATGTACGATGTAAAACACTTTTATAATACTAAATGGTTGTAGTAAACAGATTGTAAGTGATTTTACAGAAAAGACAGCAGTTAGATTATATAAACACCTTAGGATCACAATAATAAAATATTGTGGATGAAATGTATATGATCTCCCCTGCAAATGGTGTATGTATATTCATAGCTTCCTTTTACTACTATCCCATATTTGGGGGAAGCTGCCCGTTCTTGTGTTTGTTGGGTTTCATTTTCTTTGATTCTTTCCTTGAAAGAAGGGTGATGATTTAACTAAAACCAGCTATAATGTAAACCCTTGTAAATATATTAAGAAAGCTCAATGTACAATACATACATGGTCATTTTGCACACTACAAGTTGCTATGATAACTGTCATAAAAGAAATGTGAGAAGCTATATTACTCCGATACATACTCAGTTCCTGCAGATAGAACTGGTGGAGCTGGGTATGGGTTTACACTGATAGGACCATCCATGGTGCCAACTTCAAAAGACTTATAGGAGCAATGATACAGCAATTCACTGCAGAAGGAAAATTGTTACATAGTTACATAGTAGGTCAGGTTGAAAAAAGACCATCAAGTTCAACCACTAGGGAAATAAACATATCCCATATATAAAACCTTATGGTCCAGAGCAAGGCAAAAACCCTGATACAATTTGCTTCAACAGGGGAAAAAAATTCCTCCTGATTCCATGAGGCAATCGGATGTTCCCTGGATCAACGGTCTCTGTTTTTCTTTACTTTAAAGCTTTAATACCCAGTTATATTCTGTGCTTCTAGAAATCATCCAGCTTTTACCTAAAGCAATCTATAATAGTTGCTGAAACTACATCCTGAGGGAGCCGATTCCACATTTTCACAAGTGTTGTCACACTAAGGATATGCCTATCCAATTAGTCTAGCCTTCCTGGTCCAGAAAGTCTACATTACATATTTAGTTTTATACATTGTTGTTCATAGAAAATCAGAATCATTCTTTATATCTAACCATATTCTGGGTATTTGCATTTTAGGATCTTAAAAAGGCCATCCTCTTTAACGCTGAGAAGCTGATCAAGGAAATCAGATCAAGCAATGCACCGGAGGCCAATGCCTACTTGGAAATTCTCGGTAAAGAACTGGGCTATGTTAAAATGAGCGACTTCAAGATCCTGGGGGATATGCTGCTTAAGAGCTTCCACTCCATCAACAATTTACCAGCAAAGGTATTTCTGATTCTTTGTTTTACTGATTAATGTCAGACCTAGACTGGTATACCATCAATGGAAATATCCTAAATCAGCTATTGCTGTTTCCATAGCATAATTACCTTGTGTATAGTCCTCTAACAAAGTTAAGACGACCTTTGTAAAGAATATCAATCTTACAAGAGAATAATAGGGGGGTTATAAAAAAAAAATTAGGATTATCTTAGTTTTAAATTGATGAATTCTATGGAATTAAAATGATTACATTTGATTTTTGATAGATTGCTCAGGTATTCTCAGCTGGAGGTGAGAGCGATATGTTTGCCCACTACATCTTCATGGACAATCAGTTCTACCTGCCAACCGGATCTGGTCTTCAGCTTCAAGTGTCCCTTTCTGGAATAATTACACCAGGAGCCAAGACTGGGTTTACATTAAGAAATGTAAGTACAATGGAAACTGATTGAAAGAACTCTGTCCTCTCAAAAATTGTACATAATACATGTACCTATAGAGTTGTTTTTCAGATTGTGGCCCAAACATCCAACAGTTGATTTAGTTCTCCTAGTACTAAACCAACCTCATGTTCAAGCTAAATTTGGATAGGTCTTTTACTTAATAACATAACCGGCAGGAACATTAACAACACTCACACCTAACACTACTTGCCTTATATCTGGATACTTACATTAGGTTAAGCTTGTAAAAAGTATAAATATTGGGGCTATAAGCCCCCTGTTAGGGAAAACAATGGACAGCATTCCCAATGGGCATTTTGCCACTAACAACTGCCAGCATTCCCAATGGGCATTTTGCCCCTATGCTGAACCCTGCCTGCTATGTACAGGTAAAGGAATCACTTCAGTTCATTTATTCTGAATCCACTTTTTTCCTCAGTTTGGCAAAACAGTCCTCAAAATAAACAAATGAAGGCAAATTTAAGCAATCCAACTTACCTCTCTGGTGGTCTTGCCTTCCATCTCATTTCTGTTCAAAAGTTTTAGCCTCCATTAGATTATCCATTATTCTACACATACAGGCATGTCAGATTCCATGTGCTGTGGTCTTGTTCCTAAATTCCTATCCGTAGTCTGAATGTGGAAAACTTTAGTCAGTCACTTGGCTGCTAACCTTTTATAATATGATGACTTAAAAAAAGCACACAGGCTTACAATATCACCTTGATGCATGCAAGAAATAGCCGTGGCTTCATTGATTTCATTTTGAAAAATTCTAAATATGTCAAATAATTTGCATTTTGTATGAAATGTGGGTCTAATTTTGTGACTTTGCCCTTTTGCAGGCAAAAACTGAACTGTCTCTGAAACCAGCAGTGGCTGTGGAGTTTGTTACTCAGTTGGGAGTTCAGATCCCAGAATTCTCCCGCCACGCAGTCCAAATGAACACCAACATTTACCATGAATCTGGAATTCAGGCTCGTGTCTCTGCAAATAAAGGACAATTCAAACTCTCTGTCCCAGCACCCACCACTCCAGTAAAACTCTTCAGTATCAAGTGAGTAATAGACAAAAAAGCAGAAGTTGCCTATCTATCGATCTACCTATCAGCATTTATGTATACAGAATACATAACAGACAGCTAAACCTTCCATATGCCACGACAATGCTGAAACTAATAATGTTGACTTCGACTAACTTATGAGTATTAGGAACAAATACAAAAAAATATTTTTTTGGCTTTTCTACGGTATGTATAAAAAAAAATTAAATTTATAGGTTGAACAGTCTTTTGTATTGATGATCTCTCTCTCAAGATCCCTGATTTATGGTCATCAGTGAAGCTGGGTGATCCAGCAAAGCTAGAATAAATCTGGTGCAGAATTGCAAACATTTGCTTACAATTAGTGAATGACTTTTGGTAAATCCATTCCAGGTTTGTTGGATCGCTGAGCTTCACTAATGAAGGTGTATTCTCTCCAGCCTTGGAGAGCTTTAATAAATCAGGGCCAAAGTGTCTTTTGACATCAGAAAAAGTTCTACCAATACAGCCATTTATATGCCCCTAAACCCCACCTGACCATGGCAGATGTTCTTTATATGAAAAAAATAAATAGATAGGCAATTACTTAACACTAATATATTTTTGTTTGTGTTTAATCAGCAACAAGATTAACTTGGTCTTTGCATCAAAGACTGAAGTCATGCCTTCCATTATTGAAAACCGTGAGGGGAAATCCTCTTGCAAGCCCCTGATCACAGGGTTGCTATACTGTACAAACATTGTGTATTCTAATGCCAGCTCAATCGATGGAGCCCCCTACTTTCCACTCACTGGAGAAACCAGGTTAGTCTATGATATCCATAACTTGTGACATTAAAAAAAGTTTCATTTTAATAATAGATCTTTAAGGTTTATTTCTCATTTTTGAAAGGTTTGATCTGGAGATCCAGCCAACTGGAGAGGTGCAGGAATATTCTCTAACAACACGTTATGGTTCCAGCCAGGACACAACAGATAAGGTGCGCTTTCTGCAAATCTCCGCTCAAGCAGAAGGTGGGTTTTAATTCCCTGTTCTTAGTTCTGCTTTATAATTGTATTTGATATATCTGCTTTGATGTTTTTTTTTAGATCTTAACAGATCTCTAAAAAATATTTTATCTGTTTTTCAGGAGTTGAGGCATCAGAGGCAAGTGTTACCTTTAAATACAACTACGACAAGATGACCTTGACTGGCGATTTGGAAATTCCCAATGCTAATATTAACCTTGGCACAAGGCTGAAATTAAGTGATGACTCTGATCAGATCATTAAATCGTATACACTTACTGCTGAAATCATCAACCAACAGGTTCCAGAAGTCACACTGACTGGCAGGATTAGGTAAGCAGTCATACACCTTTTTGACTGTTAACAGGTAGGGAAAATTGAAATGAAATGGCTCCTAGAATAAACTTAAAAGGAAGAAAGGTTGAATTAGAATAGCTTATTTATATATTCTATGTCAAATCATACTACATTTTGCAGTGTTTATATTGAACAGAGTTTATTTTTAAAATACCATATTAGATTATTTTATAATGGTCCCCATACCTGCCTTTGAAATTTACCCAAATGCATCATTTCTATAATAGCCAGGGCATTCTTACAATGAACCCTTAGTGACACTGTAAAGGGCAAGTCCATCCAATGGGTGAATAGTGAGAATAAATCACCCGTATATCCACAATATTTGGCTGCTTCGCGTGAGTAGACAAGAGAACATAGGAACAAAAATCTTAAAATTGGAGTCTAATGTATACAGAAAAAAATCATAGATGGCTGGCCAAGTTCTACCAGGAACTGTAATATATTACTTTGGATGACTGACCTGTTAATATTTAAAGTGATGCTTACAATACACATTAGTTATATTAATATTGTGTCCTCTATTGTTAACAGCTTTGTTAGTTATACTAATGGGAGGGCAATTGTTATCAAAGCTGCAAAAATCTTTTGGGTTTGGTTCGGAG
This sequence comes from Pyxicephalus adspersus, assembly GCF_032062135.1. Lineage (NCBI taxonomy): Eukaryota > Metazoa > Chordata > Amphibia > Anura > Pyxicephalidae > Pyxicephalus > Pyxicephalus adspersus. The sequence goes on from NC_092861.1 coordinate 16,201,876, forward strand.
GCATCATCAAAGTGGATGGGACTGCAGTGGTTCACCACTTTTTGAATGTGAAAAAACTTTCAAATCTCATGTTCGTTATAGTAGTTGTCACCACACTTAGATGCTCCATTCGGTTCCAGTGGTTGACATTGGGTGTCTGGGGTAGTAACTGCATGACAAATTGATTATATGTCTGAACATTATCAGTGTCATTTAAAGCAAATTCTTATTTCCATTCACAGCTATGATCGCAGGTCACAAGGCACAGTGAGTGCAATCCTAAGCATTCCCAAATTAAACATAGAGGCCAAAACAAATGTCGATGCTATGAGTGTTAGTGGATACCACAAGCTTCAGATACAGTCCTCTGCCAGCATCTGTGCATTGTCCGCATCTCAGAACCTTGTGTACACATATGGTAAGTTTCATCCAAAGGGGTGAAAAAAATAAACAATTATCAGAGTATGAATTCTGATAAATTCCTGTGAGTTACTGATTTTGATTTTTTCCTTTTTGAACATGCCTTCTAATTCATTTTAAACAATAGATGATATGATGGGTATCACGTACAGTAAATCAAACATTCAGTACCCAAGGGCTACATTTATAATGTATTGCCAGGTTTTGTAACCAGTTGGCCAGTCCTTTATTATTTTAATTAACGTATTTATTTTATACTAGAGACATGGAAGGTTATATCTTAAATTCTAACTGTTTTCTGCTTCAGACAACGAGAAGGTCAGTTTGCAGTGGAACACTGACAGCAACAGCAACATCAAGAAGATCCTTTCCAACCTTCCTGAGTTTCAGTTCTCGTTCCCCGAGGCTATAAAAACCTATGCAAATGATGTGTTGGACCATAAGGTTGCCCAGACTGACATGACCCTTCGCCATATTGTGTCGCAGTCCATGGTGGTAAGTTTTTTTTGTTTATTGTCTATAACTAAATTAAAGGGGTCATGGAGGATACTTGGGTCTTATTATAGCAAAATGAGTTAGCCAAACAATTCAGCATTTCAAAATCCAACTTTTTAATTTTCAACTTTGCAGTTACATAATGCGCATTTAAACATACCAAAAGCTGAATTCTGTTTTTAAATGAAACAAAGGCTCAAAAGCATAAATAAAAAAGAAATAAGAGAGAATAAAAATTACAGCATTCCAAATAAAGTAATACATTTTCATTGTGGTAGCTGTTTTGGGGTTATAGAATTTACTCTTAACCGGAGTGTAGCTATATTAGTTTGAGAAGTATCTCAATGGCAGGTTGCTAGTATAGGATTGATTAGCACATTCTGAGCACACTTAGGTTGGCAGTCTTGAAGCAACCTAATATTACTAAACCTAAAATAAAGGTCGACTTCCTACAATGCATTAGTTTAGCAATTTAGTTTAGCAATTATTAAAACCATTGTACTTTTCTCTGGGGAACATATTCACTTTTTTCAGTTGGTGGAGACCTGTCTTGGAGAAATAAGTTGTTGAAGTCAGAACACCCATCCAAATTATTCCAGCACTCCACTTGACCTTTTCATTCGAGAAATACAAATTTAAAAAGGGGTTCCAAATATCCCCATTCTATCCACAACTAATAAAAAGCAAGTTTTGGTTTGATATACATATAGGGGGAATAAAATAAAAGGAAATATAATAAAGAATTGACTTGTTTTGGCTTTAGAACTTACATAAATAAAGAAGAGTGTCTGCACTGTTTCAAAAGTCAATTGGTAGTTGTTTCGGTTGTGTGATGTGGGGAGCCCCTTGGTGTTAGTATGTGAAAGTGTTTCCATCCAAACTAGAAACACTGCTTAAAATCTCATCAATTATGTGTCTGTCAATTTAATAAATAATACTTTCTGTATATTTTTTTAGGCAACTGACAACATGCTGCGCAAGGCATCAAAGGAGAGTCCATACGCCCAAACACTTGCCAATAAACTGAATGCATTAAAAGAAATGGATCTGGAGAAAATAGGCATTCCACCTATTCCAAATGATCTGTTTTTGAAAAGGTAATCAGTGGCTTGGAGCTGCTTTGCTAAGTAAATTAAGCTCTTCTGATGCATAAAGAAGAATGTTATGCAAATGTTTCTTTACCCCGTGCACATGTTCACTGCATTGCACTTTTTTTCAATTGTGCTACATGTAATTGTTGGAGAATCCTTGAACTCACATCATTCTCTGCACAACTACTGATATTCAGATCAGGTTGCTCATGGGTATGTTTACAGACAGAGAGCCAAGGCCAATTGATGCAAAGCCCTGTTGCATTGACAGCTGTTGCATTATGATATTTTTTCACAGGGTGGGGGGTTCTTTAGGTAGAGTTAAATTTTGATTTAAGATTTGGGTTTGAAAAAAGTAATTTTAGCATCAGAAAGCAGAGTCAAGGTCTTAACCATTCAACAGTCTAATACCAAGACCCTGACAAAGCCTAAGACTGACTGCAAGGAATGAATGTAGGCAATGCATTAAGCAATCTAGCAGTTTAAACTTTTTTTCCTTTAGAAGAGTATAACCCACATTTTGGTTGTATGTTAGGAATTGTCTTGTGCTTTGTTAGGAAAAAAATGCTAATCAATTTATCTTTTTTATTTGTAGTGATGGGGAAATAACTTATCGTTTCAACAAGAACAGTTTTACCATCAATATCCCACTGCCCTATGGTGGAAAGTCATCCCAACAAGCTGTACCATGGACAATGAGATCTCCGGCTTTGGATCTAGAGTCTGTGGGAGTAAAATTCCCATCTCAAGAGTTCAGGATTCCAGCTTTCACTATCCCTGAGTATTACCAACTTAGAATTCCCTTAATTGGCCTTCTAGATGTCTCATCCAATATTAAGAGCAACTACTACAACTGGTCCGCATCCTATTCTGGAGGCAACGCTACTAGTGACATCTACTGGTTCACTTCTCGCTATCAAATGAAGGCAGATGCCATTTTTGACATTTTGTCATATTCCATAGATGGTAAGTTAATATACTAAACACATAACTATTTTTATAGTTCTACCTATATATCAATTCCTGATAACATAAAAATGTATACTAAAAAACAGCTTCAAAATAATGACCGTATACCAAAGAAGTGAAGTAGTCCAACAACCCTAAATAGAAAACTGATGAAGCCAATTGGGGTTGCAATATAAATGAAAAGTGTAATTTCCTGCAGCCATCAACATGCAAGGCGTAGATAGTGTTTGGTCCCAGGAGTTGACACAAATTGAAGACTATCAGAATATAGGGAAATAAGCTGCCCAGTATCAGGTTTAGGAAAGTGTTGCATCCATACACTAAAGGAAATAATACAGATGGGAAAATTGGCATACAAAACGTAGATACATTTTGAGGTATAGAGCTGTGGAATTTTAATTATAATATTTGTATAGCATGATTTATGGCCTTTATATAATAGAACATTTATCCTTTTGTTCAATACCTTACAAGCTGAAAATTATTCAATGACAATAGCTTTTACTTGATACTAGTTACAGGGAAGAGGTGTACCAAAAGGAAAATCACAAATACATGAAGTGTGCTTGCCAAAGCCTGGATCAATATTAAATAAGAAAAGGAGAGAGAAAGACAGTTTTTTTGGCAAATTACTTAGTAAAATAAAACAATTGTATTGAATACATTGCATTGAGACAAAGCTTCACAAGGTAGTTTTATGTAGTAGGGCATAAGACTGTTTGTACATATAGCAGACTAACATAATCAAAGATTTGTCCCGATTCCCAATGCGTTTCGCATACTTGCTTCCTCAGTTTGATACTGTTGTATATTAATCTCTGTTCCATGATAGCAATTTCACCCGGACGTGTGATTGCAAGTAAAACCTAAACTTTCAGGTTGTGGTATAGCTAAAATAGCCTTAGAGTTAGGGTCTATCTCATAGGAGCTAAGTAGGGAGAATGTAATGTGATAGCTCCAACTTTTAGGTCCTATCACTTATAAAATTTTAGTGGAAAAATGAAAATAAGTAGTAACAGTCTTAAAAACATCTTTTCACATAGTCTTACAACAATAAGATGTTAAAAAATAAGTAGTAAAATAATAAAAAAAATAATTAAAAAATAAAAAAAATAAAAAATAAATAGTTTTTTCCATGCTAGAGGTCTCTTTGCTTATCATGTGTGTTAACCACCATGTCACAACATAATTAACAGATACTAGCATCAAGCATGTGATGATAAAAATATTTGTATTAAATATGGTTGCAGGAAAAATACTTAATCATTTTAGTCAATATAGTAATAGTAATGTTATTGTACACAACATTATGATTCCCTCTAGAATACAAAATGTATCCATACACTTATTTTATCTGCTTTGTTTTAGGTTCTGGGGTGGCAACATATGATCCCAAGAAAACATTAAGTCTGTCCTATGAAGGATCTTTAAGTCATACCCTGCTTGAATCAAGCATGAGATTAAGCGAGCAGTACAATTTTAAGAGTAACCAGATCTTTAAAGGATCCTATACATATCAGGCTAGAAGCGTCCTGGGATTAGATACTTCTGGAGCTCTTTCAGCCAAGTCCTCAACAGCAAATAACGTACTGACAACAGAGATTGAAGCTAATGAGCGATTTGCTATACCATACTTGTTTGCCAATAGTGACTTAAGACTTATCACTACACTTAACACTGAAAATTTCCAGGCTAAAGCTGATTCCAATTTCCAGTTTGACTCCTCTTTCTTGAAAGCAACCAACAAGATATCTGGAATAATCTTGACAGAAGCAATGACATTGACTTCAACCACTGAATTGCTTGATGGAGCTTTAGTTAACGTTATGTCTTTAGATTACAGGAACAAACAGCTGACTTTGAAGTCCGATACAAATGGAAATTACTACAATCTGGTTGGGCTAAACAAGCTTGAGCTCACTATTTCAAAACAGAGGGCTGCCATGCGCTCTGAATGTCAGGCCAACTACAAGCGTAACAGGTTCTACACTCTTCTAACTGGCTCCCTGAATTCTCTTGGTCTAGAACTAAATGCTGATGTGACCCTTAATAATCAACAAAGCCGAGCAGCACACAAAGCTACTTTGAAGCTTAGCCAAGATGGTCTGTCTACTAGTGCAACAACCAGTGTCAATTTTAGCCCCCTAATGCTGGAGAATGAGTTCAATGCTGGTATTGGATCTTCAGGAGCAGTGATGAAAATGATGGCAAATGGCAGATACAGAGAAAACAGCGCAAAGATTTCTGTTGATGGAAAAGTTGCCATGATGGAACTGTCTTTGGGTAGTGTTTATCAAGCAACAATTTTTGGTTTAGACAGCAAGCATCTGCTTAACTTCAGGGTTAGCCGTGAAGGACTGAAATTCTCGAACAACCTAATGGGCTCATATAATGAGATGAAACTGGAAAATAGTAATGATCTGAACATTGCTGGGTCTACCTTACAGTTTACCTCTAAGTTTGAAAATTCCTTAAACTCTGACAAGTTCCACAAGCATAGATTTGACTTCCAGATACAGCCCTACACTATGACATCTTCACTGAATAACGAGCTACAATATGGTGCCTTGGAATTTACCAACAGAGGCCAGCTTCAACTTGAATTTTTCAAGTTTAATATCAATGGGAATGTCAGGGGAGCATTTAACAAGGATGAAATAAAGCATTCTTATGGATTCTCAGTTGGCAACCTGGCTGCAAACATCAACACAGACACCGTTGCAAATATACAAGGAGCAGCTCACACTCATAGATTCACTCTTGATATTGCCGGTCTCTCAGCTTCACTTAGCAGCAACACAAACTGTGAAGCAAAATCTATGCGCTTCAGTAACAGGATCCGATCTGTTGTAGAGCCATTCACAATAACCATCGATTCTCAAACCAATGGAGACGGAAGACTGCTTATTTTTGGAGAACAATCAGGACAGCTTTACAGCAAATTCATTTTAAAAGCAGAGCCTCTTTCCTTCAACTTAGTCAATGATTACAGAGGATCCACTAGCCATTCACTGAGTACAGGAAACACACACACAACTCTTCTAGACTACAAGATCAACCTGTTGTTCACTCCAGCAGAGCAGTTAAGTTCTCTGAAACTGAAAAGCAGCGTGAACCAAAATAAATACAATCAAGACCTTAGTGCATACAACAACCCTGATGGCATTGGAGTTGAGATTAATAGTCAGGCTCTAGCAGACCTCTCCATCCTAGACAAAGAAATCCGACTACCATTTGCCCGGTTCAATCCGATCGATGCATTAAACCTAAGAGACACTGTAAACAGTCCTCAAGAGTTCAGCATTTCTGGATTCATAAAGTATGACAAGAATAAAGACATGCATGTCATTAGTTTGCCTTTTATCGAGAACATGTCCTTGTATTTTGAGAAGATAAGAACTGTAATCATTGATGCTTTACAAGCTTTGCAAAATTCATTGAAGGAAGTGAATATTGACCAATATGTACAGAGATACAGAAGGGCTTTGGACTCAACAGTGCAGAAAGTAACAGACTATGTTGAAAACTTAAATGTAGAAGAGAAGGTTAGAGTAGCAAAGGAGAAACTACAAGCTTTAACCAAAGAATATAAACTTACTGCTCAGGAAGTGCAAACTGCAGTTGAGGAATATTTTGAAAAAGTTCAGTACCGCCTACAGGTCTTTCTGAATGAAATAGACAGATACATCAGGGAGAATTATGACTTTGAGCAGCTTAGAAGATCTGTTGAGTTGTTTATACAAAGATGTGTTGAGAAACTAAAGGCTTTAGAGTCTGAATACAGAGTTCGAGAGCAGATCTTTGAAATCGTCCAGAACATACGTAACCAACTGGAATCATTCAATATCAATGATTTAGGACAAAGCATGGCTGCCTGGATTCAGAATGTAGATGACCAATATCAAATTAGAGCTAAGCTTCAAAAACTTTTACAGCAAATCCAAGTTTATGTTCAGAGAATTGATTTTGAACAAATAGCACAAAATGTAAAAAAATCCCTGCAAAGCATTGATGTATCCTCATATATGGAAGCGATAAGAAACTCTTTGCCAATGGAGAAGCTCAAAGTCGTTATTGAACACATTAAAAATCTTATTGCCACACAATTAGAGGAATTTGAAATCGGCGAGAAAATAAATGCTGTTGTTGACAAACTTCAAGACTTTGTGGTCGATTATGAACTTGACAAGAAAGCTGAAATACTTCTGGAAAAGTTTGTTGAATTCCTCAACCAACAGAAAATTAAAGAGACAATAAAAAAGCTAACAGATATGCTTAATAACATCGATATCAGACTCCATTACAAAAAAGTTCTTACTTTTGTCGATTCTACAGTCCAGCAAGTGAGAGACTATGACTTTAAGAAGCTCATTGAAGACATCAACTACTACCTTGACATTGCAATAAAGAAGATGCGGTCTTTCAATTACAACAAGTTTGTGGACGATGTTAACATGTGGATCAAGGAAACAACAGGAAAGCTAAATGACAAAATGAAGGCCCTGGAACTGCCCCAGAAGGCAGAAGCCCTACGACAATACCTGAATAATGTAAGAGCAGTGGTAACCGAATATTTTCAACAAGTAAGAGACACCAGACTTGCTGCTATCATGCAGTGGTATGAAGATATCATGAAGTCCACAGTACTAAATGAGTGGAAGACCAGAACAATTGAACATCTTGAAGATGTCAGAGACAGAATCTATTCAATGAACATACAAGAAGAATGCAAAAAGCATTTACAACAGCTGAGCCAGGCCTACAGGCGCTTCCTAATGTTTGTAACAGAGCAATGGAACCTTGCAGCTGTTAAGATTACCAAATTTGCTGAAGAGAACAATATTAAAGAATGGTCAGACAACATAAAATTTTTTGTAGAGGAAGGATTTGTTGTACCTCAAATTAACTTAGGATTTATACGCATTCCTGAATTTGAGGTTAGCCTCCGGGCCCTTAGGGAAGCAACATTTAGAACACCTATCTTTACTGTACCCTTCACTGATCTGGAAATCCAGTCTGTGGAGATCAATTTTAGAAAGCTAAGAGATATAGAAATTCCAACAAGATATGTTACTCCAGAGTTCACTATATTGAACACCTACAAAGTATCATCATTTGTTATCGATCTGAATGAAATTAAACAGAAGGTTGTTCGATTAATTGATCAGATAATTTCAAGTGACTTTTCCGTGCCATCTCCAGAAGTTTTCTTGAGAGATCTAAAGATGAGTGACATGGGGCTTCCTGAATTTTCCATTCCAGAAATCTATATTCCTAATATGCAACTTCCTGACTACAAGATCCCTAAACTAAATCTGGAAAACTTTCAGTTCCCTGACATACAAATCCCTGAATTCCAACTTCCAAAGATCCCACACACTGTCTCTATCCCCACATTTGGCAAGCTTTCTGGCTCATTTAGAGTAAACTCACCATTTTTCAGCATGGCAACTTTAGCTGAGGTCAAGAATGCTACTGTTTCTGAAAAGTCACCCGAAATCATTGCATCACTAACAACAGAAGCTACATCAATGATTGAGGCTTTGGCTTTCACTTTTGATGCTGATGCTCGAATTTCTGCTCCTATGCTGGAACAGTTGATCTTCAAAGAAACTGTGTTGTTGTCCCATCGCAATGTAAAATTAAATCACTTTAGTGAGATCACCTTCATGTCAAATGTCATTCAGACAAAGATCCAAACCAATGCAAATCTAAGAACTGAGAAAAATTCAGCGGAGTTGCAGAATTCAGTTATCATGAAAATACAAAAGAGAATCACAGCAGATATTACAACTAAATATTCCCATAGGTTCAATATTCCAGAACTTGGCTTTACAAGTCAGCTTGACCTTCAAAACGATATGGACACAACTGTGGACATTGGACGCATCACCCTAATATCTTCTGGTAAAGGAAACTGGAAATGGGCTTCCAATTCTTTCTCAGATGAAGGTAACCATCAAGCAGATCTAAAGTTCAACCTGAAAGGTGGCAAAATTGAGATTTTGGGAACCAACAAGATCAATGACAAATATCTAAAATTAGATCAAAGTCTTAATTATGACTCAGTTTTCCTAAATTTTGTATCACTTGAAATCACATCAAAGGCAGATGCACCTAGCATTGGAAACAGCATTGTGACAGTTAAAGGAAGAGCACAGGTTAATGAGATGAAAGTTGAATTGGAGGCAAACCATAACTCAGAGTTAGCAGGCAGAGCAACTGGCACAGTAAGTAACAACTTTGCCTTTTTAGCAAAAGCATTTGAAATAAAACTGTCTACCTATAACAATGGTAATCTTAAAGTTAGTTTCCCTCTGAAGCTCACTGGCAAAATTGACTTCAAGAACAACTATGACTTTACCCTAAACCCTAATGTTCAGCAAGTACAATGGGAGGTCAGTGGAAGATTTAACCAATACAAGATCGCTCATAATATTTTACTAGGTAATAATGAAGAAAATATTGGAATTGCTTTGTCAATGGATGGAGAAGCTGTACTTGACTTTTTAACAAACCCAGTCTCTATTCCAGAGATTCCCATCCCATATACCTCACTTAAAACACCACAAGTAAAAGATTTCTCTTTGTGGGAAAGAACCGGTCTGAACAATTTGTTGACATCAACTAGGCAGAATTTTGATCTAAGTATAAAGTTTCAATACCAAAAGAACAAGGACATGTTTGCAATTCCTCTGCCCTTAGATACATTCTTTGATTCAATTAATACAAATATGAAGAGCCTCAACAAAAGATTTGAAAGTGGGCGAGACAAAACTTTAAATTACTTGATGGATTCCTATAACCAAGCTAAGTCGAAGTTTGACAAGTATAAGGTAGACAACCAGGTAAACAAAACTCCCAGAACCTTTAGGATTCCAGGATACACCATTCCACTAGTCAATATTCAAGTGTCTTCTTTCTCCGCTGAGCTTCCAGCTTTTGGATATGTTGTTCCTAAAGAAGTTAACACCCCAAGTTTTGTGGTTCCAGTAATTGGATTCTCTTTCCCAACCTACAAGTTAGTTCTACCCTCACTTGAAATGCCTGTTTTACATGTTCCAAATTCCTTACGCAGACTGTCACTTCCAAAAATAAAATTACCAACTGATCAGAACAGTATTTTAATTCCAGCTATGGGTAACCTTACCTATGAATTTTTCTTCAAATCCAATGTGATTTCACTCACCACAAGTGCTGGAATATATAATCAATCTGACATTTCTGCCCGTGTAAGCGTGGCCTCCACCTCTGTGATTGACAGTCTTCAATTTAATGTAGAAGGTACTACAACACTTACCAGGAAGAGAGGGCTAAAACTGGCTACAGGGCTAGCTGTAAAATCCGTCTTTGCTGAGGGAAAACATGAAAGTTCCATAACATTTGGAAAGAAAAACATAGAAGCATCTGTCATCACAAATGCAAAAATGGACACAAGCCTGATAAAGAGCAATTTCAAACAAGAACTTAATGGCAACACAAAGACAAAGCCCACTGTTTCATCCAAAATTACCCTCACATATGATCTTAATGATGCATTATTTGGAAACTCAGCTAAAGGGAAGCTTGACCACTCCTTAAATCTTGAAGGACTTACATCTTACTTTTCACTGGAATCTCAGACAAGCGGAGATATAAGTGGAATTATTTTGTCTGGACAGGCATTTAATGGAATGTTCACCAATGATGTAAACACCTACCTGAACTCCAACGGCCTCAGGTCATCTGTGAGACTTGTGTCCCAATCTAGAGCAGACAGCATTGGAAACATTGACTTGACAGAGAGTCTAGCTGTTGAAGCATCTACAAGCCGTGTATTTGCTCTTTGGGAACATAAAGGAGAAAACTATTTCAGGGTCACCCCACTTTTTACATCAAAGGGAAAACAAAACAGCAAAGCAACTCTAGAGTTGGCTCTTTGGAGCATGCTAGCAGACATTCAAGTTCAGATTGAGCAACCCAACTCATTTATTGAAGCTGCATCATTAAACCAAGGCATTTCGCTTACCCTTAATACGGAGAAACAGGAATTTAGTCTGAAAGGTCATGGAATTCTAGAGTCCCTTATTGCTGCTCATGACCTGAAGCTATCTAATGACCAAACCGATGCAAGAGTGGAGGTTGGTGGTTCCCTGCAAGGTCATGTAAATTTCCTACAGTCAATCATTCTTCCAGTGTATGAAAGAAGTTTGTGGGATGTCTTAAGACTTGATATTACAACAAGTCCTGACAAGAAGCAATACTTGAATGCATCTACATCACTAATTTACACAAAAAGCAGCAATGGATTTTTCTACCCTCTTTCACCTGAAAGGCTAGGTAACAGCTATACAATGACCTTCCCTGGATTTAATCTACCAAAAGATGCCAGTCTGCCTTCAATACTTCCAGAGGTCCAGTTCCCTTCAGTCCCCATCAACGTGCAATACACAGCTGGCGAAGATTCTAAATTATCCTACGTTGAGCTCTCTATGCCACAATATCAAGTCACTGTACCAAAATATACCCTTCCTAAAACTTTCTACAACTTAGATTTCAACAGCTTGTTTAACAAGATAGCAGATATTGACCTACCAACTATTGAAATCCCAGAGCAGAGAGTTGTGATGCCACCAGTTAATCTGAAAATGCCGGCTGGAATTTACATCCCAGCATTTGGGGCCCTGTCTGGATCCGTCCAGCTTGCAACCCCAGTATACAATCTCACATGGACAAACAAAGTGGAAAACAACGCAGAAGGTCTTGTTGGTTCTATTGATGCCACCAGCAGTTCAACACTACGATTTCTCGAGTTTGACCTAGATGGTGAGTTTCTTTGTTTCTCAGTATACTATTATCAAATAGTTTTATGAAGTGAAAGAAAATGTAATTGTTGAGGATAAATACAAATGAGCAAAATATAAAAAAAATATACATGCATGTGCCATAGAATTTCATTTACATAACAAAAAATTTAAGTAACATGGCACTGTGCTGTTCTATAATACTAAATGGTCATTAAACAGATCTTGCATGGATTGTTATCAGAATATTAAACACTCAAATTCAGTTATTTATTGTTTCGTCTTTTTTTTTTTTTCTACAGCTTCATTGGCAAGTTCTTTAACTGGAAGAACTGTGAATGTTGTTGGACAGGGAAGTCTTGCTCATGTAGACCTTAGTGCTGTTTGGAAGGAGCAAGCCGTTTTCAATGGACTAAGGTAACCAAACTTCTTATTTATTAATAGACTGGCCTATTCGCTCATGTTGTCCACATATTATATAAAGCCTACAGGGGAGGTGGGTGGTTACTAATTAGCAATATGTTAGAGGAGGAAGGTGATCTGATCAGATTGTATAAACCAACAACCGAGGTGTCCTCCTCCTCCATGTAAAACAATTACATGCAAGGAAATGTAAAATAAAAAACACTTGATTGGTGCTTGCACATAGTCAACTAAGTTACGTGAATGAACTCTTGGAGACTAGAACAGCTAAAACTCCTTTAGTCTTCTAGTAATAGAGCTGGTTAGAAGAATGGGGTCTAAAGATAAGCAGTATAGCTCTGACATTGATATATAGCCACATACCTTGGCTTTTGTTGGGTATTTTTAATTCAAAACAAGCTCACAACATAAATGATCCACCTACATTTGCATAACAATTTAAGTATCATACACATAGGGCCTGATTTATTAAAGCTCTCCAAGGCTGGAGAGCATACACTTTCATCAGTGAAGCTGGGTGATCCAACAAACCTGGAATGGATCTGGTCCAAGGATTGAAAACATTCGCTAACAAATGGCAAATTACTTTTTCATCAATCATCACCCAGATTCACTGCTGAAATTGTATCCTCTCCAGCCTTGGAGAGCTTTAATAAATCAGGCCATAGAGTCTATGTTCTTTTTATTGAACATTCATAATGTAAAGTGCAGAGTTTTACGTAACTTTCTTTTTTGTTTCAAAAAGGATGCAAAGCCACAATTTTGAAGTAGACATCACAAGCCCAACATTCACCAACATACAGATGAAGTGCCGGCATGATGAAAATGGTCTTTCCTCATCTATATATTCTCCATCATGTGGAACTCTGGGACTTGAACTGGAAAAGGACTCAAAGACAATCAAAATAAAGCTCTACAGCCGTTCTTTGGTAGGTAAAATATATAGTGAAAGCTACTATATATGTAGGTCCAGTCAAAGCTGGAAATATAAATCATAATAAGTTAATTAATTAAAACTTAATTATTTCTGGTATCAGAGGTTTTACTAATATTCAACTGTTCAATTGAAAAGGAATTAAACAACTTTAAAAAATATATATATATATAAATTCAAAATTCTGAACTTTAATTTTTTTTTTAATTCTTGAACTTTAATTTTTAATTAATTTTTATTATTACAGTTATCAATTATCATTATAAATACATTGTAAGTTTAGTGTATTTTAGAACAGAAGGTGATTTCTAATTCCAAGGCAACAAGTCTAGGTAAACTAGGCCTACAGTTTACCACATTAATCACTGCACTGAAAGAGTTGGTCATTTTGGTATATAGGATAGTAAAAATTTTTTTACATATTATTATTATTTGTTATTACTGTCTTATAGGCATCTGGAAAGGACACATTAATTTTGAAAAATGAGATATCCCTAAAGAACCCAGATAGGATTCAGAACAAACTGAACTGGCGAGAGGAAGCTGCTCAAGATGTTCTTGATGGTCTGAAGGAGAGACTGCCCAAGATGTCTGATGCTGTCTACAACTGCGTCAATAAATACCACAAGGAGCACTTGGGAATGGACATGAAACATGCTAGTCTACTTATGAAAGAACGCCTCCAGTCCAAGGTTTCCTCAGCATACCGATCTGCAGCCGATCAAATTGACAAGATGGAATATCAGCTTCGTTCAGCAGCCAGAGATGCCAGCGGCAAATATGCCGATGTTATGTACAAAGCACAACAATTGTACCAACAGCCACCAGACATGTCATACCTAATGAGTGATGGTGAGCTTGGAGCTCAACTCTATGAAAAATCAATTGTCGTTATAAGAAACTACCAAAACACAATGAGAGATATTATTGATGCCTCTATTGCATTTTTAAAGAACACCAGATTTCAATTACCTGGACAGACCACTAAATACACTGGAGAAGAACAGTTCAACATGGCTATGAAATGGGCAACATCAAAAATTGAAGAATACATACAGAAGATACAGCAGCTTCTCGATAATTTAATTCAAAGAATTAGTAACACCAACTTCAAAATCCCCGGTACAGACACAGTTATTGAGGGCAAACAAGTTGTCGCAGTTGTAAAAGATTTTATGAAAGCACTTCAACAGGTTACTAAAAAGATTTTTAATGATCTCCAAAACTTCAGCCTTGAGAAAAATTTGCAGCAGCTTAAGAATGTGATTCAGGATCTGTCACAGAAATCAGAAAAAATAATTGAAGCCCTTAGGTCTAGAAACTTCCAGGATATGAAACGACAAACTCAACAGATGTACAATGATGCAGTGAACTCCAAATACGTGCAGTATATCAATGACCTTGCTGATAAAATCAAAAAGGGAACTGGTCAACTGGTAACTGTTTGCCAGAATCTGTATGAAGAACTTTCAGAAAAACTAAAACAGCTTCTAATCTATGCCAAGGCCTTGCGAGAAGAGTATTTAGATCCAAATATCATAGGGTGGTCTGTAAAATATTACGAACTGGAAGATAAAGTCATTCAGTTCTTTAAACTCATTATAGATTCACTAAAAGAACTTCCATCAAAATATGGAGTAAATGTCTCAGAATATACAGAAAAAATGAAAGAGTTTTTGAAGGAATACTATGAGCAAGCCAGGGTTCTAGCAACCAATGCAGAAAACAAAGGACAGAGGCAGGTTAGAGAATTTGCATTAAAGGTAGAGGAGACAGTTAGTGAGTGGTCAAACACTGCCAGGAAAGCTGCTGCTGATCATTCACAAATCCTAAATGCTAAACTTCAAGAAGCTTATAATCAACTTCTCAGCTCTTACCAGAATTTCCTTGCCGAAGCCAATAACCTTATCGAGCAGACCATCCAAAAATGCAATGCACTCATAGAGTTCATCACACAGATGTTGCAAAATTTGCAGAATTCTGCCAGCGAGGGAATAAAATCATACCTTTCTACACGTAAAGGAGAAATCAAGCTAGATGTACCCCATCCCTTTGACTGGAAATCCTTTGATGAAGTTCCCCAGGTGAGAAGTGACATCATAACTAAGAGAATGGAAATTGCACGTTCTATGGTCCTTGACGGCATCGACAAAAGCTCAAAGACATGGGAAGAACTACAACGCTTTATTGAGAAACAACTAGAAGATGGAAAACTAACAGCACAGCAGATCATAGAAAATATTCGTAATTGGAAGAAAAACTGAACAGATATTATGTACTGTAGTAGCTAAACTTTAAGGTTTTTACTTTGGGAAAAATAATAACAATCCGTTTATATTACATATTGAAGGTATTGTCATTTCTTTAAATGAAAAAAGAAAAAAAAAGTGTTTATTTCTTTAAGTTGAACCAATAAAACATCTTTGTTATAAGCTGGCATTACTTTACCTTTTTAGCTATCTTTCTTTATTTAGATGAAAAGTAATCAACATTAAAATGTATCCTAACATTTGCCTTCAATGACTTTTATTTACAGTAAAATAAGTGTGATTATTGTTATTAGGTGTAAGACTAGAACCATAATATTAAATTTCAAAGTGTACCTCAACCCAAGAGAGAAAATGTAGTATATTGCAGCTTACCAGACTTTAGTGGCTTAGTTAGTTTTTATTTTTCAGGACAAGAAATATACAAACTATCTGTTGATTCTAAATACCATTGTCAATGTATGTTTTCTTTGCAAAAATAGCACAAAAAACTTATCTTTATTGTGTAAATGACTAATCCCATTAATCCACCATGTAATTGAGATGAGCAGAGGGAGACAAGTTTGAAGTCCAGTCTGTAAAACAACCATCGCCCTTTCATTGATAAAACTGAGAAATGAGCATAGCTACCCAGAGACTTGTAAATGTAATATTTGCAGAACTATCAATATAAATTATCTTTAATTTTGATTGTCATAAATGCTCATTGCAAGATTTCCATTACTATAGCCTATCGGCACACACTCTTTGCAAATGCCATCTGCAAGGATCACCACTTTTACACAAGATAATATATATATTGGTTCCTACCTGCATTACCAATTACCATGTTGTGACAGTTTTCAGACAAGCTTAGATGTAAAGGCTTTAATACGAAAAAATGTGTGACCCATATGCAGAACAATACAAAGGAAAGCAAGCCCTTTCTCTCTTCTGCCTGTAGGTGCACTCCATATGTGCCTAATGGTAGCACCAGCTCTGTATACATTATTCCTGTCTGCTTAGGGAGTGGAATTGTGTTGTTAACCAATTTACCTGACTCAAAAGTCACCCATAAGACCTTACTGTATGAGAGTCATGAAAAAAGAAAGCAAATAGCAATACATGCATATTTCTCATATTTTATCCCCTTGATAATTCTGCAAGTACAGAAAAGTACCTGTTGATCTACCAGATTTACAATCACCTCTTCCTGTTGTGAGCTAACAACACACAGGATTTGGTGGACTGAAATTTAAAATGATTGATGTCAGCCCTGCCTGTTATCCTTTGGTAAAGGATTTTGAATTCTTCTCATCATCTCCACAATATATAAAGGAAATGTTCAGTAGTTTAAAATAAAAATTGGAAGCACTACTTAGACTGCTTGAGATAACACATGTGGCAGAATGGAACAGAATAATGGTAATGAAAGGGAAATTGAGAAGAGGTAGATGGAATAAACAGGCAGCCGTGATATAAAAAATGTACAAACAATTACGTGGCAAAAGAAAAGGCGAAATGAAAAGCAATAAAAGTAAGCAAGGATGGATAAGGATGACTAATGTCCAAAACCAACAGAGGAAAGATACAGTGTGACACTTTTTATGTTACCGGCCCCAGTAGGTATGGATCCTTATGACTCCCAACAGAACTGTTGTTCCTTCTCTTGCTCTTGTAGGCAGCAATACAAATGTATTACATTTTCCTTCATGAATGAGATGGTGGTAGCTAGAAAGATTGTGGATCATCAACTGTAAAGAAGCTTTGCAATGTTTTGCACATGAATAATATGTATACTGCTGCATCCAGGAGCTACTGGAGATATCCAACTGTCCCCATAATAAACTAATATAACTGTCCCCATAATAACTGGATAGTGGCCCAAAAGATACTTTTACAGGGGTCCTTTGCATGTACTATCTATTCTGCCACACTAGGGCAGAAAAGGACAAGTGAGGGTCAAGCAATAGAAGTGATATGGGGGTCAGATAACAGGACTTTTTTCCAATGCTAATCAAAAGACATGTTATGCATATTTCTTTATTACATATATTGCTGGACTGTGCTGTCATTATTTTTCTATATATGGAGAATAAGTGTAAAGGCAATGATATCTTAAAAGACCAGAAAAATGTATGTTTTCCAGCGACCTCATAAACATCTCTATGGTTGTTTTCTGATGCACTCATCCAGTCTCTCTCTACCAACTGCTTGATGTCCTCAACCCTCCCTTATACCCTTTTTACATTTTCTAACAGCTTTCTGTAGCCTTATATTGACCAAATATTACATGTGGGACTTTGTTTTTGTCAGTAGCTGCTCTCAAGACCCCTTTTTTATCGAGAAAGCTGAGCAGTATGTTAGATGCTGGTGACTAGCAGCTGCATAAACAGATAAGGCCACCATGCAGCTTAAAGTGGACCTAAAATTAGGACTGTATTATATTAATGTTAAATATGCCAAAGCAGTACCCTACAAAAAAATCCATATTCCTCCTAAATAATAGCACTTGGGTTCCTTAAACGTTATGATCACATGCTACAGATATACAGCTAAGGCAATGCTGTCAAGTGAAATTTGGAGTGATATTTGATGATGTCAGCACTGTGGTGCTCACGGTTCTCCTTGCTGGAGGGAAATTTGTACTTGAAGACCTATTTGTGTTTATTAAATGATGTGGATCTGGACTTTCTGCAACTCTCCTTCCTTTTCTTGATAATTCCTCAACAACTCATTCCTCACAGTCATCATGGAAGCAGTTCTATGATGAGTAGGCAAAGTTCTCGCTCAACCAAGATGGCTTACTCCACACAAGGACACAGTCAGATCAAGGCATAGTCAGAAACAGGGAATATGAGTTGTAAGTAATATTGGAGACTACACGTCCATGTGTTTTAGTTTTAAGTTCTTTTGTTTAAATATAAAAATATAAATAGCACGGTCACAGAAATACAAAATAAATATAACATTTAGGTAAAAAAGCAAAATTATTATACAACAAATGTCACTTGAAAGATCACAATCTTGAGTCAGGGAAAATACATCCTACGAATGGCTACATCGGAATCACATTGATGCTGGGCCTGAAGGCTTAGTCAATGCCTAGGCTGACTCAGTCTTTACATATAGCTAATTCAAAAAAAGGAAGGGGGTGGAAGTTTCTCAGAAAGCAGGGTGCAAGTAATATACAAATTCCAGGGAGTCCAAAAACTGCAACAGAAAAGACTCTGTATTCAGAATTATGTCTTTATCACCATGCATACTATGTAAGATCTTCCATACACATTATTTCATTCACTCTCACCAACCACATACCCAGCAACAGTTAGCGATCTAAAAGATCTAAAATCTTATTTTTTAATGAAAGTAATATAGAAGAAATAACATGGAAGGATTATAAAAAGCACTTAAAAAATCAAGGACCTTCCAACAAATTTCTGTATTCCAGTTAATCAGTATGAGACCTTCTATATAAACTCCAAAATGTAATCTAATTCTACCAACAGGTGTTTAATACCTAGAGATCAAAGTATAATTTCAATAAAGATTAAGTTGTCATGTTGACTTTTCTTCCTGTTTATATAAAGCAGCGATACTATCGCAAAACAGTTGTGCTTAATCATCTGTTAATGTCACTTTTAACGATACGCAAGACCACCACAATGGAAGACAACTTCAGCACGAAGGTCACTGGATGCCCGAGAGAACAATATAACAGAGGATATTGTGTTCTTAATTTTTATGAACGTCTTAGTTTTAAAAAAAAATAAATAAAGTTGCATTTTTGGCAGAATGGGAAAATATGATCAACAAGATAAACTTTAAATCTGAACTTGGACGAGGCACTTAAACTCTTTTTCATAAAAAAAAAGAAAAAGAAAAAAAGTCAACATGATTCACCAATACTGTATACTAGTATCAACAAAAAGGTTGTCGTGTCTTTAGATGTTAAATAATATTCTGTGGTTGGTGGAATGATTGCTCAACCCCAAAAAACAAGCTATTATTCACTAAAATTGTGGCATATGTTCCATCAGGCAGTTATGTTCCTAGACAAATAAAACATGTTTGCAGGTTACTTAGCAATATAGAAACAACTGTATACAAACTATAAATGTACTTTTTTTATTAGCTGACTCAAGTAACATTCACAGCCTTGGTATATTGCAAAGTGTTCTTCATTTTGAGTGTGTGTGTTACACAATTTCAAATAGTTTTTGCTATGGAGCTAATTATATAGCTGAAATGCAAGGAAGTCTCAGACTTAATTACAAAGGGGTCTATCTGAAAAAGTGTTTTCAAACGTCATCCAATGTTTAGCTATCATTTTCACATTTTGCACACTGGATTCAACTACAAAATGTGTAACTCACAACGTATACATTTTCCCTATATAATGCAATTCAAAACTTTGCACATTTTGAGTAAAAGGTGAATCTTAGGAGCAAACATTTAGAAATAGACCCTTAAGACTTTCAGGGTTTGCTGGCTCATCCTTTAAAATAACCTCGTGAATTTTAACTTGTTCAAGGGGGTCCTCAGAAATGTCCACATTTTTTATTTTTGCTAGAAACGGTGAGAGTCTGGGGAGTGGTCATGTCTGAGAGTGTCATGTAGAATAGTGGAAAAACCTAATTAAACAAAATTCTTAATAAATAAAGTTAAAAAAAGTACAGAAAATGACGTATTAAGATGTTTTTAGCTGTTTTGACTGCAGCCTTATTTTGATTTTTTTTTCTATTACATTATCAATAATAAAGACCAAGGTAATATAAATAGATGCACATGTAATAAGAAATATTTACAAATAAATGTTATATTATTAATGAATCTTCAAAGCTGTATTACAAAATAATGGGCACCAAGTATAAAGTAATAATAAAATATTTGTAATATTTTAAATGTAATAATAATACTTACGATTAGTAGTAACCCCCCTAGAATTCTAATTCTGTCCGTATTTCCACGCAAAAAGCTTTACATTTTTTTGCATGGAAATTAATTTTACATTGCAGGCATATAATTCTTAGGCATAACTCATCGAAATATGTCCAATATTTCATAAATTTATTAATAAACTTTAAATAAAAAAAACACAAAAATCCTGTGAAAAAAAAATAAAAATAGTGAAACATGTAATATAACTGTACTGTAGCATTTA
>NC_092861.1:16224651-16324819 GCF_032062135.1 Pyxicephalus adspersus
ATAAATAAATATAATAATTATACCCGGGAGTTAATCCTAAGAATTACAGGCCCACAATATAAACAAAAATTTCTACGCAAAAAAAATAGGATCACTTTTTGCATCAAAAAATGACAGAATTAGAACGCTAGGGGGGTTAAGTATTATATTTGCCCACACACACAAGGGCAAAGGACAAAGATTTCCAAAACACACAGAACCACTAAACCACTATACAACAGAAACGGCACAGCAGACAAAGCTTGTATCAAAGCGTTCCATTTTTTTCCCATCTCATACTAAGCGCAGTGAGATTGCCTTTTTTTTCCCCCATTTACAGAGGGCTACATCGCCCAATTTCACGGCTGCGCAGTGCGAAATCAGGTGACATGCCAAGAAGAGCAGAAGAAGAACTCAGAGAAGTTCAACACTTGTTGACTAAAATGATATTTTCCACATTTCTCTTTTGATGTTTTCTTTAAATATTTAAACCCAAGAATGAAAAAATAAAATATATTACAGCTTACCAGTAATAAATGTGGTGGTTATTTTCCTTTTTGCTAGTACACAAAAACACTGTTGATCTCTTTATTTTTCTTGAGTTCTTCTAACTGTGCACTGAACTTAAATTTCAATGCTATTCGCTTTCCCAACTGTCTTTAGCAAACTGCACAACAACTTCCATCTATTTAATAGTGATTGGGGAAGGGGGGATTATTGTCCTGCTGTCTTGTTTTGGGGTGCTAACGCTACATCTTTATAGATAAAGTGAGTAAGCGGTGTCTCAAAAGTACAAAAATTTGACCCAAAAGCAGGATCACCAGAAAATAAGAAAAGGATGAAGCAAATGCAGCTTTAGGTTTAGGTACATAACCTGTCCAGCTGAACACAGTTCCAATTAGGAACTCCCTCTCCGCTAAAATGTCTTCCAAAACCTGGTATTGATTCCTCTGGTTGACTCCTATGATTGGGGACCTCTAAATATTATTTATTGTAGTGTATAGGGGTTGTTTGGAGGGACCAATTAATGCAGCTTAGGTTTTTGGAGTTTTTTTGGTGTTTGTGCCATAAACACTTATTGATCCTTGATATAAAATATTATATTAACCAATATATATGATAAAAATTTATCACATACAACTACATATGTAAAAACTATTTCCCTTTAAAGACACTCAGTATAACAGTCAACAGGCAGTAGATTCAGCAATGTCTGTTTTGACATATTTGACATGAAATATCCAAATTAAAACATATCACTGTATGTTCTCCTTCCTTCCCAGGCCAGTACAGATGTTTTCCCTGAGCCATAGAGCTGCTAATTTTAGTCTCTGGTGGCGCAGTCACATCTGTGGGCTGTAGAAGTCCTGGGCTGTTCTAGACTAACGCGGTTCGCACAGAGGGCCCATCTGGAGAATGCAAGCAGCTGGTGGGACTGCATCAAACTGCACTCAGCTCTGCTTTGGTCTGGTCTGGAAACAACAGACACAAAACTTTACCTTTGTTCAGCTATAAATAGGGACGAAAAATTGCAAAATCCTGAATTGCATTTAGAAAACATAAAGAATGAATATACAGTTTGTCCTGGTATGGTGACAATACTGTGTCTTTGTCTCCCAGTTGTGTTCCTGTGTTGTTACAAGCTTCCAACAGGGACTAAATTTGGTAGTTTAAATATAGATAATGCAAGTGAGGTTTAATGTTATCACCTGTTTTGATAAATGCAATGCATGTGTATGTGTGCAGCTTACTTAACTTAGCTCTATGGCTCGTTGGTATTCATAATGGACCCCAGCCATCCAGACAATTATGTAGCATGGTGGTTTAGTGGTTAGCACTCTGGCCTATTGCAGCTCTGGATTCCATGTTCAAATCTTGGCCAGTACACTATCTCCATAGACTTTGCAGGTTATTCCTATGTTTGTGTGGCTTTCTTCCGGGTACTCCGGTTCCTTCCCACATTCAAAAAATATGCAGTTAGGTTAATTGGCTCCCCCCAAAAATGTCCTTAGACTGTGTTAAAGACATATGACTATGGTAGGGATTGTGAACCCCTCTGAGGGACAGCTAGTGAAATGACTATTGACTTCGTAAAGCACTGCTTAATATGTTGGTGCTATATAAATACTGTGTAATAATAAATATGGATCCATAAGAATAAGAATGGGTTAGGGGCATACAAGTGCAGTAGAACTTGGTGGCAGCTGGGTTTTTTTCTGCCGAGGCTGTGTGGCAATGAAGTGGGGTTAGGTCTACTTTTGAATGCCTGCATCTAAATGGATATTGAAGTCAAGATCTGCAGAGCCTTCAGTGTTAAAATGAGTCAGCAACATCAGCTTCATATTGCTAACCTCTCAGATTGCATGATAGGTTGTAGTCATAAATCAGGTATGTCAAACATAAAATAAAACAGACCGCCAAATTAATAGAATCATGCAGGATGGGACCACCTATGTTTTATTGAAATTATTTACTTGAATAAGTAACTTTATAGCACAGATCAATAAAGCTTTCATTTTAATATTATTAGACTGATTGGTGCCTCCTTTCATTTTGATTTCACAGAGCATGATATTTGTATGAATTCTAATTGCTGCAATGCATTATGATGCCACTCTCTACACATAGATCACATAAAACCCACTGGGTGGACCACTAGATACTAACTTTTAGAGTGATCATTTTTTTAATTATTATTTCTTTTTAGTTTATTAGTACATTTATAAAACACTTAGAAAATGCTCTACTCACAGATCACACACACTCATCTGTTTTCTGTAAGCAGGGCACATTGTTCTTTGCTTTCCTTGTAAAGAACGTTGTTTTGTTTTAACTTTTACGGCCTGATCTGCTTTGTGTTGTAATTCTGACAAACTTTATTACCAGGGTCTCTTATGGCAAGGTTGACCAATCGAGGTCCTCCGGCTACACAGAGTGTGGTATTCTTCATTCTAAAAAGCCTTTTTTAAAATTATTACACTTCCTTTCTTCAGCTAAATAGGTCTAAATATATAAAAGTGAGCCTGAGTATATTAGCTAGTGTAGTAATTAGTGAAGAACTGTATTAGATGAAGGGAATAAAACTAAAATAAAGTAAAATTCTCCCAGCTCAAATGGGTCTTAAAAAGGCCAAACGTTTGGCCCTTGAGTATTGAAGACTAGGGTTTGTATTTTACCTTTCATGTCAGTCAAAATGAAATTTGTTACCAATGGTATTAATAGAAAAGTGATTATAAAATGGAACATTTATCCCAGAAAGACTGGCTGACTCATGGGTTATCCTTCACACGTCTACTAAGTAGAAAGGAAGTGTGTACCCAGAAATGTCTTCTGTGTTGGGTTAGGCTTCATGTTGGTGAGAGAACCAACTTAACCAGGCACACGATAATGCCTTCCATACATACTTGAACTTAACAACATTAACCAATTACCACTAATCTGCTTTTACATACTTTTTTTACTTTAATCTCTTCTTTTAATGCATTTCTTTAAGTTGTTTGCTATTCTAGTATGCATTGACTATCTTTTTGGATTTAAAGCATTTTTGTGGGTAGAACTGGGAACTTAAGAAGTACAGGTAATTCTTACATTGTATATATAGAACTGATTTTGATGTAAATATTGTTATTCATGAACTATTTTGGATTTTTTTAAATTCACCTTTGGTATCAGGAAGAGAGAGTCATTAGTTCAGATGCTACTTATACCCCTAACCCCATCCTTAACCACCAAAACTCCAAATACCATCCTGCAAATTGTGAGAATAAATAATTGAGTAGATCATAGAGAACCATCAAAGTTATTAAGAAACATTGAATAAATATAAAAAAAAAATACAGCTGTCAATTTGGTGGAATAAGGACTGAGATTTATAGCATTGGGCATGTGTTATTATTCTGCCTACCAAATAGTGAACAATTAAAGAACCCCGGTTTACTTAGTAAGGTTGTGATTAGACATTCAATGTGAGTCTCATCCAACAACAGAGATTACCAATGACTGGTAACCAATTATATTTTGTCCCTATCTGCTGTATAGCTGCTTCTAATTTCTCTTTGTTCAAGAAGGTCTCAATGGCAAGATGACTGGACAAGAAAATTGCATCTGGAACTTATGCAAGCTGCAGACATTTCAACTTGAAACTTAACCTTATATAACAATAAAAACTTGAAGGATGAAATATGGAATACGTATCATGTTGCAAGGGATAATTCTCCTAGCTTGGCCAATGTGGTGATAGTCCAGTTTGCAAAGAATACCCAATAGCAAGGAAACAAAAAAAAAAACAAAAAAAAAAAAAAAACAGGATATTTCCTTGCACAAAATTAGATAGGTAAAGTTGGCAAAGCTTCATGTCATTGAATACGCTAAGTGAAATATCCCTTGCAACAGCCAATATTCCTTTAGTAAATCATCTTCATTGTGTACGAGTAGGCATACAAACTAAGTGCATACAGTACAACATATTACCAATGTTTTGCTGGCCTGTGTGGTCTGCACCAGGACTTATGAACT
This sequence comes from Pyxicephalus adspersus, assembly GCF_032062135.1. NCBI lineage: Eukaryota > Metazoa > Chordata > Amphibia > Anura > Pyxicephalidae > Pyxicephalus > Pyxicephalus adspersus. The sequence goes on from NC_092861.1 coordinate 16,229,146, forward strand.
AAGGCAGAGTTTTAATGGCTGATAAGCATGCTTATGATCACAGAAAAGAATGCAAGAAAGAATGATAGAAGGAATTCCTTTTTGGCTTATATGAACAATTCAGATGAAGGAAAAGGTCGCAATGTCTTTTGATGGATCATTATCAACCACTGAGCAGACATAGTTAATGAGCTAAAGATTTTCAAGGAATGTGTGGATCAAGTGACTAAGCACTGAGATGATACACCAAATCTGGATAAACCAGTATCTTCTATAATAGCTACTAATGGTCCAGGCTTCTTTTGTCATCCTGATAGACAGCTTTATAATATAATAAAAAATTAACTTTACCCAAATAATGTGAATACATTATGAATTTGCTTGTTTCAATACATGTAGAACATTCTGTAAAAAGGGGCCAAATGTTTCAATTGGGTTAGAAAATTTCTGTTCAAAATCAAAATTCTTAATTCATGTTTGCACATTTAATTCACATTTAAAAACAAATTATACTATGTATATCATTCTTCATACGGGTAAGAAGAAGAAAAGAAAGCAAAAAACATAAGGAAATGCACACCAAGGAATACAATGTGGTAGTACACAAGGAGTAACATGATATATGGATTGTGCATCTCCTAATGATCAAATGAACGGCAAAGTGACTAAAAAACATTTTCACCAACAACAGTTTAGTTACAATTATTTGTAAAACAATACATAATGGTATATTAATTTAGCAATGTGTATGATCTGCTTCAGTATTGAAATAGGTCATGTTGCACTCCAGTATTACTTTAGGTATATAAAAGGTATATTACCAAAAATGAAACATAAATAGCCTGGATTCCCATAAACTGACTGTGCAGACTTCTAGTCCAATCATAAGATCAGGAAATGAGATTCATGTGAGCGCTGCATTTAGACAATGTATAGGGCAGAGTATAGTCACAAGGAATTATCATTTATTTAATTTTGGCAGATTTATATAGAATGGACAATTTTATTACCAGTAACATGGAATAATGTGTGACAAATTCAAACACAAAATGTTATTAAATTTAAAGAGAAACTAAACTTCCAAAATAAAAAATTGCAACCAGACAAGTCCTTTATTGCAGAAGGGACAGGCTATTTCGCCTATGCAATAAAATAAACCTACCCTCCAGATTGCAATTCTTTAAACTTTACTCACCTCTCTTCACTTTGTTGCAGGCATTGGCATATTTAACTGCTTATCTTCTGAGTTTAGGATCTTCAGCCATTGTGAATGGCCAGTCCAGAATGATAAAACTCCCATGCACATTCATGCATGCTCATTCATTCCCAGCAGCCAGCTATGTGCTTGCACATCCCAGGGTACATTACACAAAATTCTGTGAACAGGCAGGTAAATTTGTTTTATTGCAAAGGGGAAATCACCTGTTTCTTCAGCAAGAAAAAGGATAGCATTCAGTTTACTAAAGAACGGTGCAAAAATAGTTGCTGTGTGTATTTTTCCCATAAAATTAGGTTTTAAGATTTTTCTTTTGTTTTGCATCTCAGTGCTGCCAATTTTCACCTCCAACATTCACTCACTCCTGTGTGTTGCCCTAGACTTTCTTCCTAATAATGACAAGGGCATAATGGACCATCTCAATATGTGTTGGCAGAGCCATCTTTAGTCTCCACTAGAGGCACATACAACAGGGTGACAATGCAGGAGATGAACTAGGTGACAGATGCCATCTCATAACTGGAATTGCTTTAACAAGGACCTTTACATTGGGATCACTTAGTGTATTTTTAATAAAAGCTACAGATTTAAAAAGTTCAAAAAATGTGAAACTACATAATTTGTTACAGGTTGTATAACCTTTTAAGGACCAGGTTTAGATCAATGTTGATTTCCTTGAAATAAAAGAAACGTAAATTTGGACAGGCGATGGCGCTGCAGTGTAAACTGTGTTTGCAGAATGTTTTAAAAAACAAAATAAATGTGCAATGCTTGTTAAGCTCCCACCACTACCGGCAAGGATTTTCCCTCGATACCTGCCTAGCAGGAACCTGTAACCTCTGATAATTCATGTACTGACCCAGACAGTCTGAAAGAGGCGTTGCTAAGCGAGAAATTACTCCACCTCAAGAATGTGAGGTTAGGAACTCAGCGGAGCGCTGGGCTTTCCCACAGTAGATCTTTAAAAGGTTGTAGATCATGGCTGCCTAACAGGCACAATATTGGGTCACTTGTCTCACTTACAACAATAATCTAGTTTGATATGGGTCACGCTGTCACAAAGCGTCCACCCATGCTAGCTACATTGAAGGATCATATCCCCTTTCCCTCAAACTAATTAAATTCTTAACTAGCGGGTACTTAAGTTAATAAAGTGTGCCACACAGCTGCTAAAAGCCATTTGTAAAAGAAAGCTGGACAGTGGAGCTTTCAGAGGCCTGACATAGAGAGTGCGTTGAAGCCCTACCGAAGCACGGCAGGGAATCAAATTAAGAATGTTAACACAATGCGTGTGTGAGAAAAGACCTTTGTAAACAGTAAAAAAGGAGCAAATCTCCATAGCTGGGACAAGTATATTGACTCCTTTCTGGCATTGACAAGAAACTGTGCATTGAAAAAGCCAACTGAGCGCAGTCTAATGTATGAGTTTCAATTAAAGCAATTCTGCTGGGGGCTTCTTGTGAGCGAGACACCAAAAATGGCTTATGTATGGGATACTGTGTTTGGGCTTGTTATAATGTTTATATGGAAGTTGATGGAGAGCAGTGGTGTGGATGCAGGATCACTGATCTACAGACGTGTGCTCCTCATGCAGTATATATCTTTAACAACATTTTGCTTCTGTGCTGATACATAAAACATCACAAAGTTGTTTAGTTGGCACTGATCTACAATACTAACTGGTGAACCTCATCCAGTGGTCATCTTTAATTTTTTCTTACTTAGCTTCTGTGTGACTATATTTTTAGTCCTGAAGTTGGTTGGTTAGGTTATCATTGATCTACAGACCGGTGCTGCTCATCCAGTATACATCTTTAATGTTTTCTTACATAGCTTCTGTATGACTACATCAGGCCTCAAAAAGTTGGTTGGTTGACAGTGATCTACAGACCGGTGCTCCTCATTCCGTATACAACTTTATTTTTTTCTTACGTAGCTTCTGTGTGACTACATCAGGCCTCTTGAAGTTCATTAGTTTAGTTGGCACTCATCTACAGACTGGTGCTCCTCATCCAGTATACACCTTTAATTTTTTTTAGCTTTGTGTGACTACAACACGCTTCACAAAGTTGGTTGGTTGTGTTGGCACTGATTTACAGACTGGTTCTTCTTATCCAGTGTATATCTTTATTTTTTTCTTACCTGGCTTCTGTGTGAATACATCATACCTCATGAAGTTGGTTGGTTGGCAATGATCTACAGACCATGCTCCTCATTTTGTATACATCATTAGGTTTTTCTTACTTAACTTCTTTGTGACTACATCAAGCCTCACAAAGTTGGTAGGGTGGGTTGGCACTGATCTACAGACCTCTGCTCCTCATTCCAGTATACACCTTTAGTTTCTTCTTAGCTTTGTGTGACTACAACACGCGTCACAAAGTTGGTTGGTTGCATTGGCACTGTTTTACAAACTGGTGCTTCTTATCCAGTGTAAATCATTATTATTTATTTAACTGGCTTCTGTGTGAATACATCATACCTCAATAAGTTGGTTGGTTTAGTCGGTACTGATCTACAGACCATGCTCCTCATCCTGTATACATCATATACAAATATATCAGGTTTTTATTACTTAACTTCTGTGTGACTACATCAGGCCTCACAAAGTTTTTAGGTTGGGTTGGCACTGATCTACAGACCTCTGCTTCTCATTACAGTATATATCTTTATTCTTTTCTTACTTAGCTTCTGTGTGACCACATCATGCCTCATAGTTAAGTTAATTAGCTGGGTTGATTTAACCAAGAATTTTATTGGTTGCAAAAGTTACTAAAGACTTCCATTAGGTATTGGTGGGTTGAAGATGCCTCTTTCACTAGAGTTTGATATCCAAAAACTGAGAAGAAATCAGACGTCATTGAACATTTAACATGTAGTATATGTAGCATGCCCAGGTCACCACTAGACACTGGATGTAATAGTTGTTAATTGCACATTATTAAGCTGGATGTCTTTTGTTTGCATTACAGTCCTGTGTTCCAATCCCTTAATTTCTTCACCCAGCAATGAATGCAACCAACTGTTTGCTGATTTTAAAGAAGAATTAATCCACAAAAATACCCCAAGAGGAGAAATCATTTATCACTAGCATTGCCTGTTTCCATACAGATGTATTTCCCATTGATGTCACACCATACCTTTGTTTTGCACTGCACCTCTCTATAGAGGCAACCACATTGGTGGAGGCAGAGCCTCCAACAAAAGCAATAAGCAACCCAATATTGGCATCTACAAATGTTACTCCTAATCTCCTGAGACCTGCAGTAAAAGCAAGCATTGTCTTAGAATATCTCAAACCCCAAATCTACACCTCAATGCACACACATACCCACACATACCAGAAGGACCACTGTATTTTTTTAGCAAGACAAATCCAGATGTTCATGTTAACAAAATTCTTCTTATTTCATTTTTTTGCTACTTTTAATTCCACTGTTTTGCAAACCCATTCTTTAATATATGGCAGGAGGGCCTAATTATTAGTAAATAAAACTGTAAATGGATTTCTATGTGTTATTTTAAATTTCCACGTTGTTACCGAGGAAGCTATTGTGTTCTTGCCTAGGCAGTAGATTTAGCCTTCAGTAAATGGGTTATTTCTAAACCATATTCCAGTTTTAGAACTTTTCCTACCTTTCACTTCTTCAAACATGCTAACATGGCTGCAGTAAAGTGCAGATTTTAGTGTGTTACAGTAGATGATGATAGAATTTATACAAGGATTTCGTTCAAGCCCTGGGATATGAAACTCCAGTAATGGTCAGGAATATCACCAACCGTGTGCTGTCATTTGTACAAAGTAAAAAAGACAGTGAAACATTTAAAACTCTATTTTTGATTAATTCCAAGATTAGCATAAGACAATTTATCAGGAGATTAGCATACAAGTATGATATATTATTTAAAAGCTTATGCCATAGAATATTAGTCAATGTCTCCCTAGGTCTTGAAAATGTAACATTTTGTCAGGAAAGAAGCGCTCAGTTCAAACACAGAATAAAGCATAAAATCAATCTTAGAATTATGTTTGCTATAGGTTTTAAGAATAAACTTTGGGGTTTAATATTATCTTTAAACTGTCAGCATGAAAGAACAGACATTACAGTTTCAAATTAAAAGCTATTTATCTTTTAAACATTGTGAAGGTTGAGATGAGAGCTTTAAAATGAGTCATCAGACTCCATCATTAGTTTGGTAAGTGAGTTTTCTTTTCTGATGAGCCTGGGGTATCCTGCCTTAAATATGAAATTCCCTCAAACATTACCTGGTGGGAATTAATTACTGCCATTGAAACACATGGACCTGGAAGATTCCAAGGAGGGAATGTCTGATTCCTTATTTTATAAATAGAGCTCATAGAAAGTAATCCCATTGGGGCACCTGATGGTGCTGTTTATAAGTCAGCAATTATCTATTGTTGAGGAAATTGTTGATTCCCGCAGGTTGGGTAACCTGCCTTACTCCATGCTTACAATAAAGAACCTAAACTGAAATTAATAATTTCTACAGAATGATCACATGAAAATTCATAAAAAAAGAAGAATTCTGTTACATTAATATACAATTTTTTTGGTTTGGATTCAGTAGGGAGGGATAAGAACCCTTGCCTGGTAATAATTGTTGACTGTGATACAGACCTAAATTGGATTCCCTAAATGTAGGAATTTTGGATTCACAGTTGATATTACTATTTTTTTTTGTAGTTCAGCTTTAATAGTGCTATACAATACAACACAAACATTCAAATATGTACAGAGAAGAAATAACTGAATGACTAAAGGAAACATAACAATGAATGTTGATGTAATAGAACAAGTAGAGCAGACACAAGAAACACGGGGGGGGGCTCCCGCTCTGGAGGGGTTACAAGAAAAAAATGAGAAGCCTGGAAATAATACAAATATATGGTATTTATGGGTCCATCTAAGGCTTTGCAGAGAGATTTGGGAGCTTAAGGAAAGCTAGAGCAGGAAAAGGATGCTCACAAAACATGCTTCTGCTAGACAGCTGATCTGGGTGTCGGCATCAACCAAATTTAGTTATGGGAAGCTGGAACTGCTCTTTCTTCCCCATAAATAGGTACCCCATTTTCCTACTTTACTGCCATGCATAATATTCAGACCATACAGCAAAGATGACTTTACAATCTGACTGGTCAAATAATAAACGTAATGGCCCTGATTTATTAAAATTCTACAAGATAGGAGAAAATAGACTATTATGGGAGAACCTAGGTGATCTAGCAAACCTGAAATGGATTTCCTATTTATATTGGATTTCATTAGGTATTAGTTTTCAAATAAGACCAGATCGATTCAATCGATCACCCGGGTTCTGTTATGATAATCTATCTTCTCCAGTCTTGGGAACTTTATAAATCAGGCCCAGTTTAAATTAACACAAGCATAAATAGATTTTTATATATATATATATATATATATATATATATATATATATATATATAATGTATACTGTATATATATATATATATACTGCCTTCTGATTGGCTGCAGTCGTTTTTACTATAAACTACAAATTAGTAAAAATATAAGCCAGGAGGTCCCCATTTGTGGTATTTTCCTTTACCTTCTTTCCATCCTCTGAAGTTGTTACTGGAACAAGAATTGAGGGGAACAGAAACAGAAGTTCAAACCATTGCTATATATCAAGAATTTACTTCTGCAGTTATAAAGTTAATGTTACATCCACTTTATATGTGTAACAAGCCACCATGGTCATAGGTCATGGCTTCAAATCTCGGGTATCTCCTGGGCAAGCAACATTTTCTCACTCTGAGAAAAGCATTTGGAGCTCCTATATGTACTGCATGTGTGAATGCAACAAGTTTTAATAATCTCAGAGACCTCAGATAAAGTTGGCAACTATTACATACACACAAAAAACTAAAAAATTACCAATATATGAAATTATTCATATATACTTTTCCTGACCCACCATCCAAAACACCACTGTAGAGGGAGAAAAAGTATGAAACCCACCAGAATTGGCCATTTTATTAATTGAATATCTCCCTCCCAATCTGTATTGGTTTTAGAATTTTTATTTTGTCACGTAACTAAAGAGAGATGGGATGAGGGATACTCATGATATGTATGTCCCGGCCCACTATTCTTAAATTATCCCTGGTTAAAGTTTTTTCATGTTCCAAAATAGTTAATAAGCTCGGTCATTACATATTCCATTCTGGTTTGATTTTAACGTTTTAAAGCTTTTTTTTATTTTATACAAAAACTGTTTGCAGTTGGATTTATATGACATAGATAAAAATCTGCCCACATGTTGGTTGCATTATGGCTGAGTTGGATTTACAAGAAATTTTTGCAGATACAAAGCAAGATATACCGTAACTTTCTTTAACTTCTTACATCATTGTTTGTGTGCTTAGCTAATACAGTTTTCCATGGATCCTTTAAGGAGAACTTCAGTAGGAGCTATGGAGCATTTCGACATGCTAGTATAGTAAGTTCTCTGAATTTTGTTCTCTCTTTTTTGGCAACTTATTAGTTCTAAGATTCAGATCATTTGGAGTTCAATACTTGAAGATAGTGTTGATTGGTTGACTATTTATTGGATATTATCTGCTCAGGTAAATGAGGTTGACCTTCTGTTTGAAATTGAATTCACAGTGAGATGACAATTTAAGGTTCCTAGATGGAAGGGTGTTTACTGGCACATTAGACATGGTATAAGATGTGTGTTGTCAATTTGTTCTGGTTAGTAGGAGATAGCAAAAAAAATACTAAAAGTTAAATCACTTATATTAGTAAATTTGTTAGTTATATTTGTAAATTAGTGTGCAGAAACTGCATTAAAAGCTCAAACACATACATTTTTAAAAAAGTTTCAAAGGTTATATAGGTATCTAAATATATTTTGTTTTCTTTTTGAACATACTAATATGTATTTACTTGTATTTATATTACAAAGTCAACAGTCATGACCCTAGCTGTCCATCAAAGGGTCTCACAATCTAATGTCTTTACCATAGTGATATGTTATTAACACAGTCTAAGGGGAATTTTTGGAAGGGGGGAAGCCAATTAACCTAACTGCATGTTTTTAGAATGAGGAAGGATTCTGGAGTGCCTGGTGCAAACCAATGTAAATGTGGGGAGAACATCCAAACTCCTTGCAGATAGCGTCCTGGCCAAGATTTGAACCTGGGACATAATGCTGCAAGGCAAGAGTGCTAACCTTTGAGCCACTGTGCTGAAATCAGGTACCTTAGGTACCTAAATTCATCCAGATAGCAGCCTTTTCTCATCCCCTTAACAGAAGCACTCAGACTTGGGATGGAGGAGCAACACTAAGGCTCTTCCGCATGCATATATGCCCTGCAACAAAACAGTATGCAGAGAAGTTGCTGTTTCGTCACTATCCATTCAGAAGGCAAGGACTCAAATAAACTATACAAAACCTTGCTGGCCATTGGGAAGAAGGTCACCCTTACAAATAGCCAAAAATATCATTGTGGTCAGTTAAACTGACTTAAGAGTCACAAACTGCTAATTGCTCCAAGCAACCTCTGGAGGAACCCTACCCTGGTGGAGAAATACTGCTGTAGACAGTAATTAGAGAGTCCCAGAATAGAAAAGGACTATGGCATGCAAGAAGTTCTATGGAACTGACTGTGTATTGCCCTGGTCTGGTGTCAGTGAATGTTGGATCCCATTTCCCGAGTGTCTAGTTAAGCCAATTTGCTCCTAGAACTTGAATGTGCAAATAATGGTGCCTCAGATAGGATTGACAGAGAACCAGCAGTGAAGACAAAATCCAGGGCAAGGTGAGGGAATTCAGAGTACAGGGCTGTTCAGGCCAAGGGGCAGAGAAAGGTCCAAAACAAGACGTGGTCCACCAGACTCAGTACCCAAGGGCCAGAGAGGAGAGAGTAGTTAAGAAACATAGCTGGGGTCAGACATAAGTGACAATCCACCAAGTACAATATCTAAGGTCTAGACGTGACAGAGTAGTGTCTCATGTTATCTCAATCTCTAGACAAAAATGAGCACTGAATCATTTTTCAAATTTGGGGAAAAGGAGTAATTTTAATAGGGGCCCACTAGGAGTAGCAAAGGTATTGAAAGAAAATTGCAACCAATATATTCTCATTTTTACATCATCTGCATGTTTGTAGAAGCAATAATTGGGAACAGACATTTTTTAAACAAATAAAAAAAGCAGACAAGGGTTTCGGGCTATTTTTTTTTTCGGCTGATATATAACCTTAAAAAGTAAAATTGTTTTTGAGATTTGTAAATTTCCTAAATGCATTAATGTATTTAGAGCAGAAAGAAGATGAAAGGTTGCTATTTACATTCTAATAACCAACAGATTGTATCGAGATAATACAGGTTTGATTTGATGGCTAATTATTATTTACTTTACAGAAATATCTACATGTGCATGTGTACTCGAGAACAGCTAAAATTGTCGCTCATGACTTGCACGGCTGTGGTTTTTCAAATTGATCTCACCAATACCACCCACAGAGTCCAAGAATTTATACCGGAGCAAAAGCCAGTTTTCCCATAGGGCTCAATTATGGTTTGAGCTCTGTCTAATACTAAAGTAGGTGGCTTTATTTGTTGTTCCAGCATAATTTTATATCAAGCCATGGAGAAAAATCATACAGATGTCATTTGGATAGTTTCACATTTTAGATTTTAAAACTGTATATATACAAAACACCAGCCATTGAAGGTTTATATTTAACATTTTTACATTACAGTAGAACACCAGAATAGGGCTTTAATGCAGATTGAGAAAGTTCAGTTAGTCCTCTATTTTTACATATGATATATATGCATTTTGTGTGCACTTTGGAAATCCAGAATATTAACTTGCAAATTTAGAGCTGACAAAGGGCTACAAATAACCTGTGCAAGAAGCAGAGCCGTGAGTGGGACTCCCTGTCCTTCTGCTACAAGCTGCCTGCAGAAAACTACACAGAGGCGGATACAGGACCAGTCATTCTGCACAAGCCAAGAAAGCGCTGACTGGTCTGTATTATGAAAACTCCCGCAGAGTTATTACTATTTTAATATTATTTATTGAGAATATTAAGGAGGAAAATTAAAAAAACATAATAAGATTTAACAAAATTAGTGCTAAAACTATGGATCTAATTTATTAAAGCTCTCCAAGGCTGGAGAGGATACACTTTCATCAGTGAAGCTGGGTGACACAGCAAACCTGGAATGTATCTGGTCCAGGATTGAAAACAATTGCTAACAAATAGCAACTTTTAAGTAATTAATTCCAGGTTTGCTGGATCACCTAGCTTCACTGATTAAAGTGTATTCCCTCCAGTCTTGAAGTACTTTAATAAATTAGGCCCTATATAACAAAAATCTGCATATACTAATTATCAGGGTAAAAGTAACAACTTTAGGAGTGTCCTTGAGTATGCAGGTGAGTTTATCATTGGCTATAATCCACTTGAGTTTTACTTTTAAAACAGAAAAAGCAATATTAGGAGACTTCTAAAGCATAGCAATGATGATTCTAGCTGCCAATTGTCACGGTCCCTTCCGTGACAGAAGTTTGAGGATCTGTCAGACAAGCTGCATATGTGAATATCTGACAGTCTCTTTGGTTTTACTTGTTTCTGTGTTGTTTTGTTGTAAAGACCACTCCCCTTGCATCAGGTGCAGGTGCTGGTCATTACTGCTCCTCCATTTAGTCTGGCCTCACACTTCATGCTGTGCGGTTGATATTCACTGCTGGGTTGTGAATAGCTGGAGTGTTGAGCCATCCTGAGTTCCTGTTTATATCTGCTAATAAGATAAGTTGCTTTACTTTTGGTGTATTGGTGTTTTGTGTTATTTTGTTGTTTACTAGGCCTCAGGGAGACACTGGGTCCTTCATAGGGGAAGGAACCAGCAGTCTCAAGCCAGACACTACTGCCAGGGCTTTACAGGGCTAGTAGGGCCTAGGTTCCTGAGTATGAGCTTTCCTACCATCAGGGGATGCTCATACAGTTAGGAGTTAGGGCCAGATTAGGGTGTCTGTAAGGGGTGACCATTCCCTTTTCCCTAGTCATTTGAGGCCTAGTAGTATATACACCTTTCTGTTACCCTCCCCTCCCTGTTATACGTGACACCAATAATATGTAACAATTTTTTTGGACTGTTTAGATGGGGGCAAGAGTTTTTCAATGCTAAATAATAGATATTTTTGGAAAAATACTTAAGGTACACCAAGAAGTTAGGATACATGCACTTTTTTAATTACCAAGTGGGGTTGCAAAAAAAAAGAATGTGGATAAGCGTGAGAAGGAAAATTCCAATTGGGATTCCTGTGACAGCTGTCTTTGAAGTTCCATTTACTTTAAAGAGATGTCCTCTGACTTCCTGTTGTATCTCCAAAAGAGGAGGTGAAAGAAATCCCAGTGAAACACACGCCAAAAAATAAGGATTTGTAATTCTTCCTTATTTTGGCATAAGCTTGAAAAAATTTGGCTATACATGCACTTTAATGCCAGTGGCAGGCTGCGTAATCTATGTTAAATTTAATTTTGACCCAATTTTACACTTTAAACAATTAAAGTAATTATATTCCACTGATGATTATCATCCTTTTCTTGCTTTCTTTTGCTTTGTTTTGGGTTAATAGTGGTTCTTTAAGCAGACAGGAGGCCGTACTAAGTCATGAAATGCGAGTAATGAAATGCAGGTGTGTCGCAGAGTGACTTAAACTCCGGGTCTTGGGTTTACTATGGAAACTTTCATAACTTCATCGAGATACAAATGGCTTGTGAATGCGTTTTCATCATCCTGAGAAGCTTGTGTATGTGGTGGCCAGAAGTGCACTCCTCTAAAGAAATCGACTGAGATTTTCCACTGACATCCTTTCATCGGCATGGACTTATAATTACTGCTGGGGAAATAAATCTTTCTCCAGTAACCGTACCCTTTTTTTCATCGACCATTAAAGCTTTCTGCTCGCCACAACTACTGTACTTGAACACTTAACAAATGTCCCCAAATACCTCCTTAGCCCACAGAGTCAGGAGATCATGGGAACTCACTTCCTTCCGCATGACTTGCAGCACTCAGCTTCTGTACTGTCCAGCTTTTATGTAACCCAATTTATTAAGAATATCATAACTCAAATTGTCTCAGACATGGGTACAACAGGTCACCCCAAGTACAACACGTGCAACATGTGGCTCATGCTGTTAAAGTGGAACACTGGGGAAACAACATTAATAGGCAGCATGGGTGTGCAAAAAATGTAAATTAAATACAAAGAAAATGTTAAAAAGGACCTCAATATATTCAAAACATTCACCTTTCTGGTCACTGTGCAGTACCACTGAAACATCAGAGACAACTTGTGTTTTTTAGTTAACCTAATTTTACCAATATATCTGCTTATCCTTTCTTCTCGCTACCAGTTACATGGCGCATCAGGACATGATTGGCCCTTGGTGGACCCATTCAAACTGTGGATCTGATATGTTCCCAGTAGCACCATTGCCAACTGGTGTTTAACACATCCTCCTTGTGACCAAGCAAGTTCCAAATGTTGCTGGAGCAGCCTTCTGCAGGGATTTATGTGTAGCTTTTTATAACTTACTTTTGGCAAATAAGTTTGTCCCCAGCCCCCAGTGGACAAAGAATCCATTGCGTGCTTTCTAGTGCCCCATTCTCTGTGTTCTGAACCCAGCAATGAATAGACACTAAGATATATTCCTTGGTTGACGGTTTCACAGTTTAACATCACTGCCACTGACCACTAATGAGAAATGGAGGGCTGGTTTAATTAGCACTGGTACTGATTACCAATACAGGTGAATGTGATTAAACAGACCTGCCACTTACTAGCAAGGCAGGGGAGGGGTGAGGATTTATTAGCACTGGGGAGAGGGGTGATAAAAACCATTGTCCTTGACCATGAACCCATGGGGAAGATTAAAGTGGTTAATAGCATTGACACTGAAAATTAATAAAGGAGAGAGGTTGTTAAATAACACTGATCACCAATTTTGGGGTTGTTATCCTGGTCATTACCAGCCATTAGAAGCCGTTAGCTGAGAAGAACAACATTCCACATAAAAATTTGCAATGTCCAATTTTTCTACATACACAACTTTCATGTTTTAAACAGCTTCTCAGATGCATGTACAAAATTAACACAAAAATGAAGCAAATTGTTCCAGAAGAGAAGATGGTGTGGTACTTTTACCAATCAAAAGTTATATTGAGATTTGAAATAGGGTCACGTGATCTGTTGACACATGCAAAGTGTGAACTGTAATTGGTTTAACAAGTAGGCTGCAATGTTAAGTCGCATACACACCTGCAATTATTGTCGTTGGAAAGAATCTTTCACGATCCTTTCCAACGACAAAAGACTGCACGATGGATGAACAAGTGCTGTACATATAGGCCATTAGGCTCTATGGAGAGGGGAGGGGGAGAACGACGGAGCGGCACTCTGCTGTGAGCTCTCCCCCTTCTGTTACATTACGGTCATTCGTCGTCCATCGCCCTTGGATCTGCCAGGACGGTCGTTCAGACGTGGTGCTGTACACACGCCCGATTCTCGTCCGATATCGGCCCTGAGTTGAATATCCGGCAAAAAATATTGGACGTGTGTACGTAGCTATAGGTTTGATAATCTTAGTAGAACAATATGAGTCTAACTATGAGCTTCAAAAAAACATTACGGTGCTGACACATAAAACGTTTCAGCTTTCTCATATCCACCATTACAGAATCCTTGTTTAATTTTCAAATCTATACCGTAGAAATGATAACCGTAAGCTGCCTGCAATGAGCGTGTTAAATTTGTCACTTTTTAAACATCATCGTGATATCCATGATATTGTTACCTGCTTGCATGCTTAGAACACGAGACATCGTAATGCAGTTGTTCTTGTCGAGCTAAAAATGTTATAAAGAAGCCATATCAAAACAAGAAGTGTAGTTTTATTTTACACTTCATAGACAAGCTTGGAAGTAAGCTGTACCCAAAGGCTTACCACAAATTGCTGAAACAACATTAAAATGAACATGTGCCAGGTGCAGCATTTTGCATCTTCTGAAGCGAAGTGTACTTTCATAATTTGATAACTGTATGCTCAAATGAAAAACAGCAAGCAAAATTAGCATATCTTAGGATCTGCCAATCTTTTTTTTTGGCTTTGTCCCATTACACGTATACGTGTAAGAGCAGTACAATGGCATGCAAAATAGTACCCTAATTTTGTCTCCCCTGTGTGATTGTTTCTCAACACTTCTTGGTGAATCCAACAGCAGAATGTAGGAGGGGAAGGCAGCGTGGAGGGTTCATTATCAAGATGTTCATAGTAACCAGGGTGTGTGGATATATCTGCCATTCCTGAAGTCACATTTGGGCCTGCAAAGACCCAACATGGACTATGTGCTTATATAGTCCTTTTGGTAGAAGATAAAAAAATTGGTCCCTAAAACAGGTTGACATTCATATCAATCAGGAGTATCACTTAGGGCCTGATTTATTAAAGCTCTTAAAGACCGGAAAAGATAAACTATCATGGGTGAACCTGGGTGATACAGAAAATCTAAAATGCATTTCCTAAAAAAATTTTAGGAAAATTAGTTGGCAAATGTTTTCAAACCTGGATCAGATCAATTGAAGGCTTGCTGAATCACCAAGGTCCCCCATGATAGTCTATCTTTTTCAGCCTTGGAGAGCTTGAAAATCTCACATTTTGTCAAACCATGGATGAGGAGGTCTCTTTATCAGAAAGTTTTGTAGAAATCTGCATGGTGGCTCAGTGGTTAGAGATCTGGCCTTTGCAGCTTTAGGTTCCAGGTTCGACTTTAGGCTAGGACACTATCTGCGTGGAGTTTGGCAGGTTCTCCCCATGTTTGCGTGGGCTTCCTCAGGGTACTCTGGTTTCCTTGCACATTCCAGAAACATGCAGTTAGGTTAATTGGCTTCCCCCCAAAATTGACCTTAGACTGTATTAAAGACATATGACTATGGTAGGGACATTAGATTGTGATGGACAGCTAGTGACATGGCTATGGACTTTGTACAGTGCTGCTAAAAATGTTGGTGCTATATAAATACTGTGTAACAATAACTCTGTATATAAAGCATAGGAAATCCTATGTGATTTAATATCCATCATAAATATGTTATGGTAGATGTAGTAACATGGCAGAAAAAGTGGAGTCTTATATTAGGGAACATCATTTACTGACTCCTAGGGCAGCATGAATGCTAAATGTGGCTCTGCTCCAGGCTTCAAAGTTCAACATAAGTACAGGATTATCAAATTTTTTGAATTAAAAATCAAAGCTAGTGTTTGTGACGTGATTTTATACAGGTTCTGATACAGCCGGCAGAAGTAGACATTATTAATTTTTCAGCTGACTTACCAAGACCTCTCCAGCTGTTAATTTAGGCTTATGGCATTCAGAAAATATATTACATGTGTTGTGGAAAAATTAATTATTGCCATGGAATGACAGCTACAACACAGAAAAAAAAGAAAAGTGAAATACATCACAGATTACAAGGAAAATTATTCTTCTTTAGAATCAGTTCATGAGGAATGCTCATAGATAAATCTTCTTGACCCGATCACTTAATTAAATTGATTGATTTAACCCCCTCTTTAACAGGGAGCAAAATAACAAATATTATAAAACCCAAACAAAAGCAATAGCTATTCACCTGTTGAGAGGAATCCAGCTGGTGTGCCCTTATATTTTAGACGTGTGAATGGATAGGTTAGAAAAGAATCCCTCTCAGTGTTTTAGTTTGTACCCTATTACCTGATTGAAATGTATGGGCTCCTAGGTAGAGTCAGGGGTTTCTTAGTCTTAGGAATACACTTTTACAAGTTTTCATTTTTTTGCAATTTTTTATTAAAACTTTGCAACAAAATTTTGATGAACTTTATGGACTTTAATGGTAAAGGTGAAATAAAGGTGATTTTTTTTTTTGGGTGTTTTTTTAGGGATGTGATGGGCTAGTCCCTGATGGTTATGGAAGGTATTTTCAGCTATCCAAGACCTGTTATTAGGTCAAAAAATGAACCTGCATGCCCCTGCAAATTGGTTGTTTCTAAATCTTTCATCAGCCAATCATGCCAACAATCACCTATGTTTTTACCCATCGACTAGTCCAATGTTGCTTCTCAACATGCGTGTAACAAAGTTTTCTAAAAGTGAAAGTGGCCATTTCAATTTTAAATCAATTTTACCAAGTTCACTCCACTCATCTATAAATAGTGTGTGCAGGGCCACCATCAGAAATTTCTGGGCCCCATACTAAGTAAATCCCCCCTCCCCCATGTCTGAAAGTTCCAGCATGCAAAAGTCAAGCACTTTTGATTGAGAACCGGTAGTGAAGTACCCTGATGACATCCCTGCATGTCTGCAACTATACATCAATGCAGAAAGAATTATGTAGTACAATTTTAAATCCTTAGCTTGGACTAAAGTAACCATCAACAATGTATTTAGGGTTTATAAGTACGTTTTTAAGTAACATTTTACAGTTCAGTATATAAGACATAGGATGTTCTAAGTGGGTTTGAACATTTATTTTTTCCTAAACACATTCAGGAGTCCATTTGTGTACAGCAGAGATGACATGCTGATATCTTCTACAAATTGCATCTACTGTATATCAAACATGATTCACTATTTTTTTCCATACCTCCAACTTTGGTACAATATCAGAATGTTACCAGTAAAGAACCTTCCATTTATTCAATCTGCCAATTCAATAGTTACCTACTCCAAACTACAACAGGAAGTCTGATCTTGTAATATACATACAAATAAATTTGTATAAAATGTCCCTGGTCAGTGTGTAATGGTGAGCACTGACAACATATAGATCCTGTGGACAAGGATATTGCTGGCTCATCTTTAATAAGCAAGATAATATTGCATGACTTCAAGCTAGACTTGGTCAGAGTTTATGGGGAACTATGCTGCACCAGAATGCTCCTCCTAGGTTACTCACCTTGGTTCTGCTCTCTGCCAAGAGACATTGCTGGAAATCACAGAGCCGCATTATTCACATGGTAACATCTTGTGTAGATGGCATCAGTTTCATATTAGTTTTTGAAACCCCTCATTCAGAATTCATTGACAGGTATACTTTCTGATCTGCATCAGATCTATTTTAAGTAGGTTTTACATTCCAATAGACTTGCATAGGAATGCAAAATCTTCTTGAAGCATTCAAAAGACCAAACAGCGTATTTTGGATTTTTCCTCCTTTTTATTTCTCTTCTACTATTGCAGCATACATTTTAAATATTTTTCAGAAACATATTGCTGCATTAATCGAAAACCAGTTATACAGAAATCCATTGGGGCATATGGATTACACTTGGCTATGAAGTTCAAAAGAAGAGTTAAACAGCCGCGTCAGCTGAGAGGGTTTCTTCAACCAAGGACAAAACTCTAAACCTGACTTTTTGTTAAGTTTTTGACAGAATAAAGAAAAATTATTTTCCCCTATGAGGTTTTAATTGCCATCTGTACTGTACACTATTGTGAAGGTGCCCTTTACTTTCTGTCTCATAGACACAACAGGAAGCAACAGGAAATCCCTTTGTTTCAGTATTTCATTATTATCCAGTCACTTACTCTCTATTGGCACAAGGTAGAGGAAGCTTAGGAAGTTAGGAACTTAAAATGTACCTAAAACCGAAACTTTTTTTTTATTCTGGACAGCATAGGGAAGAGTTAGCAACTGTATTATTTACAAATAAGCATCGTCCATTCTTTAACATTGGTAGAGCAGGTGAAAGTGATTTTGTATGGGGCAAGTGATGGAAATTGTTTTGCTTTTTAGTTTATATATTTTTTAAAGGCTAATTGGTGTCAGGATTACTATAACAACAGCTGAGCTGCAAGCAGACAAGGGTGTGGTGATGCAGAGATGAGTTTGATGCCAGGCTGTGCGCCACAACCTGTGGTATGAAAATATGCCCAGTTCAGATCTCTAACTTATGCAATGGTTGCTTTTAAAGAAGTTAGGTGTTTCAGTGTTTCCCGACATTTAAAACATTGGGAAACTCTTGAAATAACTTTCAGGTCTTTAGGGAACCCGTTCTAAAATGAATATATCCACAGCTCACAGTACATTAGCATGGTGGTCAGTGGGAAAAATATCACTTTTACAGATAGCTAAAAGATCACAAGCTGCTAAATTCTCAAAGAACCCCTAGCAACCTCTGGAGGAACCCTGGTTGGGAAACATTAGTTAGGTAGTAAAGGTTTTTGTTACACGCTCTACTTGCAGGTAGTTGCAGAGTCTAGGTGATAGCTGATCTTCACCAGATGACTCTACAAGATGGGCCAGTAATCCTAGGTATTACTGGTTTTATTTCTGCAGGTTGCTACCAGGTTGCAAAGAGGCAGTTCAGAGCATCGGGTGTTGCCACAGAGGTCAGGGCAGGCAGCAGGCATAGTCGGTAATCCAGGCAGAAGGTCAGGGTTGCAAAACACCTGCCAAGCCCTCCAGGACACAACAAGGAAGGCGCACAATACCAAACTTGGGACCTGGCTGCAGGAAGCCACTGCAAGATTCTTCTGGTAAGGTTTTTTATTGAGGTACAGAATACAAGAGTTCACTTGTACTAAGAATACAAACTTTCAAAATTTTGATTGTCATGTATGATATTTACATTAAGGCAGAAAGTATATAGTTTAAAGGGAACATAGGAATCAAGGGTTATTCTATTCTAAAACAGCCAAGTCATTTTTTATGAAAGTAAAACCAGATGTTTTCTTAAAGAAGTAAGCCAATCATGTATTTTAATTATGGCCACCAGGAATATCATTATGGTTGCACAGAGAGCAGATTAATAGTTACAGGAAAAGCAATCATCTAGTGTGTATAGACCACCTGAATATGAAAGGTAGATATGAATACTTTACTCAAATTAAACATAACAGCAAATTAAACATAACAGCAAGTGTCCCCGGGACTGATGAATGAAAGCTGTAATATCGAAAAATGTTTTGCTGTCAAAAACAACCAATTAGAATTCAAACTTGGACAGCAGAAATTACATTTGGAAGTGGTCTTTGCTACAACAGGAGATATTTTTTTAGCTATATCCCACCTTTATTACATTGGGCTCATTTGTATATCTTTTACAGGGCAATGCTTCATGCACACTACTATGCGTCATATGTATTAAAGAGTGTTTTGGACCAACAACACACAGATGTTTTTTTATCTCTGAGTTGCAATGTACGATGGTGTAATGGTTAGGTTTGTTGGGGTGCCATTTTTCAGACCCTACATTGGTTTCTCCATAATAACTTAGATCACAAACCCCATCCCTATTGCTGTACAGCACCCATCTACCCCACTCCCTTTTGTCTAAAACATCCTTTTTATATTACACTGTAAAAAACATGCACTTGGTAGTATGATATTATTATTTTTATAAATTATTAGCTGCTTTCGTCTTCATGACCTGTTGGGGCATTAACAACCACAACTTTGTTCAAATCAGGTCCCTATTATTTTAACAAGTGTGAGAAAGAGGACTGAAGATGATCACAAAGGCACAGACAAGACAGTTTACACAAGTCCTCTTGTACATCCACATTACGTGTATCCAGTATTCTATGTTTTTGTATTTACCTTAAGATTAACTCTTATGTGGAAGCATTAAATTGATATAATTCCTGCTACAGGGGCCCTACCACCTTTAACAACCACCAAGCAATGGGAACATCCATGAAAACCACCAGTAAATTGGGAAGCTCATTGCTCTTTTCTGCTAAAATAAGCTCCTTCTGCCCTTTGCATAGTTGGGTTGGTATTGAATGAGTTTGGCAAACTTTAAAGAAAGTTCACTGCCCCGTAGCAAGCTGAACCTGGGCAAATCTACTCATCAATATAAACCAAAAAACTAAACTATGCAGTAACTAGAATTTTCTTCCTGTAAGTATTTCAGTTCCTAATTTTTACATTTAAAATACAGTTAATCTTTAAAGCAGTTGCATCACTTGAAAACTGGAAAAATTAGTTTTCATTGAACCTTTTCATAACAGATTTTTCAGTTTGCTTTTTAGGTTGGCTTTGATGTACTTATTTCCCAACTGCATGGTTTATATGGGACTGTCACAATATGCCACCGGGAATACATTACTGGAAATTCACATCATACTGGGAACAGGTTCATAGGACTTTGCTAGGGCACTGGATATCCAGGATGAAGCAACATTTGGCTTCTATGTTGCAAGCAAAAATTATATTCAAGGAGGGTGCCAGTGGTTTTCTGAAAATATGTCATGATTTGGCAAGGACTGTTAAGTTACACTTGCCAATCAGGATTAATTATGAAAGTGCAATAAAAGTGTAATAAACAGGGGTAAGGTGAAAGTGTGATATAATGTGTTTAATTTAAAGAAGACTTCCAGTTTTCCTAGGAAAAAAGTTTTTTTGGTATCAAAGGAGAGGAATAGGTGCTGTAAATGGCACTTTCCTGGAGTGTGTCAATCTTCTACTTCCATGGCCACAATTTTGCTACATTTCTGGCACCTGTCATTGAAGAAAATGCATAGAAAAAAACAGAAAGCTAACCAAAAAATTACATTTTAGTCATGCCACTCTGGTGAAGATTCTCTCCGGTGGGGCATACAATGATAAGACTGTAACAGATTTCAGAGCAACTAACCAATATGCAGAAAAACATTATGCCCAGTTATTTATTTTGTTAATTTACTTTTAAAACAGAACTAAGACAACCATCGATACTCAACTGTCTCCATTCTGACGCAGTCACTTCCATCTTCTCCTATCATTCCTTCAATATCCTGATCTTTGTCCATCATGATTGGCCTGAGCCCCAATGGCATAACTGCATTCCCAAGTTATTCCAACTTGCCGAGCTGGGCATGCGCAACTCACTAGTCTGTCCCTTACTGCAATAAACATCTGCCTGATAACCAATTTTTGGAAGGGGGACTTTAGTTCTACGGTCAACCGCTCGGGAGCTGTCTTCCAGTTCTGTGTCGTCCTGGTGGGGGGTTATGACATCACAGATACCAAATTGCCAAGATTTCTGTGTATTGCTTTCTGGCTTAAATAAAACACCATTATTAGCAGAGTTTGCTTGGATGGAGAGAAGATTGGGTAAAAACAGACCTTCATCATAGAGTTTAGCCTTAAAGCATACCTAAACTCAGAAATTTCACTTTACATAAAAAGGTAGACAACCCTTTCATGCTACCTAAAAATTCTGTTTATTTAGGTTTAAGTGCAACACCCCTAATTCTTGATCACAATGAATGGAAGCACAAAGCCTCCCGGGATACCTACATGTGCAGATGGAGCCTTTTGGTGAAAAGAGAAAAATTTGCCAATCTCACGCAAGCATAGTATGATCAGCAAGTTTTTTTTCAACCTACATCACCCGATCTCGCACCTGGGTCAGGTGACGTAGAAAGAATAACTAGAAAGAAGAGGCGAAGATGGCACCTTCTGGACCGATCGACTGCGCTGTGGGACTAAAGGTAAGTGTTTTTTTTTTTTGTTTTAGCTACTTTTCAGTTTAGTTTCTCTTTAAGGACTGGTAAACTGCAATATAATACATTGTTGTTTTTGGATTAAGATATACTTTAACACTAAATGTTAGCTTTTCCATATTGTCACATGTTAACATTAAAAGATAAATTCCCTGTATAGTAAATCATGAAGGTTTTCCATAGACAAATTCTAGATGTGAATTATTCTTTTTTACTGGACTTCTTGGCAAGATGAGGATAGGCAAGAT
The DNA here is from genome assembly GCF_032062135.1 of Pyxicephalus adspersus. Classification (NCBI taxonomy): domain Eukaryota; kingdom Metazoa; phylum Chordata; class Amphibia; order Anura; family Pyxicephalidae; genus Pyxicephalus; species Pyxicephalus adspersus. Next base: position 16,251,123 of record NC_092861.1, read on the forward strand.
GCCACAGTTTCTGCATCTTATGAGGCATCGTACTCAAGATCTAGTTTTAGAGTTGTTGAAAACAAATCTGATTATGCAGTAGTCGTCACCAGAATGGATAAATTACATTAGAAGAACGAGAATAATGGTTTAACTGAATAGTGGTATGAGAAAAAGAGTTTTACACCCAATGCTGATGACAGGGGTGTGCACTGGACAGATCGATAATAGTTCAGGAAGAAAGCTTCCAGAACCATTATCGATCTGACAAGTGCACACCCCTGTCATCAGCCTTGGCATCAGTAATACCAACAGGTGGTACCCCAAAAATGCTAAATCTTTATATAACAGAAATAATTTTGTATCATTAATTAGACAGTAAATACTCATTACAAGAATGTAGCACATGTTTTGGAGAAGGTTTCGACGCAACGCGTTTCACCCCATAGAGGTTCTTCGGGGGATTGAGTCTCTTTGTGAGATTGCTCACACATTTGACCAAGTAGGGGTGTAGTGAACATCCGCTAATATTCAAAATTGTAAGGAAGGGGTAAAATCAGGACTTTGAGTGGAAATTTGGACGTTCTAATTGAAGTTGTTAGAACAGCTTGGTGATGGGCTTGAGGAAGCCCCTATGGGGCGAAACGTGTCGGGCCTTCTGAGATATTCTACAGAACATTATCTATATGAGATGATAAAGATGATACTATTTTGACCCGTTTTTCACCTTGTGTTCTTATCATTGTCAATACCACTAGCATAGAAGGTCTATGTTAGTGATAGGGTCAGGGCTCACAACTTTGTAAATAAATTGAGAAAATCTTCTATTGACACATTCACGCCTATTTAAAGTCTATCTTTATCCAAAAAAAAACCCTCTCCCCTCCCCTTTTTTCATATCTATCTATCTATCTATGTGTCATTTTGATACAAAGAAGAAGGGTTTGCATTTAGCTTTGTGCGGATATCTTTGAAATATCTCAATAAAATTTCAAGGAAGACCATCTGCACCGAGACACAAACATTGCAGGCCCAATTAATTTGTTTTACGGCTTTATGACAGGAAACATAAAATATCAAATAAAAGGTTAATTGGAAGTATCTGAATTGGTCTTTGACTGAGAACAAACTGCTTTGCTGAAAGCCCAAACATCTTTGTGAATAAAAATAAAATAAATTGTTCCATTTCAGTCTAGCCACCCACTCACTCCATTTTTCACTGATGCTGTGCATTCCAATGAAACAATCAGGTCGAATTTCTACAAACTATGGTTAGACTTTAATCATTTTCTGTTATCAGTTTGTAATATCCCTCTGCCCAGAAAACTATAATTGCTAAAGAAACAATCATTTTATATGTCCAGTTTTTATTTGCCAAGAATGTCCCATGCAGCATTGTGTATAATATTTCCATAATTATGCTCTGGAAGAATTTGCTGTGTAACAATTGGCTTTGCTGTATAAGCATCTTTAGACGGCGGGTCAGTCAGAGAACCACTCATCTTATCCAAGAAACTTTTAAATTTTCCTAAAGTGAGAACATCTAGTCAGTTGACGAGTGAAGACGAAACTTTTTTTTGTAGCTTTGAAAAGGAGGTAAGGGCTACCGTCAATTACCGTCCACAGTTTCAGCAGAGAGGAAATAAGATAATCCTCATCATTACAAAGACAACATAAGGCCCTTTCCTGTCTAGAAATCCTGAGAAGTTGTCTTCCCCCTGTCACCTGTTGTATGAATATGCCAAGGCATTGATTGCATATCAGAACTGGCCAAACAATTGGCCTGATTTATTAAAGCTTTTTAAGATTGGAGAGGATACACTTTCATCAGTAAACCTGTGTGATCCAGGAAAACCTGGAATAGAACTGGTCCAGGACTGAAAACATTTTCTAACAAATAGCAAATGGCTTTTAAAAAATCTGTTCCAGGTTTGCTGGATCACCGCCATATTATACCTATCCTTCACTTACTGATTGCCTTTGCCAATCCTCATAATCATGCAATGCCAAATCCTGCACATGTGCATGGGACTCATTTTGATAATGTCTTCCAAAGCATCAGGGCACCACTCTGTGTGACCAAGAAAATTTAAGGCACATGCCTTGGTGTAGTTGTCCTATACAAAAAAAAAATACTAAAAATCGTTTTTGTTTATCAGGGTTTGTTGCTGAAATCTTATCATGAAACTATTGTGACCACTCGATTGCTAGGTGTTTATTATTGAACAGTAATGGACCATAAACACCTAAAATCCATTTCATGCTGAGAAAATTGTGCGTTTAACATTTCAGGTAACTGTAAAATAAACCTCTCGCATCTGTCTTGGATCTGAAGGGCCCAGCTGTCATCACCAGGGCTAAACACTTGTATCAGAATGCCACACATTACAGAGCTATGTGTTCTTGGCAAGCCCCATAAACCCACGTTTCGTAGATGCCAAAAATGTATTTTATCAGCATATAAGTTTCTGTTATCTTGCAGAAGGGTATTTTATAAAACAGCTGGTTTGGAAACATAGATTTGGAATTTATGTTGTGAAAGAATATGTCCTGGAGTTCTGTAGTTTGAAGACAGCTGGATGGACAAAGCTGACTGATGCTGGGTATATAGGAAAATCCTGTAAGTAATCAAGAACCCTAGTGGGTACATATTTGTTTTTAGCCGCTAGCTAAGTAGTGTCACACATGTTGCACCCACTACCGCCCACTACCCATGAGACTGTCCAAATTCAGTAAACCAAGCTGCTTCTCAGAAATCTTTCCATGCTTTGATTACTAAAGGGTTAGGTCCCATGCACTATCTTGCGGCCCACATTTTTCCCCAGGCCCAGAGGCCAAATTAGTACACCTGGTGCTAGACAGGAAAGAGGAAAGGAAGCATTTGTTTTCAAAGCCAACCAGTACAAGCTGTTTTATGTTTACCAGAAGGCTGTGTATTTTTTGCTTATGGACATTTGCTGACAACCCTGCAAAGGAAGATTGTTTGTTTTGCGGTTCTGGTTTGTAAGCATGGCCAGAATCCCTAAAATCGATCCTGAAGCTTGGTGTTACCTCACTGCTAGTCTGCCATTTGATGCTAAATCCTCACTTTATACAAAGTGTACCACTAGATAGGCATTTTTTTCCTGAACAGCATACACTAAATCCACACTATTTGGCCAAACGTATGTCTCCACTCTAAATTATTGTTTCCAGGAAAAGTTAACATTAATGCTAGAACATAGAAAGACAATGTGCACTTCTAACTTGTGAGTACAATTTGGGGAGAACCCTTTTTACTTCCTGTATGACTGTGATCTGCACAAGGCCCAGTCCATGAACAAATGGTTTGAGAAGATTGGTTTGGAAAAAATAAGTACTCTGCACAGAACTCTAACTTACTATATATCGTTTAGATCGAGTAAAATGTTACCTATGAGCCAGGTCTTCTCATCTAAACAGAAGATGAAGTCATCAGGACTCCAAAGTACAGGATTCTTGCATTATTAGGGAAGCAGTGTAACAATATGTTTGAAAGCCAACGTTTCGGGGCCACGCAGGGTCCCTTCCTAAAGGCAACATAGTGCTGGTCATGATGACATCATCTTCTGTTTTCACGAGTTCTATATGGCGCTATCTGTGGTTTTCACTTCAAGCACCCTTCCTGATAAGGTCTGTTTTCTGTAAGGAGTACATTCCTATCACAGACATTGTTAGGACTTCTTATCTAACATCCTGATCTTTTCAAATGTTCCTTTGGATAAATGGGCACAAATTCCTGCAGATACCTTCTATGATCTTATGCAACGACTTAGGCCCTGATTTATTAAAACTCTCCAAGGCTGGAGAGGATACACTTTCATCAGTGAAGCTGGAATAGATCTGGTCCAGGGTTGAAAACATTTGCTAACCAATAGCAAATTACTTTTAGGAATTCCAATCCAGGTTTGCTGGATCACCCAGCTTCACTGATAGAAGTGTATTCTCTCCAGCCTCCAGCCTTAAATCAGGCTCTTAGCCTCTAAGTAAGTAAAGCTGATATAGCCACATAAAGAAGAGATGCAACTCCATAATAATTATCATAGTTTTGTAATATGATCCCCAACTAGCTTATATAGATGTGGTGGTCAGGTGTCTACAAACATTGAATCATTTAGTAATTACAGAACAGAAAACAAGTAAAGGAGCCATTTCCTTGAATTACATTTAATTATGATAACAATTACTACACTGTGCCCAACTGAGCCATTGGTGCAGCAAAGCAATGAGTGGCCTCTGCTTTACACAGGCACTATGAGCTGTGGCCTGAATGCTCACACCACCAATCCTGACCTGTTTATGGCCACAAGGGCCCCTGTCGTCATCTAGAGTTACAGATAATAGATAATTAAATCGAACCGCACCTTCAACTGGCCCTCCCACTACCATCAGTCCACCAGGGGAGAGGTCCTCTGCTTGAGATCCTCCCAGTTGTTGGGACCAATGATTAGTTAAATGGTCAAGTGGTAAATTTAAAGTGCAATACTTTCTATATATCTGTCTATCTATCTATCTATCTATCTATCTATCTATCTATCTATCTATCTATCTATCTGTCTATCTATTTATTTAGTAGATGTAACAGAAGTAACAAGAGAGTATTTCCTTTCCTTTCTCTCCTGTACAGTCAATATTACACAGATGAAAAAACCTGGTTAAGGTAAGATAAAATTAAAAAAAAACCTGAAAATATGTGTTCAATTCCTACGTTATCTACTTTTCATCCAATATAGTCTTTCCAGGTGTCCTTGCATGCATACACAGCATGTACACCGCACTCTGGGGACTTTATGAATTCATTGGGTTTCAGTGACCCTGTGTGTTCTAGTGACCCTTTGTATGTTAGAAACACTTTGTGTTCCAGCAACTTCTGCACTCTATTGATTGCTATGCACCAGTGGCTCTATGCTCCAAGGACCCTTTGTGCATCAGTGACCCCATATAATCCAGTCTCCTTTGTGCCCTATTGCCATGCTCTAATAACTTTATTGGAAATAATATATACATGTTACCTGCAATGTGTAGGCATTTTTCATAAAAATGCATACTTTCAGAAAAAAAGCTCATCATTAGTCCACACAGAGAATGGTAGCTGATAACAGTTAGCAAAGGCAGACAGTACAGAAAATTACAGGATCAGCAGGTATTTTTTGCCCCTATCAAACAGCCATAACAACGGTATATCGAATAGAATTAAACAAATGTAAGAAGACAATACAGTAAAACGTATTGATTATTAACAACCAATCATATTTGTCCTTTGTCCATATATGACTCCACTAATTGGTTACATGCACATTGACCTCAACCCTACTGTAAATAAACCCAGCAATGGCTGTGGATTTTATGACATCATCGTGTTTTCCATGAAATTAGCAAAGGGAAGATCAGGTCACAATACTCGCCCTGTACCACCAGGCAGGTTATTACTAGTAAAATACCAAAAAATGTCAAAATAGTTTTTACCAAGTCACAGACCATCTGAAATAAAGGATGCACCGAATGAAATGCTTTTTCATCAGCATATAATCCTGCCAAAAACTGGCATGATGCCAAAGCAAATAGTGAGCACCATGAAAAGTGTTAAAAACTCCAGCACATCGAGGAGGGGAGCCTTGGTCAGGAATAAACTTGCTTGCTGTAATCTAGTTGGAGAGGGTCTATGGAGGGGTATGCACCTGCAAAACTATTAAAATTGGGACAGAGCCCAGCCGCAGATTCCCTGTAGAGATTACACCTCGACCACACACCACAACTCAAGTGAACAGGAGAAGTCTCATTCAATCTCATGGAAAAATGACACACATAGAGGCTTCAACAGTCTGCGTTCTATTCAGCTTGGAGGGGAACTCCATTTTTACCCATAATCTTTTATCACCTATCTAAATAACTATAATGGCTTTGAGTTAGATCATAACATTTTTTATCATTATATCATTTTTATTATTAAATATAAATATATATATATATATATATATATATATATATATATGTTACAGTATACATAGATTGTCCCTTCTGCAATAAAGCCTGCTCACAAACTTTTGAATTTTAGGTTAAGTTTAGTTAAACTTTGGTTACAAACAAGCCCAAATCATTAGAGATAACTCCACATCATCAACCTTTAAGCCTTAACCCAAGCATGCACAAATGATATATGTTTTACCTGTTAGGAAATTTGTATTTCTGTCCATTAAATTCCGAGATTTACACCATTCTGCTACACATAATATACACAGAATACTTTTACATAGACTCTATGCAGTACATCGGCCCTATCTGGCAGAGTTACAGATCTGGTCCTCCAACATACTGATACTGATGAATCTATCTTTCTTTTACTTTTTACTTTTACTATTATTTTTTTCCTTATATACCACAACAAATGGTAACCTCATTGTGCTGTTTATTCTTCTCTGAGCCTTTCTGTAAGGGGACTGCAGAAAGCTGATCCAAGTCAAATTCAGATACTTGTGATTGCATTTAAAATACATTTAATGATCGTATTTGCTTAGAGATTATCTAGCCTCTGACATGCTTGGGAAGGAGCAAATGTATAAAGAAATGTTTGAACTATTACCAAGAAAAGGTGACAGAAGAACCCAAAATACAGACTACATCTGATGCTACATAAGCATGTTGAAATACAGCATGGGGTCATGCCCAGATCAGTGTACATCTTTGCTTTCTTTTCGGTTATGCCATGTCACTTGGACGACACATAGCAAAATCCTGTTTGTTTATTATGTGCTGTCCATGAGGTTAGTGGCACTCGATGTCATTAAAGTCAATGAAAACATGATGTATTTTTGATGTGAACTCAACCTAAGTCTCCAGGATGACTTTATTGACATTGGCATTTTTGTGCTTTGCTCGGGGATTCTCCAATTGCAGGTCATACCTGTCTATAATTTTGGCCATTTGTATGATGTCATTTAGCAAACACAGTGTAAAGAAAATTTAAATGTGGTTATTTGGTTTGGCATGAAGGTTTTCCATTTTATTTTTCGAAGTGAGCTGCATTTCCATGTGATGACAGCACGCCATCTATACATTAGTCACATTACCGTGAAACTTAAAGGCCAATGTTAAGGCAGTATCAATACTGCAGCTGGCAGGCGTGCTATATGCACTAGTGAGAAGAGACAGGAAAACAGATGGATTTTTAGTATGGCAAAGTGCCAACCAGGTTCTGGTAGACAGAAATGTTTCTGTGCAAATTGCTTTTAGAAATTGCTTATAGAATGTGACACAAACTCAGATTAGCTTGTTTTACAAGGAAGCGCTGATGGTTTGGGATCAATTTTATTTTTACTTTTCTACTGATACTGGTATGGAATATATTATATATGTAATGATCAGTTTTCACAGCCTGCTGGTCATTATGCACAGTTGCGGCTTAGGTTAGGCTCCAAGGCAATCCCAAAAACATGCAGTGAGGTTAATTGGCTTCTCCCTAACAATTGACTAACTCCCTTAGACTTAATGACATATGACTATGATAGGGACAATAGATTGTGAGCTCCTTTGAGGGACAGTTAGTGACACGACTATGGACTATGTACAGCGCTGCGTAATATGATGGCGCTATATAAATACTGTGTAATAATAATAATAATAATAAAAAGCATACCTTTCCAATAAAGCATGCTTAAATAATCTGCTGGACAGTCCTGATCCACAATTTCTGTTTGACCTCTGTCTGTTCTACTTAGAATCACTCCGATCATTTGGGCTGATTTTTAATTCTGTTCTGACTGACTGCTGTTGTCTGCTCAAACCACCTGCCTGTGGACTTTACACCTTCTCATTGCATCACTTCTGTACCTCCGGTTGGGATGTCACATCTGCTCACACGGTGGGTCTACTGAGTTTTTTGATAATCTAAGTAAAACAAACAAAGAAAAAACATATTTTTATGCTTTAAATCCAACTATATATTTTTGAATGTCAGCAAAGACAAATTGAAGTGTGAGGATGAGTGTTGAATGTCTACCTGTATCTTATGTGCTAGGCCAACAGTGTTATATATAGCAGCGGTCGTCAACCAAAAAAATTTGGGTGGTCCGCTGCTCTGGTCGATGTGCCTCCCGGCGGATTCAGGGGCAGGACCCTGCTGGGGGGCGCACCGGCCAGAGTCCCGAACCATGTACCCTGTACAGAGTGCAGGCTCAGGGTGGTGGCCCACTCTCATCGCAGGCTCAGACATGCGATGGGAGAGTAGGCAGGTGCTGGCACTCGGGGGAAGCTTCTTACTCTTTGAGTGACACATGGCTAACGGCGCATGCGCAGTCCGGAGCCCGTAAGTTTAGTGGTCTGTAGATCCAAAAAGGTTGGCAACCACTAATATATAGGACCTCAAATGCATTTTTATGACCACACTTCCATCCTTTCTTTCTGAAGCACGTTTAATCCCTGATCATTTTATTTCCACCTATTCCAACTATCCATCTAGGCATGCCCAGTTCAATGCAATGTCTAGTCAGCTGACCTTTATTTATCCTAAGTCAGAAGGCTCAAACAATGCTTGTGGTAGAGGTACCAAGCTTTGCATTTTTAGGCTTTAATTATGTATCTTGGACTCTTGCCCTTCACATTGTACTTCAGAACAGCCTATGACCTTTTAAACATGAAGGAACCCTTGAAATACCTTTCAGGTCTTTGGGGAATCCTTGCTTTAATTATTATTTGCACAGCTCACAGAGTATGAACATGGTGGTCAGTAAAAAGAATGCCCCCGTACAGCCCAAACGATTATTGGTATCACCTAAATATACCTTAGAGGTACAAATAGCTGATTTCTCAAGGAACCTCTAGAAACTGGAGGAAAGACAGTTGGAAAACACTGGTCTAGACCGTGCTTTCTGCCCTGACCCATAGGTGCCGTGGACATACTGTAATACTGTAAAACATTTGGCAATGTGGGTAATTATTTTGTGAGAGCCTGGGAGTCACTTGAATATGACTTTTCTTGTGGATTGTACTGCTCACTGATTCCTGATTCTCCAGGATTGACTATTTGCCCAATTATGTATGTGGCCGTAATCTTCTAACTATGCTTCTGATACAGAACCAGAACCATGAACTGATACCTATTAAGACACTCACCCACATTCACACCATGTTCTCCAATACTAACGGTACTACTACGGTGATGCCAGGACCTTTATTTTGGCAAGAGTGGACCTTTAAGTGCTGGTAAATCATGTTTTCCATGTGTGTTTTGGTCAATACAAAAGCATGCAATGCATGCATCATGTCTTATGACTGTGACCCAAACTGTTATTAGTCCTACGCGATGGTTCAAATTACGCACGGTATGCGCAATACCTACTTTTTTTTCTTGTGCTCAAACAACATCCACAACAACTTCGTAAACACTACAATAAATAGTAGTAGTTTTTCCATCTATCTTTCTACCATGATATTTCACATTTTTTTTTTTGGTTGCTAATGTTCAAGCTCCCCCTCAGGGCACAAGGAGTGGATTTTAACTTAAACAAGGAACAATTTCCCGACCATGACAGGCTGTTTTCTATTTCAGACAAATAGTACAGGCTTATTTCCAAACCTGACTTCAAGAGTAATAAATAATAACAATATGTTTAGCATATTTCAGTCAAGCCAGAGCCACCCAAAGAGATGAAAAATGCAGCAGAACAGTAGTCTCATTCAAAGTGTATTAATCACAGAACTTGAATGTTCCTACAACATTTCAGTATTGGAGCATGTTAAAGAAGATCTTCAAATAAATGCTATATGGATGGCAGATAAACCCCAACAGCTGAAAGTTCAAAAATTCACAACCCACAGTGATAAGACTGGTTTTAGCTATTCATTTTTAGAAATGGATCATTTTATGAGTTGGGTTCAATAGGAGTTCACAGTTTAGAAATAGAAAATGTATTCCATAAAATATATACAAAGCAAATTTTGCCATGGTGTCTACTGTAAACAGTACAGAAAAAAACAAAATTGTCAACAATACTGCAGTAGAGGGAACATTTTGCCATGGGGAAACTAGTTCAGGTATAGCTGTTAAATAGGGCAAATCCTCTTCACATTGGGAAGACTTTTGCTTACCTCCTATCATGTCTTTGCTACAGAAAGTGAGGGAATATCTGCCTAATGACCCCAATAGTAAAACCTTCACTAAAGTCCAATGAAAATATACAAAAACTTTAGAATTGGGTTTTACTTTAATGGTTAAACAGGCCTGGGTTGCCCTGTAACCAGGAGGATTTTCATTGGGTATAGGGTAACCCAGTTGAAATCCTTTATTAAATTTATGATTTAGGGCCAGGGCATCCACTTGGACCACCACAGGATACAGATTTCTCTATCTCTCATTAATGATGAAATGTATATACCACCCATGAAAATAGCTTTTTGAAGCTGGATGTGGCACCTATTATTTATTCATATGGCTGCAATTCTATGTAGGGATCCATTAACTGGTTTTCCCATAGTATGTGAAAGATAACATCTTTCTTCTACTGCATCTCTTTGTAGTTCTCTTAATTGGCTACCTTTTCACCTTAGAATCAAATTTAAGCTCCTGTGCTTTGCCTTCAAATCCCTCCACAGTTCTTGTCCCACTTACCTTTTTGGTAAAAAAAAATACTCCCCTATCTGCTCTCTCCGCTCCTCCAATGACCTATTATTCACTTCCTCACTCATACCCTCATCACACGCACGGCTCCAAGACTTTTCTAGACCTACCGAAATTCTCTGGAATGGTCTACCTCGTCCTATTTGGCTTGCTCCTACTTTCTGCTCATTTAAAAGAACTCAAAATCCATTTTTTCAAACTTGCCTACCCATCTTCTTCTGTCCTTTTAAACTCTCACTACCTACCCATTATCCACAATATTATTGTGTGTTACTTCCCCCACCTCCTAGATTGTAAGCTGTTTGGGGCAGGGTCCTCTCCTCCTGTGTCACTGTCTGTATTCATCTGTCATAATTTATTAATATTAATAATAATAATAATAATAACATCCTTGCTGTAAAAAAATAGCCAGGATCATGTAGTACTTCGCTGCCTCTTAATCTGTTACAAACACACAGTTTTTAATATACTGTTGACAAACCACAGTATTCTCTTTAATGACATTTCTAGAAATGATGTCAGCATTGCCCAATTGTTCCTTATTAGGCTACAAAATTTCTCCCTCTTTCCTGTCTTCACAATATAGGGAGTCATTCTGTTTTAGTCCAAGATAAGAATTTAGAGTAATTAAACCTCCTGGGATAACACAGGCATATAGAACAGGACTAGGGATAGTGTAGAATTTCTGATAGGGTCATAAGATTAGAATTTTTTTTTGATTGAACAGATATATGACAATGCTAAGTAGTACATTTAATAGGCCAAAAGGGACCATATAATAGATTTTCATTGTCATGGTTAACACGCACTAGCTGGATTCCCCACTGTAGTCTGCAGAAAGTGCACAGATACAGATCCAAATGTGAACCCAATGGCAGTTCATCTCCTACTATGACTGGGAATACCAGCAGAGCGAGTTGTTCGTGAGAACATTAGTTTATGCAAACAGACTAAACAGATGCAGCTTTCCAAAGGGTAAGTAAGTACAATTTATCCAAGCAAGCAAGGTGTTACATGACTTAACTGGGCTGGAATTTTACAGTTACAGTTTTACAGTCCTGAGTGCATTTATAGATCCACTTTCTTTTATTTTTATAGTGGGACTTAATACACATTTTGCACTACTAAGGCAGAATTCTGCAAAGCTCAGACATATGCTACAAACTAAGGATAGGAAAGAAAAGGAAAGGTCCCATGGTCATCACCAGACCACTAAAATGAAACATAAATATGAAAGACTAAAATAGGCATTTTGCCAACCTTTATGCTTATTATTCAAACGCTTGACTTAATTGTAAATTATTGGGGAAAAAAACTTTTTTTTATATCCTAATGATACATTTCAACCTACTGTTATTATAAAACTATGTGTTTAATTAGTCCCCATAAAAACTTGATATCTTTTGGACAGAACTGTGTATCTTTCTTGCCTATGTCTACAATTCATGCTCTGTTCAGAAGCTCTTTATTTGTAGCTACCCCATTGTGCAGTAGAGAGCTGAGACTACAAATGTAAACATCCTCATCCATGATCCTCATCCATGATACACAATGCAAGGAATCATGGGACATGTAGTTTTTTATGGTGAAAACAACCAACAGAGTCTACACAGATTGACTACAGAGATTCAAATTTTTAAACAAATATGTATTACTCATACGTCATAGTGTGCTTGTCGTTCTTTGTTTTTTCTTTGAGGAGAGTGACTTTAGTTCTTCTTTTAACAATAATTAAAAAATAATCATTGAAACCCAGTTAACAGATTTTGCCACTATGTTAAAATATATTCACCAATATTCTATTACAAATCTATAATTATTATGGTATATAATTAGTGAAGAATACTGTAAAACGTCCAATAAATGTTCAAAAAAAGGTAAATTAATATTCCACTTGCTGTTCCAAACAAGCTGTTTTCTGACTCTAAGCAATTCATAAATGTGTTGTCATCAATTTCCTGGAGCAAACAAATCCAAAAATTCCACATATGTATATAACCCAAAGGAAATCATCTCATGTAACACTCATTTTAATGCCCTCTTCTCCAGTGTTTGGAGGATTTGGAGCTTTGGTCTTGAGGGATTAGTTGAAGTGTTGGTGGGTAGAGGGAACACTTTGATGATCTGATCTCTTTTGGGCTATTTAAACCTAATGAGCTTTTGGGTTTGCATCCATCCACAAGAGTGATGACAATACTGTATGAGTTGCAAAAAGTTTGAACACAGCTTGTTTGCAAACAACACATGAAATTATTTTCATCATTTTTTTATTTTTGACATTTCACAGTACAGTATAATTATATATTAATTATGGATTCATAATTGGACATTGGTGCACATAATGTAACACAGAGGGGTAAATAGCTCATTGTGTTTTATCATTATTTATTATACATTGTTTAATGTCCTCTTGGAGGCAGGGTAGAATGAAGTCAGGGACTAATCTGCTCCTAAAATCCTCTTCAGCTGTGCATAGCCTCAGAGTCCTGGGAATGCCGAGAAGGTACATCCCAGGCTGCATGGCTGAAGGGAAGCAAGGGCAGCTGCTATTTCCCTGTTCTCCTTGCTGCTTTCAAGTGACACCTCTGGAGAGAATTAACAGGGTATGATAACGCAGTATTGGTGCACAGCATGGGATCACTGGCCAGATATGTGTCTACTAACAATACGAATCACAATATTGTGATTTGGCATATACGTTTATTTTATTGAAGAATGGGCATCTTCCACCTCTTTCCAATAAAGAACCATCCTGCTCGCAATTTACTTTTGAAGTTTAGTTCTACTTTAAGGTACCTAGTGTAGATTAAAGACCAAACGGGGGATTCAAATCTATCCATCTCCAAACTGAACAATGTGCAAATCAATAGATCTGCTTTAATATCATACGCATTATTTGTCTGTGTATAGTAAATATAATTTTGTTCCCTGGTCATGCCTGAAAACCGGCCAATGTGAATGACAGCACCCAATAACTATTCATTCCATATGGCGTATATAATCCTTTCATAGCTCATCTCCTTAGTCTCTTATCAGATGAGACTCATCAGATACACATTTCTTTGATATTTTCTTTAAATTCTTTTTTCAGCTACATGTGAGTGCCTGTTGCTGCTCTGTATTTCAGATTTTTAAGATTATTTTCTGCACACTTTGTTTGACACTAAAATAGGCAAAGATTGAAGAAATGAAATAAAGCTTACTGTGTGATTTGGTAGTCTAGATAAGCCTTGGCCATGTTATGGCAATGCCTAAATTTATCATAACCAGAGGAGTGTAGATATCTAAAAACTAAAGTTGTGGTTAAACAACAGAGGTTTGATTCTTCTGCTAATTTAAAGCTAGATCTTCCAGCTAAAGTTGTAACGACAGGTATATGCAAAAAGGTTCCATTTTATATTTACACAACTGTAGTTAAGGATCTAACCACCTAAAAGGCAGCCAGTCATTATTATCCACAGGCTCTCTTACCAAAAGTTCTTTCAGACCAGTCAAAATATTGCTTTTATTTTCAGTCCACAAACTATAGGAATCACAGTTGGAATACAATTTACCTCTCTAAATACTTTTCATATGTAAACCTAACAAGGTTTCAAGTGTCTCGTTGTTGTTTTCTGAGAACCCCAACTACCAGTTTGTCATGATTTTGATAACTCTAAGAATACATACTATTTATTTAATATAATTTCTAGAGATGTAAACAGTAAATAGATAAATTACTAGATATATATGCAGCACCTCCTAAGTTATTGGGCCCATTTAAGTAGGGGTGTTTGGAGCAGACTATTCAAGGTTTTAGTCCCTGTGAGTGATTGTCCCTGTCTCTGTTCCCAAGTAGGATACTTTGTTCTAGAGAAAAGAAACCAATCACTAAGGGCATGTGTTTGTCTATTACACAGTCATTGGGTTTGGCACCCTTTGAGGTGGGTGTCCAAAAAGCGCTAAACATTGACGGAAAGCCTCCTTAGAAATGGAGAGTTGGAATCTTCTGTTTCGTGATCATTTATGTCTGGGTTCCCAATTCTAGACTACTTTCAAGGATAAAAAGCACAGCCAGGGATATTAAGTCTCCTATTCTATAAGGTCCTTGGAGATAAGAGACCCATCCAAGGATCCTGCAAGAGAATCGGGACTGTTGTTGGAGGGTTAATCACTTCAATGGGAAGATAATTCGAGCAGGTAAGTTCTAAAATTCTAAAGAACACAAACAGGTAAGTTTAATTCAGCTACAGAATTAGCAGTCTTTTAACTGAGAAGGTACCTAGGGAGATACTCTGATGTGTTCGACCTGTGTTGACTGCAGCTCTCTGGATTGGAGCTGCATCAGCCTGCAAAACATTGCACGCCTTTCATCTCTCCTGATGCTGGCATTAACTTTAAATAAAACCCCTAGACCTAATAAAGGTTTGTGTTGGAGTGTTGATTTGCACTCCACCTGATGAGAGAACCTGCAAAAATTCAGCCGTTCCTGTTGGGGTGAATGCTTTACTTTGCTACACAGAATAAAGGATCTCCAGAAGGATCTGTAGGTTTAAAGCCTGGAGTTACATTTTAAACATTGACTTGGTGATGTAGTGAGGTTGTCTTTAAAATGAACTGCAAAAGGATTTTTTACATACCTTGAAGTAGATTTCACTGTTTGGGCACACAATTATTCATTTTATACTGTTTTTTTTTTTTACTTTTTCGAACCACAAATGTTCCCTGCATGTCCTTCCAAAGTCACCATGTGCTCCTATGAAAGATGCATAGGAAAAGACGGGCCGAAATATGTTGCTGTTTACAAATGCATAAATCAAAATCATGCCTTCTGATTACCTGTCATGATTCAAACCATGCAGGTGATATCCGATACCCAGCCCTGCAATGTGATTCCAATAAAGTGTTGGCTCTCTCTCACAACGTTCCAATCTAGAAAAGGATAAAGCTTATAAGAACGATGATTAATGGGCACGGTGATAAAACGGCTCTGAACATCTGTGTATTAAATTCATTTATTAAATTATATAAATATGTACTTTAATGAGTGAAAGATACTTACGCTGCTATCCATCAAAATAAACTCAGGAAATACTTCACATTATGATCTTTTTCTTTTATTTAAACTCAAAAAGGTTGTGAAATCTGAGTCCTAATAAAAGAATGTTAAATTTGCCATCATGAACAAATATGTTTGTACAGGTGCATTGAATATTCTGTTTTCATTTAATACCTAAACTGACAAAAAAAATTGACCACAATTTCGGGTAGTTAAGTCTTACCTTCACATTGTATTCATTAATATATTTTTTTTATCTTGGATGTTTGTAGCATATTAAAGCAGAAGTCCAGGCCAGACAGAAAATTTTGTAAAAAGGTGAAAAAAAGTGAAAAATCTATTTCATATTTGGAATTAAAATACATTTTGTCATTTACTGTAAGATTCAAATATCAATAAACCACAACATACAATATTTTCCATCTTGAATAGAAATCTGCGTTTAGCTGCTTTGAAGTTAGGTAACTGAATTTTCTGCAGGTCAAATTCAGGTCATACATTAGGTGAATTTAACTTATGTGTTTACTGGTGATGTATTTGTGGCGTTCAACCACACTAACCCACATCTGCTTGCCATCTCCTAAAAAAGTTTGATTTGCCCTACTGATGCAGTAGGGCTAGTATTTCATTTTACCTCTCCCTCCAGCAGTCAGTTCTTTTCTGATTGAATGACACACATCATCAATGTGAGCCCAGACCATCACTAAGTCACAACATACATTGAAATGCTGCATAGACCAGAGCTTCCATATCACTATATGATCTCCATTCTATAAAGCACCGAGTACTACCCACTGTTGATGCACATTGATTTATTGAAAGTATTATATATATTATTTGCTGCAATGTTCCTGGGAAGAATCGGGGTAGGCATGGGGCAATAAACATGAACCTGGCCTTTAAAGATACATTCAACTGACATGGAACTCTAAAGAGTTTGCTTGGATCAAGAGTCAAGGTTTAGATTGGAAGCTAATTCTTTACTAGCAAAATGAAAATAATATAAAAAAATAAGCATTTCTGGACAGGGAAAGTTAATATTATTATTATCCAGTATTTGTAAAGTATTGAAATATTATGCAAGGCTTTACATGTCACAAGTCATCTCACAATCTAGTCGTGTCCCTACCTAAAGTCTAAGAACAATTTGGAGGGAAACAAATTGATCTAACTGTATGTTTTTTGGAATGTAGTAGGAAATTGGAGTACCCAGAGGAAAACTCATGCAAACACGGGGAGAACCTGCAAACTCCATGCAGATTGTGTCCAAAATTCGAACTTGGGACCTAGCGTTGCAAAGGCCAGAGTGCTAGCCTTTGAGCCACCAAGCTGCCTTTAAGGTTATAACTTTAAAGTGTGAGAAGAACTTACATTTTTTTTTTAGTTTTTCATCATGCCAAACTTTTTACAGTTTTGTTAAGCAAATTATTTTTGGGGACTTTGTGGAAAGGTGTCAGCAACAGTCAGCATTCCCATTAGGATTTATGTGGGACAATCTCAGCAAGTGAAGCTGACTTGAAATATAACCTAGACTTGCAAAAGCTTGGCCATCTCTATCTATCTATCTATCTATCTATCTATCTATCTATCTATCTATATATTCTGTCCTTATCCCTAGAACATAAATTTACTATGAAAGAAAACAGGAAACATGCAAAGTGATTAATCTAATTCTTTTCATTTTTGTAATAGCTGAATCAATATGTTTATTTACTTTTATGTTATTTTTTGGCCCGCTCATGGCAGGGTTGGGGCTGGAGAAGCAGGTGGTTAAAGCCACAAGTTTCTGTGGAGCCTTTGATAATCACATGAAATACAAGCTGAAGTAATTAAAGAAAATTATACAAGATTATCCTGGATTGCTAAATGTAAATTTGCAAAGCATTTTTTTATTGATGTTAAGGATAGGAAAGTTCTTGCAAACAAACGGATTACTTGAGTTCCTGCTTTGGTTGTTTCAGAAGGAAAATTTGTGAAATGATATAAGGCTTGTGAAAGCAGAGCCCATAGGGAGAGAATATCCAGTGGTCAAGATTTGTGTAAGGAAAAGTCAATGAAACCTAGACTGTAGTAGCTTTAGAAATAATATACTCTTTAGCATGTGCGTCATTCAAGCCCAGCATGAGAAAAGCTGCTGACTACTTCTGTTGCTGATTGATAGACAACATGCAAGGCATTCGGGTAGAAAGATCAGCAAAATATTCTGGTAGGACGACCAGTGCTACCTAAGTACTTTAAACCCAACTCTAGGCTTCAAGATAAGCAGGTATATACTGGAAAAATATACAATAAAATATGTAAGAATTGGCCTTTGTTAACAATCAGGTTTTCAGTATTTTGCAATCAGTATTTTGCATTAAAGAGTAAGTAAACCTGAGCAATGAATTCCTTTTATTTTCTCAATTTATCTGATAATTACAGCATTAAAATAATTTTGCTGTATCTGTTTGATAAGTGCAAAAAATACCTGTTGACCTTGCAGGAAATATCGTGCTATCCTGGGCAAGCTGCAGTATTATCCCAAGCCCATGACTTTATGCTGCGCAAGGGAAACATTGAGGAGATGCACTCCCTATTCCCAGGCAGTTGCCCCCCTCTCCAAAGCAGACCCCAATTCAGTAACAAACCATCAGTGCAGACCCCCAGTGATAGACTTCTGTAAAAATCACGAGTGCAGACAACCAGTCATACCGCAGTAAATACCCCCAGGCAATCCAGTACAGACCCCCTGTGGAAAGCCTCAGTATAGTCTCCTAGTGACAGTCCTCAGTACACTCCCCCAACGACAGGCCTCAGAACAAGACCCTCAGTACAAAACACACCACAGACCCCCTATACAGACCTCACTACAGACCCCCCAGTACAAACTCCCCATTACAGAACTGACTACAGTCTCCACAGTTTACCTATCTTTGTCTCTGGTGCTGCCTGCTTTCCTCCGCTGACTTCTTCGTGCTGCTGGATCTTTGCAAAGTCTGTCTGACAGGAGATTTTATATATGCCAAACAAAAAAACACAATCTTTTATTAAAAAAAAAGAAAAAAGAAAGTAGGATTTGTACAAAAAAGAAGTTCCCTTTAAGGTCAGAACATAACCGTGCCCTTACTTAATAATTGAGAAATCTATCAAAAGGGAACATGGGGTTTGCTGTGCTCAAGCTTTTAAAGTGGACGTAAACTCAAAGTTTTTACTCTTCTTTTAAAGGGAGGCTCCTTCCTGCTCCTTCTGCGCATGCTTGATCTCTGCCAATCATGCGCATTGGGATCAGCACTCTTTTTTTCCCCTTTACAACATGCTACCTTACCCGATCTCGCACCTGAGCAGTGCGAAATTGAGTGACATAGCCAGAAGAAGGCTTAAGATGGTGGTGCCCGGGCTTCCTCTGTGCCGGGACATTCCTCTGTGTCCGAAAATTCCCGAAAGGAGCCAATCGAGGAAAGCTCCAATGAGATCCAGGGATCTGTGGAATTAAAGCTAAGTATGTATTTTTTTTTTTTCAGTTTAGTTCTGCTTTAAACAATATGCAGATATATTTATAGAGCAGTACATGTGATATTCACAGCAGGTGAATCTTCCTGGTGCATTGATTCACCAGCATAAATGTTTTGTAAATCTCAAAATCATTGCTTAAGAAATATGCCTGTTAATGTACTTTTAGTTAAACGGCTTTATGAATAATTCTGCTGAGCTGACCAAAAAAATGGGGGTACATATGACTGCTCTTCTATACACGTTATGTGTTGTCTCTCTTTTTTTTTTTGACCACACGTTTACTTTAAGTATTTTAGCCATTTATCCAATAGATGAAAGGAGATTTCATTTGGTTTCTCACGGGTTCACATATTTGTACAATATTTTGTTAGAAACATCACATAATACGTTAATAATAAAGACCAGATGTCTACCTCTAATCATGACACGCACTGCCCTGAAAGGAGGGAAATACCAAAATACCATGCAACCCAAAGTAACCTTAAATGAAGTTCATTGCAGAGAGCAATTAGAGTAACGCAGAACATACATTTTAAAGGACAGGGAAATCATCAATTGTGTACACTGCACTGATTACCTGCCTGCTCTTCATATGCTTCCAAAGGCTTTTGAATGATCCATTGTGTCCAATGAGAAATGCATTCCATAGTTATATTATCCTGCAGCTAAAGAGGATAAAGGAATTACAGAGCTTATATTTATATTAGTTATACTCATATGATAGATAAAAACCAACCCATTTGTTTAATGAAAGTTCAATTACATTGACGGAGGTTTTAATTTGTCCGTAAGTGTTAATCATCATACAATGTTATATGATTCCCATCCAATACGAAAGGATGGACATGCTCAACTCGAGCAAAACTCTAATATGTGTTACCAGTGTTATTCATCAATCCACTGCCGGGGACTCATGAGCAACCAATCAAGCATAACCAATGTACATTATTAAGGAAGGGAACACAGCAAAGTGCCACTTGCTTGGTATTCCCCCTCCCCTCTCCATTCAACAAAATATTCTGTGTGTACAGCACTCATTCATTTACCTGTCACTGGAAACTATTACAAAAAAGATTATTTCCAGTGACAATCATTTGACATCTGTACAGGGCTTTGCACTATTATTGTACAACATCCGTGCAATCCTTTATCAACAGTTGTGTGAGATTTTATCCCTACAATCCATTCAAGCTATATCCAGTAATGTGCCACATATTTATTACTAAATTTTTGCAGCACAATTATACAAAATAATCACCACTGTACATTAAACCATTACAATGCAAACCAATTGTCACGCACAAAGAGGCAGGACCACTAGGGGGTGCTACAGCTTGCACAGAGGTGGTGTGAGCCCTGAGAAGGGCCAAGGTGCAGAGTCTAAGCCGTAACCAGGTTTTCTCCAGAGCCTCTGATGGTCAGGATGATGCGCCGCTGGTTACTGCCAGGTTGCAGTCCTTGGGCACACCAAGGTGGGCAAAACACGATACAAAATCACAACGCAAAAGGATAGTCAAGGAAAGCCCGGGTCGAGGCTGGCAGCATGCAAGAGAGGTCAGGTCACACACCAGGGATCAATAACCAGGCATCCAGGAGACAGACAGCAATGGCACAGGGGCTGCTGCGGGGATAGAGAACACAGGGGACACTGGAAGCAACAGGAGGCACAGGAGACCCAGGGATATCCACAGACAGACAGGAACACTGGAACAGCACAGAGAAGTTGGCTGGGAACCAACAGACTGGACCACAAGGGGTTAACATGGGAGCTGGACAGAGGAAACACTGAATTAAGCAACAGGTGTACAGGAACTAGCTCACAGAGCTAGGGGCTCGGCACTATTGAAGACTTGTTGCACGAGTGCTGTGTGTGAGCTAGCTAAATAGCCAGGGCTGGTTAAGAAGTTATTTTCTGATTAGCCAGCAGATTGGACGGAACTGATAAAGCTTGGAAACAGAGGCACGCCCAGCGTCAGAACTGCTTGCCTGCACAGGAGAGCTAATCAGAAAATATCTTCTTAACCAGCCCTGGCTATTTAGCTAGCTCACACACAGCACTCAGTGTTCATGCAACAAGTCTTCACTAGTGCCGAGCCCCTAGCTCTCTGAGCTAGTTCCTATGTACCTGTTGCTTAATTCAGTGTTTCCTCTGTCCAGCTCTTGTGTTAACCCCTTGTTGTCCATCCTGTTGGTTCCCAGCCCTCTTTACCTGCAGGATAAGATAACTATGGAATGCATACCAAAAAAAAAAGTATCAGTTCTTTGTTATCACCATCAAGAAACCCTTTCTTAGAAATGCCATGTGAATGGAATGCATTTAGTCAAAAAAAGCCTGCAAAGAGGCTATAGGTGGTCAGTGCTGAGATGATGCAAAACACAAAAGCTTAGAAATAGGCATTTCATTAAAGAAAAAATAGTTGCTGTTTTTTTTATACCCAGTGATGTAACGAAAGGAATGTCTTCAATTTGCAGGGTTTAACCCTATACTTAATTATTTAAATTAAAAAAATAGGAGATTTAGATATCTGCCTATTTTTGCATGTCTGTTGAGGGTCTTAGATAACGCATAACATATTATTTGGCCCCTGCCTGATTGTCAAAGGGGCTGCACAGAAATTTCTTATTTCCGAGACTCAGAAAAAAGAAGACTAAATAATGATTTTTCTATGCTAGCAACACATGTCCTCATTAATCTACAGAGCATTGATGTGTGATCCCCCCAGGTGATGTGTTGAAGAGACATTTGCTAAACTTTCAGTACTTAAAAGCTTTGTTTATAACCCTCTCTCGTCTGAAAGCACTAGTTGCCTGTAAATTACTCTCACGTGATTTTTCCCCTGGATTTTGAATAAATAACATATGATGCACACGTATGTCCTGTCTTGTGCATTTAAAAATAACAACCCTTACGCTACAATAAGCAAGGCTGAATCATGATAAAAGGAGGCTTAAGTTTAAACAGATCCTATACATGGTTATTTTGCTGGCAATTATAGATCCTATCTGCAGAAAAATCTGTTTCTAATCATCCACACTTGAATGGGGAGAGTAATCCATTCCATATTATATGTCTCAACCAATAAGTAGTACTAGCACAAATAATCAAATAAATACAAGAACCGTTGGTTTGCATTGGCGGGAGCCAAGTTTTGCAGTGCTGCTTTGGCTATTAGGCCTCAGGTGGCATACATGCAGGAATGTGCTGGCTCATTCACTTGCCTCGGTCTGGCTTTGAATATGTCATGCCGAATTTCACAATTTGTCTTTCAGAGTTATGGCAGAACTCCGGCAAGTAGGATGAAATAAATTAATTCGGCAATGTATTCATGTATTGTGGCAAGGTTCATGAAATTGAATAATTGGAGTTAGTCTGCATTGCGAACATAGATGCATCCAGAGTACAAATTCTAGACCATTGTTACTACAAATTTAAACAGCATGGTGTGGCTTTCATGGTACAAAATGCAAATATTCATTATTTGTTATTCTATGCAATGGACTGACGCATCCCTACAGAATGGTCTATGAGAAAGGTCATTCATTTTTCTTTCTTTTTAAACAATAGTTTTATTTTAGTGCAGTTATCCTTTAAATGACCCCCTTCCCACCCCGACTAACTGGAAAATCCTATTCTCATCTGTCCTTGCAAGATCTTTCCTATGAAGCCCTTCCAGCATTCTCAGGGTTGTCTTAGCTTAAGATCCACCCCTCCTTTTTTATGTACATATAGATTGCATATGTTGAATTAAGGTGAACCTTAACTTAAAGTACAAGTAGTACTGCTTACTGCTACATGCACATTTATTTAACTTCTCCATAGTAAACACTCCCATGCATAATTTCTTTAAATCATTATAAAATTAATATATTTACACTTTGCAGAAGGATTGTTAAGAAACATGTTATTTTTTGCTTTTTAAGTATATAAATTTTTACCAGCAATCCTCCATTTTTGCCCTTTAAAGCAGCAGTCACCAACCGGTGGTCTGCAAGAAAATTTTTGTGGTCTGCGGCTCTGGCAGGTGCGCCCTCCGGTGGGGTCCTTCTCCTGACCCCCTGTGGGTCTCACTGTCCAGAACCGTGGACTATGTCCCCTGTATGGATACAACCCGCCCACTCTCTCATCACAGGCTCAGGGCGAGGCCCGGGTTGTGTCTCAGGAGGTCTGGAATTTGAGCCTGCAATGGGAGAGTGGGCAGGTTCTGGCATCAGCAAGTCAATTTGGGGGGAGATTTCTTCCACTTTGAGTGACACACTGCTCCCTGCGCATGCGCAGTCAGGATTCCGTGCAGTTAGTGGTCCGTAGGTCTGAAAAGGTTGACGACCACTGCTTTAGAGAATACCAAAGGATCAAGCTTGTATTCCTGTTCTTACAATATAATATGGCTTGTTGTAGGAATATGCTTATCTTGGTTGACTGTAAATTGGAATTCAAAACAAAGATGGCAAGTTTATGTTGTTCGTTTAACAATATAATTGTTTTAATTGGAATAGAATATAATGGTTGCAAACTACTTCATTCATAAGCCATCTAAAAAAAAACAGAGAGATGGGGGAAAGTGAGAAGTTGATATCATAAATTGTTCAGTAGGTACATTTCATTTTCAGTTATTGACTTCTGTAGACTGACTATGAAAGAAAGCATATTGGGGTAGCTTGAAAATTTAAAGAGTAGCTGAAAGCATCCGATGGCTAAGAACAGAAACCCTGAAATAGTTTTAAGCATTTTACTGTTTAGTTTTGACAAAAGTATATAAGGACAGTATTAAAAATCTCTTACTGTTAATCCCCTAATGTGGTGAGTCATTGGACTAAAGGTTTAATGAAAGTTGTGAATTATTGTAAAGATGGCAATAGTTTGTCAGCTCTTTCTTGCATGGTCCCCACTAGGGATGAGCGAGAATGCCGAACATCCGATTTCCAATCAAACTTTGGGCGAACCGATTTTGCAAATTCCATTGAAGTGCAGGTTTCCACGCTCCCTGAGCTGTACTTATCATTGGTAAGTACAGCCCAGGGAGCGTGGGAACCTGCGGTCACAGCTGATTAGAGGCACGTGGGTGCCTCCAATCAGCTGTGACTGCAGGCGAACTCCAGATGAACTCTCAATAGAGTTTCTCTATTGAGAGTTCATCTGAGTTCAGTTACCACGGTCATCGGGCTGAATTTATCATCGATAAATACTGCCCAGTGACCGTGCGAACTTGCAATCACAGCTGATTGGAGGTATGCAGGTGTCTCCAATCAGCTGTGACTGCAGGCGAACTCCAGATGAACTCTCAATGGAGATTCTCTATTGAGAGATAATCTGAGTTTGGCGAGAACACGGCCTCCTGGCGAATCACAAGGCCATTCTCGCTTACATGTTCTGTAAGCGAGAAAGGCCAGATTCGCCGCGAGATCGAAATGAAAAATTTCACTCTCTCATCCCTAGTCCCCACACCATCACAGGAAAAGTCAGTTTGTATGGATTGAAAAAGTTTATCCTTTCTTCCTGTCTTGGTGATAGAATGGACAGAAAGTGATGTTATATCTCCCAAAGCACAAATATTTATGCTTTGAAAAAAAGGACAACTCCAAGTTTTCTTTTCCAATTGACAAAGCTACCAGTTCTTGTCCTTGTGACATCCAAAGGAAGACACATACAGCAATAAAAGTGAAGGTTATGACTCTTAAACAGGGAGGATATGAAAGTGTGTGTTGTATAACTAAGTAACAACAGCCCTATGTAGCAGGAGAACCTAAAATGGATAGTGTAGGCCAAGCTCTCATCCAAGAATCAAATTGTTTCTATAAGAGGTAGCTCACCTCCTACTACAGCCATTTTGGGAAAACATTTAAGACAAATGTTTAGCATAAAGTAAACTAACTGATAAAAATATTAAAAACAGACCGTTTTCACAAAACTTGTTGTTAACCTAGCAATTCACAGAATGTCTTGGGTAGTCATGGACATTCTAATGTTTCTGATGGAAAGGTTCACAGGCACAGAAGTTCTCATCCTCAGGCAAAGAAACAAAAAGGATCATGATCTGAGTCAGCACCTTGGACAGCACCTTAGACATGCGCTGTACCTGCAACCCAGTATCACTTTTCATACTTATCATTACCCTGATGGACCAGGCATAAACTGAACTATATATATATATATATATATATATATATATATATATATATATATATATATATATAACTGGGATTAAACATACATGCATTCTGATATCATGAAGCTATTTGCTGTAAGCATTTCGTATTTTGTTTGATAATAATGATTAGTTTTGTGGTCTGTCTGACGTGTTTTGCCCCTGTTTCTCCACTTTTCAAATTTCAAGGGCAATCTGAACACATGTAGAACTAAGAGGTTTGATGCTGAAATATTTTACCAGTGCCAGTTATAATCAATATAGCTTAGCCTGTATTGTACTGGGCTTCATATGTGTTTTTTCTTGTTCAAATATGGAATCTTCTGCAATCACACAGATATTTTGCACGTCTTCAAGTAATAGAATTGTTCAGTAGGTACATTTCAGCTTGAGATACTGACTTCTGTAAACAAATTATGAAGAAAAAAGTAGATTTTGATATCTTGGAAATTTAAAGAGTAACCAAAAGCTTCATCTGAACAAGAACCCTAAAATAGATTTAAAGAATAGTTGTAAACATTTTACTTTTTAGTTTTGAGTATTGTATGCAATGTGTGCAGTGTGCAATTTTTATGTTTCCATATTTTGATAAATGCTTTGGTAAGTCCATCAAACCTTGGAAGGCTTAAACACGTAAAAGCAAACATTTTGCAAAGAAGAAGGACATCTTTATAGATCGGTGACAAAACATAATAGAAAATTAATCAGCAATTCCCTTTGCAGCACTGCTCAATGAATTTATTCACAGATGAATTAATTGACTATATAGAACTGACCTAGCATAATACTATATGGATTATTAAGTGCTAGAGACATGTAAGGATCATTTCTGAATCATCATAGGACAGACCTTGGGATAATAATCTTGCCGTCTACATTTCCCCCAGTGTTCTTGGTCCAGCATTGTATCCCTCCTGTACTGGACTCTTGCTCCTTTCCCCCCTGGTGCATCCCTTCATTTGGAGTCCAGGAAGATCACTTCAAGTAGAGAGATATAAAATACATATAGAGCATTTCCAGTGAAAATATGAATGTACACCTCTAAAGAAGGAGGGCAAGGGGCTATACAGAACAACCACTAATATGTATAGCAATGTCAACTGATTAAAGTGTGGATTCAATCACATTTCAATGTGGGTTTTTCATTCAGAGTACACATAAAGCAAAAAACTAAATAGGTATACAAACGTATATACCTGTACTATATCATCTTAAAAGTTTATTTGCTTTAAAAAACCAAAACAAAATGTACCCAATCATTGCAGGTCATATGAAATTAAAGGTATATTATCGATCTAAAAAATATGTGCCTCGTTATTGCATACGTTTCCTGGATCAGTTAATATATTTATATATATATATATAGAGAGAGAGAGAGAAAGAGAGAGAGAGAGAGAGAGAGAGAGAGAGTAGCTTTTCCACTATATTGTACCTCCTTGATAAAGCAGTACACATATATTTTTTTTTGTTTCACATGACCGCCCATAAATGGACTCGATGGTTTTGAGTGTTTTAAAATGAGTATATTATAAAGATTATAGAATAAATACACCAACATACAAACTTCAATTACTCTGGGCTTAGGGTGGTTTATATGATTGTGAAAGCACACAATTGCTTACATGTACCATATGAGGTGTCCACATGCTTTTTGGTGATATAGTGCTATAGTACATATGAGATTATATTTTTACTAGGGCTGACCTATTTTACTTCCACGTCTTTGAAGGACACTGCAAAACATTTTCTGTAGCATTTTCACAGCTTGAAATTGTCCCTGGCCTGGGGAGGCAAGGCAATAAAAACTTCATTTATAAAACATAGCAATATTTATAAGTATTGCTTTGGGAAAATAAGTCATAATCCATAATGCCTTGTGTAGCAATTATTTATTTTTACAACACAAACTATCGAAACAAAAAAAAGAAATCCATAGATCACAATCAGGCCTGAAAAACTGATAAAACTGATCTGGAAATTATTTCAACAATGACATAAAATTCTAAAGTTTTTAACGCAAGCCTTCTAAAAACTATTAATTTAAATACACACTTTAAATTTAAAGCTTTGGCCATGAGAATTAGACTTTGGCAGGGGCTTTGGGAAGCTAACAAAAAGTCTTTCTGGCTCAGCTGATTAATTAAGGTTGATCACTTTTTTAACTTTTTAGAACAGAGGTCATTGATGTCTATCTTAACCATTTTAAAGATTTGTTTAAAACTTATAATTCTTTTATTTCATACCCTGTATTTTTTTAATTATAGCTTGACAAACCTTTTTTTTCCAAGGTATTTAAACTGTAGTAATAGTCAGAACCAAAAGCCTCCAATTTGGCTTTGCTGGTTCTTATTTGGGTGGGTTGAATTTGCCTCATCTTGCTTCCTTTAGCAGCTGTCTGCTTCAACTTGGTTTAATATTGGGCTCCTGTTACCCACTTTAAGTCCATGCATGGCAAGGTATTTAGTGGGCAGCATTCCCATTGGCTCCCAGTTGTCTACATTAGTAACAATTGGCTCACAATAGGGAGCCAATTGTTACTTACTTTGACTTTTTGGCCTTGATTTACTAAAGCTCTCCAAGGCTGGCGAAAATACACTTTAACCAGTGATGTTGGGTGATCCAGAATCATTTTCTTTTTGCCAGCAAATGTTTTGATTCCTGGACCAGATCCATTCCAGGTTTGCTGGATCACCCAGCTTCACTGATGAAAGTGTATTCTCTCCAACCTTGGGGAGCTTTGATAAATCAGGGCCACTGCCTCAATAAAGAGATTAAAGTTGAATCTCAACTGGTATACTCAACTGTTCCTGTTCATCATGAGTGCCACCATCTTCTTTTCCTTGTTGCAACCTATAGCATTCTTGATTGGCCAGGATGTTCATTCCATTCAGGCAACTGAAGGGGAAGCCAGGGTGCAGCTGAAGCGAGCAATCAGGCAGGTAAGAATGCTTTTTGCAGAAGGGACATCGCTAGTCCCTTTCTGCAATAAAACCCTGCCTCACCTCAAGTTTGTAAAGTTCCATTTTAAGGCTAATCCAGTCCCTAAAGAGTTTTTTAGATGAAAACATTTTCATGGCAGTACTTACATATTTTCATCATCTACCGTTGCTAGTTAAACCATTTGTAACATTTTCTCTAGACTTTCCTTCATTACTACATGACAACAATATATTTATTCTTGCAAACAAAAGAAAACTGAGCCTTGGCCAATAAAGCCTGTCCATTGCCTTACATATAATAAAATAGAAATAATGTTATTTGACAGTCGGTTCGCATAAAACAAGATGAAAATACCGTGTACAAGTGTTTCCATTTTGTGTGAACAGCTGCCAGATGTCCTCCCAGCTCTTATCTACCGTCTATCGTTTCTCAAGCAGATTTTTTCATTTAAGAGCCATTAAAATGTCAGTACACAAGTGTGCACCAATATTTAATTATCTAGTCGTAAGTCAAATAAACAACAGTAATTTCTCTTCCCCTCTTTCTTCGGACATAATGTATCTATAATCTATCTTTCTCTATGTGTTAAGGGGAAATTAAGCTGGCAGAGAAGTGCACCATTTTAACAATTTCTCAGGACATGCCACTACATTTACGCTACTGTTAAAGTAATGAATTGCCCCAGTTTGGATTTGTGTATCTGAATATGTCACTGAATTTGTCCCTGAATATTCACCAATGGGCATTATACGAGGGTATAATGGGTATATCATACAGTACGAAATTTGTGTTGTTCTCCTATTCACTCGTTTTGAAGTGTATTTTAGAGCCACCTCTTTAGGCAAACATATATGTAAATCAGAGAAGAAGAGGAAAGAAAGAGGTTTGAGGCTTATTGTTTCATGCAAATAATGAATGTAATTTTACATATTTGATCAATACGTAATTACAGTATACAAGTATCTCAATTTTACCTTGGTCCTGGTATCAATTCACAGGGCTTAGGTGTTTCATACTATACAATGTGATACTTTGCATATATTTTAATATATTTACTAGTTTTCATTTTTACAACCTAGGGGAAACATATAAAATAAACAAGTCATAAATTAAACTGTACAGAGAGTTACAATTAAAAAAAGGTGCAAAACT
This sequence comes from Pyxicephalus adspersus, assembly GCF_032062135.1. Taxonomy (NCBI): domain Eukaryota; kingdom Metazoa; phylum Chordata; class Amphibia; order Anura; family Pyxicephalidae; genus Pyxicephalus; species Pyxicephalus adspersus. The sequence continues at coordinate 16,280,497 of NC_092861.1, forward strand.
GGTCAAACACAACAGTGCAAAGCATAGATCACAAATAGCTTGTTAGGGTCAAAGTCTTATCGGTAACTTCTATATGACATATAGTAAAAAAAAACCCAAAAAAACTATATACGAAAGTAAATATATCATAACATTACGGAAAACAAAACAGACACAACAAAACCAGACAGGGACGGAAAAGACAAGACTTGAAGGGGAAAAAGGGAAGGAGGGAACACAATCAGTAACTGGTGACTTTCCACCCAGACATTATTTCAAGTGCCTAGCACAGGGGAGCAGAATATCTTCCAAGGATCCCAAATCTTATCAAATTTTGCCATTTTATTTGTAAGAATGTGGGTCATCTTGTCATTTACCATAATCCAATCTATTTTAGAGAAAAAAGGGCTCAGTGTGATGGTGGTAGATTTCCAAGATTTTGCCAGTGTGATCCTTTTCCCAGGTACACATATATATTGCAGTTTATGTTGTGGGGACATCAGTATATCATAAATATTCAAAATTTGACCCTAGGGATCTGACACCCTTGTCAATCCACCATTTGAATCCAATTAGGTGATTCCCTGGGGCAAATTCTGGGTTATTCCAGAAGGGGGTGAGGGGGACATAAACCAAGCAAAGATCTGGGTTCGACCTATGCCTGTACCATACTGTAGGAGAATGACATGAAGTAGGACATTTTCTGTATTGCCTCTGTGTCTTAAAAATCCACATATAAGAAGAAATGTTACCTCTTATTAGAGAGAAGACTTCCATATCCACCAATTGTGGCTTATTCCCTTGTAAAGTAGATAGTGAAAATTGGGAGATTTGGGCTGCTAGATAGTAATGATTGAAGGAGTGAATCCCCAAACCCCCCTGGGAGTGTGGGGCCAGCATAGTTCTCCTCTGAATCCTACTTTGTTTACCCCCCCCCAGATAAAGTGCATAACTTTCCCCTGAAGGGTAGCCAGAATGGATGAGGGGACCATAATTGGGAGAGTGCAAAACAGATATAAAACCCGTAGTAAAATATTTATCTTGACTGCTGCTATACGGCCCAGCCAGGTTGGGGGGCCGAGGCCCAATTAGTAAGGTCCAAGTAAACTTTTTGGAGTAAAGGGGTATCGTTGGCCTGAAACAAGGACTGATATGTAGAGGTTAATTGAATCCCTAGATACTGAAGTGAACTGGTTTCCCAAGACAAATCGAAGTTCCTTTTAACAAGAGCAATTTGGGGCTCAGGAATATTTATATTAAGGGCCTGGGATTTAGACTGATTACCATGTAGACCCAATATTTATGCAAATTTTTCTTAAATTTTGAAGAGGTTGGGCAATGTGAAATGATGGGAGGAAACATCAAAGTATCGTCAGCAAACAGGGCACATTTGTGTTCCATCCTGCCACAACTCAATTCAATTTCTTAGCAAAACACAAGTGAGTCTTTTGCAAGGAAGCTGATGGAATAGGAGCATGGTTATGCTGTTGAGCTGTATGTTCTTATATCTGTTTGAGCACTGAAGGACATGAAACTGATCATTGTGATTAATATTAAAAATTGAAAGAGATTGCTCACTAATTAGCTAAACAGGATTTGAATATACCAATGCCGCCATAACCACCTCCTTCCTTGCAACAATTTTAAATAAGAGGGCTGCTGGAAGTAGAAACATCAGACTTCTCCTCTCCTTCCTCCTGAAGAAGCAGATTTTTTCTGTGAAACCCATCGAGAAGTAATTCAGAATTTAAATCCTTTGGCGGTATTCTGTAAGGAGAGATCCTTATATACACCCACGATTTTATTGTGTTTAATGTATTTGTTTTTAATGTTTATTATTAATAAAATGTTGTTATTTTTGTAATATATTGATGGTACTGGCTTTAAAAGTCCTGCTTAAAATTGATGTCTTTCATCGCATATCTTTTCCTATTTCTTTGTAGATAGTTATTGAGGCCAAAGGATTCAGCAGAGCATATTTCTGGGCAGGGATAAATGTAGAGATACTACTATAATATATATATATATATATATATATATATATATATATATATATATATATATATATATATATATATATATATATATATATATATATATATATATATATGTATATATATCCCAGCCAAACCTCAAACTGGAAAACAAGGGCAAAACAACAACTAATAATCTTTTTTGCAACAACTACAGCAGAGACCCCACCAAAATTCTACCCATTTGATTTGCATCGTCACATTTGTCATTTTTATACATGGCTCCCCAATGACCGTAAAGTTCGCTCAATAACATATCCCTGAGGAAGCCTAAATGTGGCAAAATGCGTTGGAGCTTATGCAACATTACAAGGTCGGAATGTAGATTTACATTATATTGTCATTTTTGTACAGTTTATATGCGTAGAAGTATCTTGTATAGTATGAAACACCTAAGCCCTGTGAATTAGTAACAGGACCTAGGTAAAATACGTATACTGTAATGTATTGATGGAATATGTAAAGAAAACAAAATTTTTTTGCATGAATTTTTCTAATTTACACACCAATGGGTATTTAAAATTATTAAATTGCTTCCAGGAAACAACTGCGCCGGGGCGAAGCACAGGTTCACTTTAGTGTAGTTAATTAACCAGTTAATTCTTAGAAAAATGGACTCTCAAAACAATCAGAACGTCTGAAGCCAGTAAAATTGTAAGGAAACCAACTAAAAATAAAAATGTGATAGTTCTTTTGGGCTGTAGGTCCATTTGCATGTAGGTCTTCATCCATCTTGTGGGTGGTGGTACAAAAGGTTGCCCAAAATAGGGTCTTTGAAGTTTAAAGGTTTAAAGTGCCCCTGTTGACAGTGAAGTGGGTTATGTGCAACCTAAATCTACCCCATGAAGAACACATAATATAACATAATATGGAGACACAGTTTTGTTAAACTGATGTACGTCTCTGCCAGTTTTAGCACTCCATAGAACACTTCCATGAAAACTCATGCATAGGTCTTTTTGTCCTGTTACCAATTCATTATATCAATATCATTAAGTTATTTAAATGCATACATCCATTTTTTGTAATATGAAACTTTAAAGGTAAACTACATATGATTTTGCATGTGAAGGTTCTCATTTACCCTGAAGGATATTCATTGTTTTAAAAGCTTGTGCATCGAAAAGACCCAACATCAAAATTTGAGTGAAGTAACATGGTATATGCAGTTCAATGTAGTTAGTAATGCAAAGCTATAAAACAACCTCCTAACAAACAAATGAGCAAGGCACAATCCCGACATTAAAGAAAGTGGAAAATTTTGAGGGCAGTTAAGAACACATCTTAGATAGGGAGTATAAATGATTCACAAGAGACAAAAATTAGGCCATTTACGTCAAACTGGAACAACCATCAACGGACAAGAGCAGGGGCCTTCAACGGTATATGTCTTCCCTTTATTATTCCCTTTTAACAAATCTACTTTGGCAAGATGACAGCAGTTCACACCTTCAGCTATGTCATTTGAAGGATTAACACCTATGCAGACTTCCTGACACCAAGAATGGGATGATGCCACTGGAACAAACTGTTTCCACAACAATTACACCTCCCATCCTGTTCTTGGACAATGGACATTAGCCTTGTCACATTCCATGATGATGCTTGGAGTGAGGATATAAATGAGTGTCTTTTACAATGATTGTCAGGATTTTTCCTGACACTCATTTCAACTGAAGAAGTGGCTTGGACAATCTATGAAATATCAAAAAGGCAAGTTCAATGTGATTAACTGCTACTAGATATTCCACAAGACAATACTTCTAAACATCTATTCCGATTGAAGTGAGACGATCTTTAACAGAATATAAAGTAAATATTTTTTTGGAATTTCTAACATGTTAACATACACACATTTGTCCTGGGGTTGAAAAAGAACAATGATGCATGTTTATTATGTTGTCATATTTACTCAGCAGAATTTGTCATTTATGAATTTCACAAAATTTAATAAAGTTTTAAGTGCGTTATTTGCCGATGACTATAAAAAAATTCTCTGGCTCTTCATGAAGGTTAAGTAATTAAAAGTGCCCTATGATCTCTTAAAGTGTTATGTTTTTACTATGTGATACTTTTATTATTGTATTTGGCTTCTTTTCAAACCTCGCACCTAGATTGGATTTTTCTTTCTTAATTAACAAATTTAGTTTATTATAGTCCATTCATGGGTGAGTGGAAATTATTTATTTAAATGGCAATTCTACTCCCAGATTGACAAGGGCTGTCCAATAGACAATATGATATGCAGTACTAGAGGTTTAAAGTAAGACTCTGGCTAGGCTATGGATATTTAGGACTCTTTTTTAAAAGCAGGGAATTTAAAATTCCCTCAAACATTCCCTGGTGGGAATCTTCCAGGTCAATGTGTTTCAATGGCAGTAATTGATTCCAACCCGGAAATGTTTGAGGGAACGGCAGATTTCCTGTTTAGGAAGTAGAGTCCATAAATATTTACATATTTTTAAAAAGTACACTTCAAAATTAGCCTTCACTGATCTTCGTAATTACAGCCAATGTCAAGCAACTCATTCTGATGTTCACAATAGAAGCAGTAAAATCAATCTAATTGGCTACTAACCGCAAAGATTACGATCACATGTCAAAATTCTTGTAGAGGTCTAAAGTAATTGCTCCAAGGGGTTATTTGTTATTTTTTTCAGGTTACAGGAGGAACAATAAACACGGCACAGACAGACTGCTGTTTCTGTTAGACATGCAACCATGGGGCAGCCATGCAACCATGCTGGGCTCCTTGTTCCCGTGCCTATTTGTCTAGGGCAGGGGTCCCCAAGCCCCGGTCCGCAGCCTACTACGTCTGGCAGAGGGACCCCGGTTCTGGCTGGTGCACCGCCCAGCAAGGTCAAGAGAAGGACCTCATTTGAGGAGGGTGCACCGGCCAGAGCCATGCACCATGTCTCCCGTACGGATTGCAGGCTCAGGGCAGGTTGTATCCAGAGATACAACCCGCCCACTTTCTCATCACAGGCTTAGACCTGCGAGGTCTGAGCACCAGGTTCTGGCATCATGACATCACTCTGGAGGGAAGCTTCTTCCACTTTGAGTGACACACAGCTCCCTGTGCATGCGTGATGCGAAGACCGTGCATTTCATGGTCCGTGAGCTCCAAAAGGTTGGGGACCACTGATCTAGGGGACATCAAAAATGGTGAAAGTATACTGCCTTTACAGATCCTGATTTCTTACTTATATCTGCTGTATTTACCATATATCCGATACTTTTAAAGAATTAGATTGTAAGCTCTTCTGGGCAGGGTCCTCTCATCTTCCTGTGTCACCGTCTGTATCTGCCTGTCATTTGCAACCCCAATTTAGTGTACAGGGTTGCGTAATATATTGGCGCTATGTAAATACTGTTTAATAATAACATTACATAACCTAAAAATACAACTTCACCTAAACCTTAAAAAAAAAAACCTATCAATGCTTTCTAAGGTTTCAGTGTCTAAAAGATTTAGAGAAGAATAAAAGCTGAAATTCATCATCTTCCCACCTGGACTCTTCCATTCCGCACAGCATGTGGTCTTTTAGTATCCTTAACTGATGTTTTGTTTATATCTGCCTGAGGTTTAGCATTAAGGAATTTGTATAGGCATGGCCCAAATTTACCCCCAAACTCCCTTTTTCCCCTGTACAATATGTCTCAGCATTTTTTTCCTTTACCTTGTAAAAGCATGAAATAGATTTTATGTCTGCTTTTGATCTAACTACCAGGGTTTGTGGGGTTACGTGTGATGCATCCAACTTCGGACTATAATCAACTCCCAAAAATAATAAGAAGAAATAATCAAGGTAATCAAGTATAATAATCTTAAAAAGACAATGTAATGAAATCCGCATTAATTATAATCATGAAATCCTTTAGATCCAAATAGCAACTGAACTTACTCAGAAAAGAAACAAGAACATAGTTGTTATACTCCAAAATCACTGCACACTAGATAACAGTGTGGGCCTGATTTATTAAATCTCTCCAAGACTGGAGAGGATACACTTTTACCAGTGAACTTGAGTGATCCAAAAAAAAACTGAAGTGGATCTGGTCCAGGATTGAAAACATTTGCTAACAAAAAGCAAATTACTTTAAGAAATCCATTCCGGGTTTGCTAGATCATCCAGGTTCACTGATGAAAGTGTATCCTTTCCAGCCTTGGAGAGCTTTTATAAATCAAGCCCTGTGAACTCTCTCACTAAAGGCAGCAGATCCTGTTTGACTTAGTGTTATCTGTTCAGTTCCTGTCTTCAATACATGCAGATAACAGCCACAGTCCACTTGACAAGCTAATATGTTATATATTCAGTTTCCATCTTTAATGGATGGGTTGATACCTTATAGATAAACATACAAGGAACCACATGTGAAATCAACACATCCATTGAAGATGGGAATTGAGTAGATAACACACTAGCTTGTCAAGTGGAGTGTGGCTTTTATCTGCATTTACTGAAGTCCTGGAACTGAAATGAGAACACCAGGGTTCATCAAGTGGTGTGTGTGTCTGCTATCTGCATTCACTGGAGACAGGAACAGAACAGATAACACTAAATCAAACAGGATATGCAGCCTGGAGTGAGAGTGTTCACTTTGTGATCCGGTGTGCAGTGATTCTGCAGTACAAAAACTGTGTTCCTGATTCTTTTCTGAGTTTAGTTTCCATTTGGATCTAAAGGAATCTATGATTATTGAATTTTATAGTCGTGGATTATTTATTTATTAATAATATTATTATTTATATTATTTATCCCTGTTAAGTTATATTCACGTGGATTTGATTTAGTTGTCTTTTATGAGATTACTAGCGCCACTTGATCATTTCTTACATTTTTCCCAAATACTTTTACCTACACATAGGAGCCTATATTCAACAACAGGCTTCTAAAGGCGGTTAGTACAGGCCCTGTAAAAATACTAAAGTGGTGATCAAAGTTCTGCCCTTGTGTCCTACTTTGTGTGACTTACACAACTGTTAAAACAACAAATACTTCCTCTGGAGAATTTCCCCTGTATTCTTATTCTGATCACAACTGAAAATGTTGCATTCTGCCACACTTCTAGGTCCCTGTTACGGTGGTCACAGTACATATTAGAGAAAAGAGAAGAAAGTACAGAGAAGCAGCTATTTTGGCAACAAACATAAAGCATTTACTTATAAAAGCATCACATAGTGTTGGCTAGATAGAGATTAACCATTTTGAATACAATTGATATGATACATATGAATAAAGTATACCGATGACCAATGATAATTTCAATACATATTTTTGATAGTACACAAAAATGTCTCTTTATTCCCAATGTGTTTCGCCAATATGGCTTCCTCAGGGGACACAGGGAGACCAGCTAATCAGGCATAGAAAAAGAAAAGAAAATAAATAGATGTTTTATATATAAAAATACTTCAGCAGGGTAAACAAAGACAGTCTTATTAATATATCACTACTTATAGGTGAGTATATTAACCATAAAAAATGTTGCAGACATGTGTAATAACTCTCGCTTAGTGTTGACTATTGTGTGGGGCCGGTAGTTCTTCAACTATTCAACAACACCATGGTACTGTTCAATTTAAACACATATATCTCAAATAGCTGTCAAAATGACCAATATACCAATATAATGAGATAACAGGTTGTTACTTACTTTGCAGTAGATCTGATATTAATTAATTTATTAATTAATTAATAGAACAGATAACACCATTGTGAGAAATCTTTGGTCAATCCAAAAAGGCAATATTAAGGTGGCAAGAAAGCGTAGTATATTTCAGGTGCAAATAGTAAAATATAAAAAGCCTAATGGAGTTAGAGAAAATAATAAAGGGTTTTTATTTTGAACAGGGATTAAAAATGTTAGAAGGGGTCACAGTACAAACAGAGAGCGGGAATCCCGCCCAGATACAATCCAGATATAACCTTACCAAGAATGTTTTTTTTGACAGAATTGTGTTCACAATATGCTGCTCCTCACCAGAAAAGAATATTTGGAAAAGGATGCTATAGTAGCCCATGGTTGACTCCACATCCATGAACAGAAAACATGTGCACCACCTGTTAGGAGACAATTATCTGGCCCGGCAATCCTGTGCTGTAGGTCAACCACCTGGCTATTCAGCATCGCTTGCAGGAGCAGGGAAGATCTGGCATATAGCTATCAGTCCTCTGCTTTGCAGCTTGCGGCATCCCCGGTTTCCTTTGGCTATGGTCTCTCAGCATCCCCTGCTCTGAGACTGTGAAGCTGTTTCTGGCCTATTGATTGTAAGCAGCCTACAGGCTGACCTTTTGCCTGTGACACTGACTCTGCTTGTGCTCCGTACCTTATCTGGTAGACTGATCGCCTGGGTATGACTTTGGCTTTATACTCTGCATTTGCCTTTAAAGAACTTAGTATTGCTTTATCTGTGGGCTCTTGGTCCTCTGCCAGCTGTCCCCAGATGCCATTCCTTGTGCATTAGGGGCAACCGTGTGCTGGGGGCTAAGCGGGGGCTTGCTATAGGTGAAGACTGTGGCATTAGATTGGGGGACATGCATCTGGTGAGTACTGGTGCTGGACCAGAGCCTTACATCACCACCGATGTTTCTTTAAATCCAAGATCTGTATTCATTCAAACTGATTCAAAATACAGGTCTTTAAACATGGCATTTTAAAACCCCAACAGATTTTTTTTCATTATGTGACCCTAACCCCAGATTAGGTAGAAAGACATGCAGGCCTGGTCTATTCAGCTGTTAGTTGCTAACAATAAGACCCACACACAAAACTGTGTTCTAGTATTAACTATGTACTACTAACATATTTCCCTGCTTGTATGATTGAAAAGGGTACGAATCTGCAATAAAGTTTGTAAAATATACATTGCTCACCCCGAGGCTGATTCTTCTTTACTCAACAAATCTGAAGTTAAACATTAAGTAAAGTGGAAAAACGCTAAGGCGAGTGTACACCTGCCCTTGGATGTCAGTAAGCTTCACCATGAACACTAAGTTGTAAGCAACTAAAGATATAAAAGTATATCAAAAAGATCTTTATAAAAAAAGGCTCAGAGCAAATATATCATTTCCTACGAAAAGTTAAAAATATTAACCCCAAAGAAAAATGCAGGTTTAGCAAAAAAGCTGTTTAATATTCATACTTACAGCAATATCCCCTTATGGAAGACATGGTCTCTATCCAAACTAAATATCGAAATACCGGATGTAACCTACAATTTATGAGTCCTAAAAAATCTGGAAAACTATTCAAACCTGTGTAAATAAGAACACAGGCAGAATGCTATAGATAGTACAATAATTATAAACAAATCTGGACAGAGCTATTCTGTGGTCAGGCATAGGGCAAGAAAGAATTTCAAAATGTGTAATGGATTTAAATAGCTGGAATTCTTACACTAAATTTCAGATTAATATACAGAATATTAGAGGAGAAAATTAAATAATAATAAACAACTTTTACTATATTACTAAAAAAAATAAAATAATAATAATAATAATAATAATAATAAAAAATAATATAGCCAAAAATAATAAATAAAAATTGAAGCAGACCTATCATCAGTTTTTTACTTTATATAAAAGGTTTATTAACCCTCCTATATAAGATATAACTTATATATGTTATATTATTATTATTTTTTTACCATATGATAACCCCTCCCCTTCTGTCTTTACCGTTGCGAGTGGGAAGCCCGCAGCCTTCTGGGATATATGCCTTACATATCCCAGGATGCTACAGGCTGCTCCTTCTGCACATGCCTGTTCTCGAGATTTCTTCCACTGTAAAAAAAGGTGTCGATCTTATGCATGCGCAGTTGGACACTTTTTTTAACATTCCCAGGAAACACAGAATAGGATGGGGGTGCCTGGTGTCCAGTTCATACCAAGATGAAGAAGGAAGATGGGACAGTGTGAGACTGAGTAAACTAGGATCACAGAGAGGGATCAACGACTTTCCATCTGTAAAGGTAAGTGGTATTATTTTCTTTTTTGTGATCGTTCCACTTTAAAAAAAAAAGCATATACCCATACACAAAATTTTTAATTCAAATTTTTTTAATTTTTTTTTTTGCATTTGCATGATTGCTTTGTTTAAAGTTTTAATTTTTTAAGGTTTTTCTCTTTTTATTGTTTTTATATGATTAACTTTTATTGTGAACTAAATGTGTATTTTATTATTATTCAATTATGATAATCATAGCTATTTCTTTACATATGATTACTTTTTACACTATGAGTGCATGGTGCTATGGTAAAGCCCCCTGAGGGCACTGACATGCTCATGCTCAGAATACTGAGGACATGTATTGATAGCCTGGAATTACTGTCAGAAAAAAGCACTGAAGATGAGGTGATGTAAGGATACGCGTTTATGTTTTCCACAGTTTTTAAGCTATTTGTCCAATATAAATTCTCCCACTCAGAAGCATATATTTTTTTATTCATGCTTACCTTTCATGGGCTGTTTTTAGTAACTTACTGTCTACATCAGTGTTTTTTTTTAACCAGAGCTTGTGGAACCCAAGAATTCCTTCAGAAGTTGATAGGGGTTCCTTCCAAGTCAATTTAACTGATACCAAATATCTTTTCGGCTATCTGTAAGGGGGACATTCTTCCTATTTCCCACCGATGTAGGAGGTATTCGTCCTTCTGAACACCAAAGTAATGTACTGTGAGCTGTGAAAAACGTAATAATAGAAGGGGTTCCTTGAAGACCTAAAAGTTATTTCAATGAGTTCAATGTTAAAAAGGTCTAGAAACACTGGTCTACAAAGACATGGCTGCAAGTTAATTCTTAAGGTGGGTTTTCGGATGGTGGCAACCTGGGGCCATGTATGTATATTGTGTTTTAAAATGACCACTTGTAGCCACATCTATTCAGCTTAAGGTATTATATCAAAGAGGATGTAAAGGTGCAATTCTACTCATGATCCTATAGCACTTCAAAAACTGCTTTTTCACCTATTTATTTAAATATCTCTTGGTGCAATCATGGGACCTCAAGCTCTCCTCTCTGTGTCTGTTTCCTAGTAATCACTAGGTACTTTAAAAAGATGCCACATAACGGCAGTGAGAAGAAGCAGCTTGGGCTGGTCCAAACAGATCATGGAAAAAATAAAATGTGTAAGCTGCTGTGTACTATTAACACTTGGGATTTTTTCAATTTGATAGCCTTGGTAGCCCAACAGGATTATCAGGAACATGGAACATAATAGCAAATACCTAAAGCCTGCATAGGTTTATTGGCCAAAAATTAAAATTCAGCCTCAGCCAGAAATATATTATAATAAAAGCTACAGATTCAAAAATATAAAATTACATTTGAAATTACAACTACATGTTAAAATTTACATGGGATTTTAGTATTTGGGTTTTTACATGTACCATAAACATTTCACAGACAGGTCATTTGCCTCAGCAAGTTAAATGCAAATTATTTACATAATAAGTGTTGCTCTAATATGCATCTGCTTAGTTTGAGTGGTAAGCCCAGCCCCTGAGGACCATCAGACAATAAACATGCTCACTGCTCTTTTCATTTAAAATGTAAGCGAATGAATGGTAACAAAAAATAGTACCAGTAAGTGATTGTGCATTGGGTAGCAGCTGCCAGTATGAACATTAGTTTCTGTTTGCCCAAATGTTGTTCAAGCTGAACATAATATTATTATTATTATTATTAAACAGGATTTATATAGCGCCAACATATTACGCAGCGCTGTACATTAAATAGGGATTGCAAATGACAGACTAATACAGACTGTGATACAGGAGGAGAGGACCCTGCCCCGAAGAGCTTACAATCTAGTAGGTGGGGGAATTTCACACACAATAGGATGGGAGATATGTAGTGGTGGGAAGTAGTGGTGGTTTCAATTGACAGAAGAAGACGGGTAGGCAAGTTTGAAAAAATGGGTTTTGAGCGCTCTTTTAAATGAGCAGAAAGTAGGAGCAAGCCGAATAGGACGAGGAAGACCATTCCAGAGAGTTGGAGCAGCTCTAGAGAAGTCTTGTAACCGTGCGTGTGATGAGGTTATGAGTGAGGAAGTCATTATTAGGTCATTGGAGGAGCGGAGAGAGCGGCAGGGGGAGTATTTTTTAACCATGTCAGAAATGTAAGTGGGACAATAACTGTGTAGGGATTTGAAGGCAAAGCACAGGAGCTTAAATTTGATTCTAAGGTGAAATGGAAGCCAATGGAGAGAACTACAAAGAGATGCAGCGGAGGAGGAGCGGAGGGAAGGATGGATGAGTCTGGCTGCAGCATTCATAATAGATTGTAGAGGAGAGAGTCGGGTTAGTGGAATACCAGAGAGGAGGAGGTTACAGTAGTCCAGACGAGAAATGATAAGAGCATGTACAAGGAGTTTGGTGGTCTCAGGGGACAGGTAGGGGCGGATTTTGGAGATGTTGCGTAGGTGAAAGTGACAGGACCTGGAAATGTTCTGAATATGGGGAGTAAATGAGAGGGCCGAGTCAAAGGTGACACCAAGACAACGTGCCTGAGGGGAGGGCCGAATAACAGTGGTGTTAGCAGTTAGATATATGTCGGGGGGGGGGGGTATAGCAGATATCAGCTGCCCATTGTGTACTAGAACAGATAGTAAATATATAAATGTATACCAGCTGTAGCCAACATTCTGTTCACACAGAACTGAACCAAATGTAATGTTTGGGTCGGAACTAATCTTCGACTGTCTTGTATTTTTAAATATTTGTATCTGGAATGTGGTGGTGGAATTACCAGAATTATTCATTCAAGATCAAATACAAAAAAAGAAGAACATTCCATTCGTCTAGCCAAAAGCAAAAAAAAAATAGCAGAGAGAGCAAAGTTATTGTTTTGCCAATCGCATAATTAATACACAACAACCTGTTTTTGGTGATTCATACCTAAACACATTGTTACCACTCCATGATTCCCAGAAGCACAATTGTAACACGCATCTGTTTCTTTGTTTCTTGGGAAGGACCATATTCATGTCTGACAGGATTGTAATTAAAAATCAAGGCATTGCTAGTGATTATTCACATCCTGATGAAACCAACGTAAACATTGCAGCACAAATAGGGCATTATTGGCACGCTAATGTCGCCTGGAGAGAGTTGTGTAACTCTAATGCAGAATGTATTTTCTTTCAGATTCATCTGCCTGAGAATAAGAGAAGAGGTAAATAAGGACTTTTTCTAAATATTTTCTTCTTAACCCCCCTAGCGCTAATTCTGTCCGTATTTCCACACAAAAAGCATTACATTTTGTAGGCTCCTAATTCTTAGACACAACTCACCAAAATTTGTCCAATATTTAATAAGTTTAATAATAAACTTTAAATAAAAAAACAAAAAATCTGTATATATTTTAAAAAACTATAAATATATAAATATATATAGTAATATAATTGTACAGTAGCATGTAAAATGTATATTTAATATAAATATATATATATTATACAAAGATTTCTTTGTATTGGACTCAATACAGCTATTTTGTTTTGAATCCAATACAAAATTATTGAATTTCCCGCCGCTCCTCCAGCCTGCAGCGACACATGCACCAACGTCACTGGGAAACCCCAGAGATCGTCTTTGCATTCGGAGGCTGAAGATAGAAGAAGGAAGACGTTTCTGGAGGAGCTGTGTGGACCAGCGGGATGCCGGGGGACGACAACAGAACAAGGTAAGTGGGTTTTTCTTATGTTTTAAGCGACCCCGAGTGTGACTCGGAATTACCACTTTTTGCGGGTAAAACCCATCGCGAGTCACGCTCAGGATTACCGCTAGGGCGGGTTAAAGAGAAACTTTAAGTCTCACTTTGAACTTTTGCGATTCAGGCAGGTGGTTTTTGCAGAAAGGGACAGGTGAGGTCCCTCCTGTAATAACTACTCTTACCTTCCTGATTGCTACCCAACTGTCAAATGTTTATGAGCTGTGCATGCACAGCTCAGTATATTCCGGTGCTTCTGAATGCCTGCATGATTAATATTATTACACAGTATTTATATATTACCTACATATTACGCAGCGCTGTACAAAGTCCATAGTCATATCACTAGCTATCCCTCAAAGGAGCTCACAATCTAATGTCCCTACCATAGTCATATGTCATTAATACAGTCCAAGGTCAATTTTGGGGGGAAGCCAATTAACCTAACTGCATATTTTTGGAATGTGGGAGGAAACTGGATAAAACCCACACAATGTAGCAGATAGTGTGATGGCTGAGATTCGATCCTGGGCCCTAGCACTGCAATGGCCTGAGTGCAAACCCCTGATCCACCATATCCCGTAACAGCTAAAGATCACCTTCGGGAAGTAAAGAACAAGAAAGATGACCTGGTTGCCCTGCAATGAAATGTGGATAGGTTAATAATCCCGGGTTTAGTATTGCTTGAAAGGGGTACAACCAATTTTTGTCTGAAAGTTACATTGGATTCAAATGGAAAATGTGTAAATCATCATGGCTCTTACATGTTGAAACTGTGAATTTTGGGAATTATGTGGGTAAAGCTTTGGTATAAACATATAACCATAATTTTATTCCTATGGTAACATTTTACCAGGAACTAAGTGAACTTCTCCAACAGCAACACAGACAGGAAAAGGGGAAGGCTAGAAACCCTGATACGCAGATCTAATGTGTTTTATCTTACTTCCGTTTTGGTTTAACTATTGGTATTGACATTCACGCCTGAGCTTTGCTTGTTGTTTGCTTGAGGCATCATTGATGATGAGATGACCCCAGAGACACCACTGAAGTCAGGAGGCTTATACTTCAAATTTATGCCCCACTGGACTTCAATGAAATGAAAGGAAATACAAAAGGTCATATTTTTTTGTCGGTTCAATCACACTGGTGAAAAGTAAAGTGGTGGTGACTAAAAAACAATGGGGTTACAGCCCTGTTAACTGCAATTAAGATCCAATGATGTACACTCTTCACACACGATGTGAACCATCATATTTGAGATTTAGATTTTGAAGATAAGACAAATTGATTAAAAAAGAAAATTGATGCAGCTAAATATCTTGCGTCTTTCTGAGGAAACCTACAAGTTAAACACATCAAGGACAACACATTTAAATAGATAGGAATGTGGATGTATAGATAAGATAACGTAATGGATATTGTTATCATCAATGTGGGTATATAAGAGGTTTATGTATGTTTTAAGATGAAGTATGACAAATGTGATGAGTAATGTTTATTAGTAGTATTAATTACTAGTAAAGCACCTTAAAAATCCCCACAACAAAAAATTTTGTCTTGGAACCCATAGAGAAAGGGATGTGGTGCCATGGAAAGTAATATCCCCTTATGATACCTATGTAAACTTTCTCCAACAGCAACACAGATGGAAATCAAAATCTTTTTAGTGGAAAAGGCGAAGGCTACAACCCCTAATGTGCAGATTAAATGTGTTTTCTCTACTTCCATTTTGGGTAAACCATTGTAAACCATTGGTATTGACATTCACTCCTGAGCTTTGCTTGTTTAAGCACTCTAGTAAGCAGTCCCGGTCTATAGCTGTTCAGGAGCAAACCTGTCTGAGACTTTGGATACAATTACGAAAAACTCAAAGAACCTGCACTGCCATCAAATCCCTATGAAAAAAAAGGTTTTAAATTTCTCTCATTTGCTTTATTGATATTCAGACCTTTGGACAGTTCAGAAGAATTCCAAAGCAGTGAACCAAAGCAAAGCAAGTGCTTGGAAACACTGCCCATCTGAATATAACCTAAGGCAATATGCACACTAACAGATGTGGCTGTGTTATACCCCAATGCATGGCGATGCACAGACACTTGAGCTCCTGTTTGTAATGACCCCATGAATTTTCTAAAAGGATTATTCACTTAGCTTAGTGAATACAGTGATAACTCACTTTTCAAGAATATCCAATCATAAATTTGTAAAGTTTTTTAGATATACAAACAAAATTAAAAAAGGCAGCCTATTGATTTTAATTTTGTACCATTTTTGATTCAATGATGTACTATTCAGATTGAATGCCATTGCATTATCATCTAATCGCTTTTACTTTGAATATATTTTCTCACACTTCTCATGCCCTGTTAATAAATTGTTTTTCCTTCTGCATCAGCCAACTAGACTTTGTCTGAATGTTTGTTCTTCCGCCGTGTGAGGATTAATGGGAGATTTCTAACACACTGAACCTTATCCTAGATGCAATCTGACAATAGGATGCATATATTATAATATAATAAATAGGTATATATAAAAAAGGAATGGTCTGCTTGTCTAAAATGTTACAAATGTGTAATGCTACACTGAACTGTTCATCCAGTTTAACTGATGCATTTGATACAGGGTGTGGTAAGGGTATGTCTTTAAAGCTATGTTCAGGCTGGTGAAGAGGTTGTGGTTCGGTTGCTACTATCTTACACCCCTGAACTTCATCCAAGATGGGACACAACATGGAGTGCCTAACCCTGACTGCCTATTGAGAATGAATAGAGGTGGCAATGTGTGGTTTGGTACCGCCTACTGTGAAATTTAGAAATGGGAGTTCTTTAAGACGCAGTTGCTGAGATCTGCATATGATCTGCTCTTTCCAATGCATGTTATGGACATGACCTTACCCCCATTCTTTGTGCTGAAAAGTGCATTTATCCTAGGAAGTAAGTAATGCTAGGCTACATCTGTTCCACTTCATTTTGCAATGAAAGATTTTGATTTTGACCCAATTCTAGTCCCCCTCTGGGGTAACTCCTGGTGTTCCTATACTCATCCATGCTTGATAGAGATACTCATTCTTGGTAAATTTGACAGTGATATAGTAGCCACAGATCATGAAGGAAAGCAGGGTAGTCTGTGACAGTGGATATCACCAGTAGTTATTGCACACAGAGTATAACCACTTCTATATTACCTGTTTATCTGGCCATTAAATATGTAATTATTCACTTCAATTATTCTATCATGGGCAGAATAATGAAATAAGCAGAAATTCACTATTCAAATTTTTAAATAATTGAAGTGAATGTTTACACAATTATTTGTGTGAATTTAGCATATTTGTCCCATTAATTTACAAGTGTGACTTTTTAGTATTGAATTCAATGTAATATGATTTATTACATCAGATTGCAGCTGTAACATATTATAGGTTTACTAGTCCCTACATGCGGTAAGTGTTTTAGTTAATTAAAACTAATTACATTTGTACCAAAATGTAAGATTTCCTAGTACTCCTCTGTGGACTATAGAACAGTGGTCGCCAATCGGTGGTCCGCAGACCACTGATGGTCCACTGATGGTCCACGGCTCTGGCCAGTGTGCCGTCCAGCAGGGTCAGGAGAAGGACCCCGCTGGTGGAGGGTGCACCAGCCAGACCTACGGACCATGTCCCCCGTACGGATCATAGGCTCAGAGTGGGTTGTGTCCAGAGACTCAGACCTGCGATGGGGGAGTGGGCAGGTTGTGGCATCTTGACCTCACTCTGGGGGAAGTGTCTTCTCCTATGAGTGACACACGGCTCCCCGCGCATGCCCAGTCTGGAGACCGTGAAATTAGTGGTCTGTGACAACCAAAAAGTTAGGGCCCACTGCCATAGAACACCTAATACCTATGCTATGCAAATCAAAAGAGGAAGAATTCTGTGTCACCTTGTCACCTTGGAAGAAATTTTCTTTCCAAGGTGACACCAAGTACAGCTAGGGAATGTAGTCACCTTAGACAGGAAGTGTGTTACTGGCAGGATCAGGACCAGCAGGTGAAAGTGAACCAACAAGTTGCAATGTATTACATTTATGACCTTGGTTTTAGATTCCCATAGACACTAGAGGGCGGACATGCAATGATCTTCTCACTACACTGTACCTGTTGCAGCATCTCTAAGCAAGAACATTCAGCTTGACCCAGCAATCCTTTTTAGCTAGACCAGGGAACAGGTGTACATGGATATCTCCCAGTTCCTCTGTAGCCAAAGACCAATGGTTCATATGAGCATAGTTGTAATACAACTTTTATTTTATGTCTGTGGATGCTTTGATTTAATTTTTTTTGTTCATTGTGAAATCGCTCTGCCTTTCCCAGTTGGTAAAAGTAATCTATTATACTATATTCTAGACATTCTCAGCCTTTTTAACATGGTGGAACCCTTTGAAATAACTTTCAGGTTTTAGAAAACCCCTGCTAATACCAAATATGTCCAAATATACACTCTTGCATTGTTGGCCAAAGGACGAATGGCACCCTTACAGATAGTCATATAGATCATTAGTGTTAGCTAAACTGAGACACAAACTACTCATTACCCAAGGAACCCCTAACAACCTCTTGAGGACTATAGTACAAATGATTGACATTTATGGGGTTTCTATTGTTCCAGTCTGTCTTAATTATGTCAAATTTAGGAACCTACACTTGTTCAACTGAAAAAAAAGAATACATTTGATAATATAAATAAATACTTGTTGCAAGAGTTGAATTTTAAGCATACTGACCTTAAAAGGTTATTGCCGTGGCCCGTCTGTTTAGTATAAAAGTTACTGTGCACAGACAATTCCTAGAAAAAAAGCTCCACAAAGCAGAATTCTACTTTGATATGAAAGACAAAAAATACAGTTAGAATTTATAATGTGTATTTAATATCAGCCTAACTTTATTACAAAAACATAAAACTTTATATCATCTTTAAGAGTTTTGCATTACATTGAGTAGAATGATCTGGCCAATCAGGGTAACACATCTACAAACCATAAAACCCAATGTGCAAGTAGTTACCACCAGCTGGCATCCAACATCCGGCTGGCACGCATTTCCTTAATTAGAGGCATTGTTCTAGCACTGAGAAGTCACACCAGGTTTTCCCATTTATTGCAAGAGTATAAAATGGTAGGTTTTATGATGAGATGCCACTGAAGCATCTCATTTTATCCTCCTAATTATCCACCTCTTTCTTTTCACGTGTGAGTCATTGTGTGTGTAACCAAAGACGTAGCTTCACCCTAGCTAGATGTGGTTTAACTGTCTCCATACCATCAGTATGGGTGCATTATTTCCCAGGATTATTGTACCTGAACACGTCTCTGCTTTGTGTTAACAAACTTTGAATATGATATCTTTTTTCATCTACAGTCACGGAAATTTGGAAAATGTTATTTGTCAAATTACTTTCAGTTAAAGTGGAACTAAACCAAAAAAAAAATCACACTCAGCTTTACTTCCGCAAATCCCCCAATTTTTTCAACGTTCTTTTTGTTTGAGTCCCGTGCCTTCCTCAGCACCGGGAGTCACCATCTTCGTCTGTCTTCTACTGGCTATGATACCTGACTTAGATCGGGTGACGTAGCCTGCTCCAAATGAGAAAAAAGAGGGCCGATCTCACTAACATGCATGAGAATAGATTTTTTTCCCATTACAAGAAACCCCCCTTCCTGGAATCCATGACGTGAGTATCCCATGAGGCTCTGCACTCCTATTATGTCGTTATTAACAAATAGCGAGGGGTTTCACCCTATTTTTTAAAAAAGGTTAATAAAATTAATAAAAATATATTTTTACCTTACATAAAAGGGTTGTCTACCTTTTTTGTAAAGTAAAAATGTTGGTGATATGTCCACTTTAAGAGAAAGATCACTTTGGATACTGTTTTATATTAACATGGGGTTTATAACCATCACTTCAGTACTCCTCTGTCTCATGTTGGCTTGAGTTGGGTGATGAAACCATGGCATGTGGCAGGTCACACAGAGGTTTTACACTCCCAGAAATGTTGAAGAAACTGGTGGAGGATGCAGAACTAGATATGGAACAGGAAGTTTTTGCACTGGAACCCTCTAATTATTTTCATTTAAGAGGAAGATCTACTCTAGATACTGTTTTATATTAACCTGGGGATTATAACCATCACATCAGTAATCCCCTGTTTTATGTTGACCTAGGGGTCATTTATTAAAGCTCTCCAAAGCTGGAGAGAATACACTTTCATCAGTGAACCTGGGTGGTTTAGCAAACCTGAAATGGACCTGGTCCAGGATTCAAAACATTTGCTAGCAAATAGCAAATTACTTTGAAGAAATCCATTCCGGTGTTGCCAGATTACCCAGTTTCATTGATGAAAGTCTATCTTCTCCAGCCTTAAGGAGCTATAATAAATCAGTCCCAATGTTTTATTTTTTTAAATTAGAGTTAAAAAGAAATAAAAACTTTGGAAAAAATAAAGGTATTTTATAAAACTCATCCTGTTTCCCCTACTTCTTTCAGGATCTCATTTGCATCTGGATGGAACTTCAGACACTTCCTGCAAACCTAAAAAGAAATGAGCAAAAAAAAAAAAAAACATCCTTTTAAGTCACAGTTAATTGGGAGGCATCCAGAAAAGATGCCAGACTATGGAGGAATATTAGAGAAGCAGAATCTTTTTTTTAAGAGAGGAAATACAGTCATGGGGAAGGTAGAAAATGTTGAGAAATCACACTCAGCTTTTAGGCCCAGTCACTGGCAGATGTTTGGCAAGGAGATAGAGGGATCGAAATGTAAATACATTCAGGTGCAATGCTCTTTTAGATAGGTTAACAGGTCTGCTGGGAAAGCTTGGAGGAAAACTGGTGTGCATAGTGAGATTTCGCAACAGTGACTTCATTTTACACAAAATCTGTTTACAGTCAGATTTTCCTTTTATTTGATGCTTTTGGCATGAGTTGGTCTAAGCAAGGTAGGTCCTTTTATTTGTCATGGTCTAGTTGCTGGACAACTACAAGATTCAGCATTTTAATTCTCGTATAATGAACCCCTTTTTCCATATGTCTCAGTTTTTAAAGCATTTAGTTAAAGTATATGTAGAGTCATAACTTTTTCAGTTTTGGATAGACCAGGTAAGGTTTAGAACCCCTTAAAGTTTTTTTTTCTCTTCATCCTGAAGATGATACAGAAAGTGAGATGAAATTCTCTTTTTTGATAGTTGACTATGGAAGCCCTACTGGAAGATTTCCCCTTACCTCTTGTTAGCCTGAGAACTGTAAAATTAATGGATTGGTCAAAATCATAACAATTTTTTTAAGGAGGCAATAGAAAGGAAAATGTCTTCATAAAATACACTTGTCTATGTATTTAATTTTAAGGTCTTTTACTAACTAAAAGAGAGTTTACTTTGCTTACAAATGTTGTACTATGATGTGGTGCTGTTTCATGATGAATAATGGCTAGGACTGAGCAGATACTGTCCCTGACTTTTTTTGAGGTATGCTGCTTTTTTTTCCTGATTCTTCAAGGAGCACCAGGAGATGTAGATGCTGACCTGGCAACATATAGGTTGAGTGGTTGCAATCAAGCTTTTTGCTTTATAAAGTTTTTATGGACTTCATTCTACTACAGCAGCCTTGACTGAAAAGATCTGAAATCAGATTAAAAGTAAGGTCGACTCTGTGTGGGTTTAAAGTGGACCTAAGCTCAATATTTTTTAAGTGCAACAAAACAAAAGAAGGTGCAGCACCTCCCCTTTCTATCTTGATTACTGCAGCAGAATTGGTGCGCAAAGCCTTCCGGGTTACCAGGAGGCTCCTTGCAGCTCCTTATCTGCATGCCCGATCTCACACAAGCCCAGTGAAATTGGCATTTTTTTTCCCCCATCTACATTGCACTGCGCGGGCTTGAGATCGGGTGACATATGAAGAAGAAAAAGAAGACCAAAGATGAAGGAGGGTACGGGGACGACGTTGGACCCAATCGAGGAAATGTATGGATGGATCGACAGATCTACGGGATTGCGTTCTTTACTTTTACTTTAGGACTTTAACAACTAGTTGCTAATGAGTATGTTCCATTTCAAATCATTTGGCTCAGTGTTTAGCACTCTCACCTTTCAGCACCAGAATCCAGGGTTTGAATGTTGTCCAGGTCACTTTCTGCAGAAAGATTGTATATGCTCCCTTTGCATGCATGGGTTCTCTATCACATCCCAAACATATATTGGTTGGATGGGTAATGACATTAAACTCTGGGGTTCTATAAAACACAATAATGTGTTTAATAAAAAGCACAGATTCACTTTAACCTTTCATTTATAGTAAAATTTGTGAGGGAACAGTTTTATTAATATCAAATCTGAAAATTCAAAGGAGTTATTACTGGCCCAGGAGATGTCAAATCCATACTCTTAATTGAGTCATTAAGTTGCTTGCCCAGAATCCTGGTATTTTGGTTCCTTTCCATATCCCAAATCCATACTGGTAGGTTAATTGAAAAGTAAATATTATGTCAAGTAGCTATTCCTGTAAGTTTACACTACGATAACCTTTGCAGAGTACACTTTTGTGAATGGGCCTGTTTAAATGCAGCTGTTGTTCTCACACATTTTGATTCAAACACATTCTGATTTTTTCTAAAACTCGTGACTGTCCAATTGCATATACCCAGTGGATTAATATTGGCCAACATACTACACGGTCTAACTTTTATCAGGGTTCATCTTGAATTGTTGAACGTAAACAATTCTAGTGACCGCAGAGTAACCCACAGGAGTAGAACACGCGTTCCTAACAAACTCTAAACACTAGATTAATACAAAATAACACTTGTTACAACATAGCACTTAAGTTATCAGCACTCACTAGAACAGCAATTGTCAACACTGTCTATTATTGGGTTGTAACAGCCCAGGTGGGAATGCAACTGGCAGCTTCCTTATACTGCTGAATCATGGGAGCTGCAGCTGCTGGACAGCTCTCCATGCACTTCCCTACTCCAAGCTTCTCAGGGAGTTATGTCAATGTCCTGGACGGGTCTATGTCTTATCAGGTGCGTTTCCATACACAAAATGGTCCCCACAGTATGGGGCCATTTTAAAAACAAAATGGACATCCAGCACTGGATGGTACTTGGTGTAGCATTGTGCAAAAATGTATTTTTTTATTTCATGGCTACATAATTTCATCACTATAATTTCCTGTGTGATTGAACCTAGATTTTTGTACAGGCAAGGTATTCCAAGATTCAAGCTTCACACTGACATTGAAATCTCACATATTGGAGCAGGGAAGGCATTTACAGTGCCATGTGAAATAGCTATTTAATCTGACTGTAACAGATTGTGACAAAACAAATATCATTAAAATAGCTCTAATTTAAAGAGACCCTGTTACTTTCTAACCTCACAACTAAACAGAGCGTGACAGTCTGTATTACATGTACTTATAGAAGTTCTCTTTGCTGCAGCAATGTGAGAATTCTAAGCAAAGACATCACCTTTTTAGTTCCGACAGAAAAATTGCCACCTATGGGGGTCCCATAGCATTCCTCTGCCTTTCCCTATGGTGTAAAAGTGTTTCCACTGGGCTTCAAAATTAACAAGATCAGCACTTAAAGCTGCTTCATAGGTTATATTTAATATGCAGCAGCTTTCAGTGACAGTCTTTTAGGATGACTTTACTTTCAGCAGAAACACTTTAATGACATAAGGGATGGGAGTGGGGGGTACTTTGGATGGTCTGAAAGTTTGACAACACCAAAAGCGTAGATATTGTGATTGAATTATGGGTTTGATGTACTTGCTTTGGGCTGTTAAATTGCTTCTTTAAGTGGGCATGATACAGATTGTCACCTTATGTTTAATTGTCAGGGTAGAAGGTGGCTACAGTATCTCTTTTTTCAAGCCTAGTTCCAATAATTTTTAAAGAGCATTGGCATAGCATTTACTAGTTTAATGCCAGTAACTTCAGTATAAAACATTTATATGGAGCATTGTCTAACAGTAATATGTAACCTTACAACTCTGTATCAGATCACTTTGGTCAAGCTTTTCCCAGCCTTTTTTTTTTACAATTGATTGATTGACATGGTGGTTCAGTGGCTGCCTTGCAGTACTAGGTATCATGGTCTAAACTTTGGCCAAGACACTATATACATGGAGTTTGTATGTTCTTGCCATGTTTACAAGGGTTCCTTGAACTACTCCAGTTTTCGCTTCATCGCAAAACCATATTCGTAAATTAAATGGCTTCCTCCAAAAACAAGTTGACCTTAGGCCATGTTTCTCTAAAGCTGGGTACACACATGCAATAAATGTCGTTGGAAAGGATCTTTCACAATCCTTCCAGCGACTAAGGACTGCACGATGCATGAATGAGTGCTGTACATAAAGCACTATTCTGCTCTATGGAGAGAGGAGGGGGAGAACGACTGCACCCCACTGCGCGCTTTCCCCCTTCGCCTCCATTATGGTCGTCCATCGTCCGTGGATCAGCCAGGCTGGTTGTTAGGACCATGGACGACAGGCACTGTACACACGCCAGATTCTCATCCGATATTGGCTCTGAGCCGATTATCCGACGAGAAGCATTGCAAGTGCGAACGTAGCCTAAGTTTTTTTTATTCCATTTTCACCTGGCGATTCTGCCAATAACAACGTTTATGGTGACAATGCTCGCTCACTGTACAGTACCTATAGTGAGCCAATGCTACCACTCTAGGCTACTTTCTTGATTTGCACTAAAAGTACCTCCCTCTCCTTATCTCCATTACATTGTTTCAAACTGGATTGTCAGGATTAACAGGTATTTTTCCTATACCTGCAAAAAAAAAAGTTAATGGCCTGAAAAAAAGCAAATAAATGGAGCTAATAAATCTAAGGACTAGTATGTTGAATTATATAAAGGGCTCTATTGATAAAACAAGAAATCAGACATTCCCCTAAACATTCCCTGGTGTGAATCAATTACTGCTATTGAAACACATGGACCTGGAAGATTCCCACAAGGGAATGTTTGAGGGAATGTCTGATTCCCTGTTTTATAAATAAATAAAATACTGATACAAATTTTATTTACGCCCAAGAACTTCATTAAGTAGCATGAGCTGTTATTTCTATAATGACTAATAGCTGACCTGTCGCTGGATATTTTTCAGATGGCCTTTCGGGAAAAAGGAACAGATAAACCTCGTGAATCAAGGTGAACTAATAAAAAATTTATCTTGACCTTCCAAGCCATTACTTTTCTGTCACAGACAAACTGGTCAAAATGTGCACAAACAAATGACAGCATCCATGGAGTAGTGCCATATACTATTACCCTTCCAAATTGGCTGCGGAAAGCCTTGTTTCACGGAAATGACATTAATAACACTGGAGAATGGCATCAAAAGACTTTTTTATTAATTTTTAGAGATCAGGTACTGATCTCATTGCAGTAGATTGCAATCAAATATCAATATATAAGGATGACCTTAGACAGCTCAATAAAAGCATATGATATGATCGGTTTAAACTCTCTGGAATGGTCTTCCTCGTCCTATTCGGCTTGCTCCTACTTTCTGCTCATTTAAAAGAGCACTCAAAACCCATTTTTTCAAACTTGCCTACCCGGCTTCTTCTGTCATTTGAAACCATCACTACTTCCCACACTACATATCTCCCATCCTTTTGTGTGTGAAATTTCCCCACCTACTAGATTGTAAGCTCTTCGGGGCAGGGTCCTCTCCTCCTGTATCACTGTCTGTATTAGTCTGTCATTTGCAATCCCTATTTAATGTACAGCGCTGCGTAATATGTTGGCGCTATATAAATCCTGTTTAATAATAATAATAATAATAACTGTAGTGGGACGATAAGGGAATTATACCAAGTAATTCCTAAAATCATTCATTCCCATGTATAAACAGAATGTATAAGTGACTGAAAACAAATTGTTTCCTTATCTGCATAGAAGAGGAAACTATCATTTTTCATTAATTCATGCATCACATTTTAACACTGGCTGAACTTGGCAGGGACAAAAAGGTTGGATCTGAGCCTGTCGCTGGCACAGCTTTTACAAAAATTAACCCTTTCCTTTTATCCTTTCATAACATTTTTAAAACTTACTTGCCCCAGACAGGGCATTGCAGTGCAATCCAGTATAATCTTCTTTTTCTGAAGAATTTAGAGGCAGTTCTTTACTGTATTCTGATTGGTCCATACAGAAGACCAACCAGCCAAATTTAGAGTTGCCAGAAAGTGAAATGGTGCAGTTTCTGAACACAACAATAATACTTTTCCAGGACTACCACTGGAGTCTGGTTCAAGCCTTGTAGAAAGGATTTGATTATCTCAGGCCCTGTGTTTTTTTTACTTATTCCCCTTTCATTTACTTACCAACAATGCCTTAAATTATGAAAAAAACTAGACTCTGTCAAGAACTGTTTAAATGAGATTTATTACCTGGCAGCAATTTGTTATTATTAATGTACCTTAGCAAAAGGTTTTTTTCCCATGGGATGCATAAACCTCAATGCTGGTGTTTAAAAGACAGATACAGGTACATTGTAACACTATTCACCCTCTTTAGGCTTGTTTTCTGTTATCAAGATAATATTTTTATGATTAATTTTACCAGTTTATATAGCACTACCATGATCATTTCCTATGGCACTGAACAAGGTAATTGATAAAAATAAGGGTGAGTAGTGCAAGTTTACCATCTAGAGGTAAAAGGCTAGTTTATATGGGTAGTTACTGCTTGCTAACCATAGCCAACCCCTGGACAATATCTCCCTTTTGAGAATTAATAAAAGTGATTGAAAACCATCCACTGATTTTACATCAAAACCACTCCAGCGCTCCTGGAGCTGGCAGACTGTGTGTGAACTTAGCTAAGGAGTGGAAACTAAAGTTAGAGGATTATTTACACCATGAATTCCCTCTAACCACTTTATTAGGTACACATGTTTAACTGGTAATGCAAATATCAAATAAGCCAATCACATGCCAGTAGCCCAATGTATTTAGGCATGTAGACATTGTAGACAAGATGACCTGCTGAAGTTCAAAATGAGAATTAGAATGGGGAAGAAAGGTGATTTAAGTGTCTTTAAACATGGCATGGTTGGAGGTATCAGAAGGACTGAGTATATCTAAAACTTTTGATCTGCTAAGATTTTCTTAAACAACCATCTTTAGATTTTACAGAAAATGGTCTACAAAAGGGAAAGTTCAGGGGGCAGCAGTTCCCTGGGTGAAAAAGCCTTATTGATGCAAGAAGTCAGAGAAGAATGGCCAGACTGATTAGAACTGATAGAAAGACAACCATAACTCAGATAAGCACTCATTGAAACTGAGGTATGTAGGAGATCATCTCTAAACACACAGCAGCCCGAAACATAAAGCAGATGGGCTTCAGCAGCAAGGGCACACACTGGGTACCTCTCCTGTCAGATAGGAATAGGCATCTGAGGCTACAAATTGCATGCGCTCACCAAATTTGGACCAAGGAAAGTGGGAAAAAAATTAACTGGTCTGATGAGTTTTAATTTCAACTGTGACATTAAGATTGTTAGGTCAGAAGCTGGCATCAACAACATGAAAGCAAGGATCCATCATGCCTTGAATCAATGGTTTCAGCTAGTGGTATATTGTGTAGGGAACCTTTTCTTAGCACACTTTGTGCCCCTATTACCAATTAGGCATTGCTAAATGCTACAGCTGGCTTATTGTTTATTGTTGCTGATCATGCCCTCCCTTTTTGACCATAGTGTACCCATCTTCTGATGGCTACTTGTAGCAGGATAATGCGCCATGTCCCAAAGCTCAAATCATCTCAAACTGGTTTCTTGAACATGACAAAGAGTTCACTGTAGTCACACAGCCTTCAAGGTAATCAGATAATATAAATGTATATATAGCATGGAAGAGAAAGCAATGCTGGATCAGAAATCAATGATGGATGCTGGATCAGTGACTAAAATAATGGCCCTGATTTATGAAAGCTCTCCAAGGCTGGAGAAAATACACTTTCATCAGTGAAGCTGGATGATCCAGCAAACCTGGAATGGATCTGGTCCTGGATTCAAAAGGTTTGAATGATTTTTAAAAATCCATTCCATTTTTTTCTGGATCACCCAGCTTCGCTTCTGAAAGTGTATTCTCCCCAGCCTTGGAGAGCTTTCATAAATCAGGCTCAATATTTGGGTGCATTATCCGAGCTACATCTGCCACATGCCAGTGCATTGGTCACAATGTAGTAACTTGAGGGAGTGACCTTCAGACTAGGACACCCTGGCTGCACACTGCTCTACTTGGGCCAGAACTACAAGCAGTACCAGAGACAGTCTGGAGCCGCATATGTTTGTGAAATAGCATTTCAGAACTTTTATACCTGCATGTAATACAACTACTACAACACCACAACTCTAGTACAACTGCTAATGAACCACAGCTCTACTTACTACCATTTTCTAACAATGGGGATGGCTTTTTCTATGGTATAAAAATCTTGGGATAGCAAAGTGATGTATCATCTAGCTCTCCAAAATACAATTTTTGGGAATTGAGCAGCCAATAAATGGATTATAGAAGCATATACTCAAAATGTATATGTCACAATGGGGCTGGTATGCCATGAAATGCCCAGTTATTGCTGTAAGCTACTGGTGACTTTAAAGCATGATGGTGGGGATTAGAAGAAAAGGGTGAGTGAGAAGGATGCCTAAAACAGCATAGGAGGTTAGGTTTGGGATTTTATTATAATGACAAGTTTACTTTAATATCTCATTCTGCTCAAGCTAGTTATGACAGTTTTGCAATCTATTTACTTAAGCTCTCCTTAGAGAATTCCCTTAAACAACATTAAATCAAGGGTTTGATGTTTTTGGAGATGCTCCAGGGCATCAGCTGATATCCATCCAGCAGCACCCCCTCTATGGACGCTGCATAAAATAGTTTGCACCTAAATGCAGTTTGTGAACGGCTGGAACATAAATGGACCCTTTGCCAGGAATAACAACTGTACAAGATCAATCCTGAGCCTATGGAAATGTGCTTCATAAAAAAAAAGATTTTTGCAGAGAATCTAAGATGTTGTTACATGAGGGACGCTTGTAAATCACAGGGATACCATATTAAATCAATATGGTCATTTAGTTAGAAAAACAGCTCAAGCTTTGACTCAATCATGGCTTGAAATCTCTGCCATATTCTGATCAGAGGCAGATAAATTAAAAGGTTGTGTAAATTACAGCCTGGTGGTATGGTGTGTCAGAAACATTATGGAAAGGGCCTGGAGGCAAAACAAAGGCACATACATCGGGCTAATGGCTAGACCAGTATTGCACGTCTGCTGTTATAGAAAAGAAAATCAGTCCGAACTACCTTGTCTATTATAATAAAGGAAAACTCGTTTTAATGAGAAGTCTAGGTGGTAAATGTAACAAGGTGGAGTATTTGTGGGACTACAAGTGTACTACTTATCTTTAATAGATGCCTACAATGGTCTAAAACAGTAACAGTTCCAGTTAAACCTTAATGTTGCAGGTTATGTACCCTTAGACAGTAAAAAGCCATTGTTTTTATTTTCTTCGTCAGCTGATCAGTGCTTTATTTGTGTGCTTTTGGCGTAGGAGATTCCACTTTCTGTTCTCAGGTGACAACCTTGAATGTTCAGCTCAAAGTATGTTGACCGCTATGACTTTTTCCACTGCCTTGCCGAACAGCAAGTCTTTCAAACTTTACAAACCTCTAAAACTTTAATACTGTTCCATTTCTTCTAATATGGTATTTGCTACATTTCCTTTGTAAAAGCAGCCATTTCTTCGATAAAAAGAGAGTTTTAATCGTCCCAATTGTCCCCTAATTCCTTCATATACAGATTTATGCCCTAATATCACACATCGTTTTCTGTTGCTATTGACTGTTGTTCATCCCACATGACATGAATAAAGGAGAACTCACAATTCACATCTCATAAACTATCACAGTGTGCAGTGCATCTTGGTAATATCTGTGGAACTGGTATTGATGTCAAAAAGAAAAGCTGTGAGGATTCTGTGGGATGCAGCGGGCTATGCACCACAGCATTCATTAAATAAATGGGCCATGTTGTAGACTGACATAAAAGCATATAACAGGTAGCAATATTCACTCTCTGCTTTTAATGCCCTCCATAATGTTTTAATCCTTTAGTTTAAAACCGAGTTAAATTTCAGGGTCTGGCTATCATAAGCACACTTGGGAATGAGTGCTGAAAATGGCCCAGAGACTAAATGGCCATTGCAGCAAAAGTAAAAAGGAGAGGTGATTGAGGATAGGAGTCAAAGGGCTTCTTCAAACCCACGGTGTTAAATTGCAAACTGCAACCCAGGTAGCCAGATTTGCACAGCTGTGGTTCAATTCTTTTAACAGTGCCACGATTTGCAGCAGTCATGTGCAAAAAATGTTTCCCAACCTCTCTTTTTCAGTTGAATTAGAGAAGTTAGGGTCAAGGTCGAGCCCTTGGCAGAATGCTGCAGCTCACCATGGTCTAAAATGGCTCCTGGCCTACAACAGGAAAAGAAGTAGGTGTGGAGGCAGGTGTGGAGAGCTACAGATCCAAGCTGGTAGAGTTGCTCAGCAGGAGGGGGGTGAGGTTGATAAGGTGTATACTCCAGTTTTTCTGATTTTTCAGTTCTGGCTGACCCCTCTATCCTAGCTGTATTAGCTATACTTTTACTGTGACCCCTCCAACCTGGCTAACCTTCCCATTCTGGATGTGTCAACCTCCATCCATGCAGAGCCATCATGGCTGTAACCCCTCCATCTTACTGACCTCTCAGTCCTGACTGGAACCTTCCCATTCTATCTATGTCTCCCTCCATCCCCATAGACCTCTCCTCTCCTGGCCTTATCTTCCAAGAGTGGACATGAACACTGCAGGTATCTAGGAATATTGTCTTTTACACTGACAAGTAACCCTCTCAGGCCATATTATTCCATAGAGCACTGCACATACTGCCTAAACCCCCTCTTCAAAATCTCTCTCCCTCACACAATCTCAGACTCATGGACCTGCATAAGCCTACTCTGGAATGCCATGGACAACACAACCTTTAAATACAATTCTGGGTGTTAGCACAGTTTCTAATATATCTACTGGGTTTTGAATCAGTACAAAGTGGGATTAAAGAGTGTGTTTTGCAAAATGGCAAGCACTCTTGCCTTGAAGGGTTCCAGGTTTGAATCCCAGCCAGCACACCATCGGGGAATTTGTATGTAGTCCCTGAGGAGTTTCCTCTGAACCCAAAAACACAATGGCTTTCCCCAACAAATTCTTCTTAAACTATGCTAGGAATATTATATTGTTAGTTACTTTAAGAGACAGTTAGTGTTGACATGATCATGTTGTCACGTGCTCCATGATATGTTGTTGTTATATACAAACATACTAAGGGTGATTTTTCTTGTCTTTGTTCAGAATACTGCTTTAAAATTGCTGATATTGAATGCAGGCTTTGGGCTGGTAAGTCCAGCAGTGACATGTCTCTGTAATTCTGGTGGGTTGTCCGTTCGGCATAGCTGAGCCATTTTTCATACTTCCCTGAGGTCACTTGAATAGAGTGTAGGGAGAGGGATGGATGGAGTGAGCACCAGGAACTCTGTGTGAGATGTTGGCATTGGGCACACTCCAGCACTAGTCAAGTTCACACCCAAGGATCACACAGCACAGATGCGTATTTTGGAAAGCAGCAAGAGGATGTCAATAGCAAGAAAAAGCTGGTAGAGGGAGGCAAAAAGGAAACCGGAGGGGCTGCGAGCCCAAAGTACATACCGATATAATTGCTTGTGTTTACTTCAAAATAAATATTTTTACAACAAATTTAAGAGTGAAAGTATAAAAGGAGTAAAACAGGAAAGTCGAGGAAAGGGCACACAGGCAAAAGGTACCATCCTGTTGATTTTGGTTTTAATTGTCGTTACACACCAAAAAAAAAAAAAACTGTTTTAGTGCATGCTCTTTGTAAATTTAAAAACATTTAAGCGTTCATTTACTGACTACAATTAAATGACAAATTATTGAGCTGCCATTTCTTAAAGAAGCCCCATAATGACAGTTTTAACATATACATTAACATACATAAAAAGGTTAAAAACCCTTTTTTTTTTTTTTTTTACATTTTTTTTTAATGAATACTTTTTTTCTGGTTAGAAGGGGGAGACCCCCCATTCCTTCTTTATTGCCTTTGTGGTAAATACTGAATGGGAAGCCCAGAGCAGGCTTCAGGCTGCTTCTTCTACGGGATTGGGCATGCGCAAAAGAGGCTTCCTTTGCAATGTAAAAAAAAGGTTTATTTACTTTATTTTTTTAGAAGAAAACATCACACAATCTTGAGCATGAGCAGTGCAAGATCAGGTGGTGTAAAGAGAACCCAGAAGAAGATGGAGGCTTCTGCTGGTTCCTCGGCGCTGAGAAGAAGTAGAAAACCGGGATGGCTCAGGACCAAATGGAGTCTGATTATAGAGGTATCAAGGGATTTGCAAAAGTAATAGTGTCTTTTTTTTTTAATTAAAGTTCCTGTAAAAACTAGTTGCAAGGCTGTCATGTCAAATTAATTATTTGGATACTACCGCTGGTACTGACCCTACATGCACATACAGATTAGGAGTTCTGACATACACATGCTGCATGCTTTATTATTCTGTGCGTCACTGAAGTAGTTAGATAATCTTGAATGGCAGGGAACTTTCCTTTAAACTTGAACATGCAAAATCCACTTAGGCTGCTTATTTTAGATCTATAGTAAACAAAAGCAATTTATTGCATGCTACGGTTCCTTGACACAACATGTAGCTTTTGATCACCTTTAAATGGCCAGCCGATTTCTTTGACTTGGAAAAAGACATGATCCAGTTGCCGGGAGATCAGATACACTACTGGGGTCTAGTCCGTTGTGCTCTGCCTAATTGTTTTTGGAAGGGGGCAAAAAAGTTCTGTTCCTCTCAAAAATAATTTGAAATGTTTCATTCTAGAATGAGGAAACACTCATCTTTTTTTCTCATTGGAAAGAAATCCACAATTAAACCTAAATGGTATAAAGTTATATCTAAAGTTTTGGATTTCGTAGGGAATATTTAAAGTTAATGCTGTATATGTCAGTGATGATATCTCAATTTACTTCATTTTCTGATGACTCTTTTAGTTCTAAAGATTTCCCTCCCCAGTACTTTTTCTTTGTCCTAGATGTCATCCAGGACCCACTGACACCCTGTGACTAGACAGTGAAAGAAGAGAAGCAGCAATGTTTTGAGCTCATCATTCTGTCTCTCTTCTTACTCCCATCAAGCATGCATGATCTTATTTTCCCCTTGTGCTGCTTCTTTCTCCCCCATCCATAGCCCAGTTCGGCTGTACATGGACTGGCAAGCCGCCAGCCACCTGGAGCTGCCCGGGAACCAAACGTCTTGCCACCCATGTGAACAAGGCCTTAGACCCAGGGATAATGGCCACCTGGATAAATAGGGTAAATCTCCCCGGTGGAGATGCAAACGGCTATAGTGAATCTGGCAAACACCTTACCCTTTTCTGCTCCTAAAACCAGAAAAAATACATTTTTTGCTTTAGATAGACCTTAGGAAACTCGTAATTACTTTAATTCACTTGCACCTGCCCAAAACTGAAATACCCCAGGTGAGCTTAGCCTTTAATTCATTGTTACCCTTGAGACTTGCCTTATTACTAATGCCCAACTAGCCTGTGCAGAAGTATTAAAGCTGCAGAGTAATCCTTCCATTTAATGGGAATTGATGAACCTGTATAAAAATATTAAAGCCAGATGAGCAATAAGGCTTGCAGTTTTCCAGCGTGGAAGAAATATAGCTGATAAGTGCTGTGACATGTTGCTCAGGGATGAAGCTGGCCAAGAAAAATAAACTCATCTGCTTGTACGGTTTGGGGAGTTCAGACACACGCAGCTCCCTGTAGCAAAGTGCACGCTGCCTCTGTAAAAACAGTGGGGATATGAGGCAAAGTGGAGCAATCACTTCTACCGGATTGTTTGCTTTTCAAATTGCTCCCTCACATATGGATGTTATCCTTTGATCCCCTTTTTATGGCTTTTTCACATTGCACTTTTCTGCTCTTATTTTCAATGTATTTTCAGTCCAGGCACACATGTGATGGAGGAGAGGAGGAGAGGAGTTATTTTACTGTATCTTGTAGGAGTGAAACTGAACTCCACAAACATTGTGTGCAAGGTGTGCAAAGTGGGCGCAATGAGATAAGCATGGATTTATTAGAAATATATTTAACAAAAACTGCATCAAGCTAAAGTGAAACATTTAGCATAAATGCATGAATAAATGATTTATGTATCATCAAAATGAATGGCAATTGTATCAATGTAAAAAAAACTGTACATTTATAATAAAAACGATCTAGTGACTTTGCCTATACCAAAAAAAAAAAACAGATGTTCACGCTGCCCAGTGTATTAACTTGCAGGTTTAATTTAAAAAAATCGACATTCTATTTTAGGCTTTAAATGTGTCCAGAACTGTCATTGGCGGTCTTGTAGCCAGTGGGTTAACGATCTGAGATAAAAGCTCCTCAATGCAAAGGACTGCCAGTGGAGAGACAGAAACCGTTTTTTCCTTTGACAGTGATTTTGCCAGGACTGAAATGATGTCATTAGTCTTCTCCAGGTAGGAAGAAGCATTTACTCAGTCTCTTCATACCATGTGATCCAAATTCAACATTGTAGCACCACAGTCGGTGGTAGATGCTGATCTGTATCACACATTTGGAATAACAGCATGGAAATCAAATGAGCAGGATTTTCATCATTGTACCATCCCAGATCCAGAACAATGTAAGTTTTGACCCAGGATGATACCTGAACGAAGTTGGCTTTGTCTGTCTGAGGAGAAAATCAGATGAATGCACCATCAGGTGATTGTGATTTTTGGAGCAGTAGTTCCTGGAAGTATTAATTGAAGACACGTTACTGACCATGTATGGAAAATGTGGGTATAATCATAATGAGTGGATAATAATTTGGGAGAGTGGCATCTTTTAATTTACACTGTGAATATCCAACAGTGTGCACCGAAATCAAATTTAGACATTTGAGTACGGGATCCTGTAAAACTGTGTACGAGTAAAGGCAAGGCTGGCGTTCAGCGTTAAAGTAGATCCCAACCAATTGTAGACAAAGTCACCAAGGTGTCTCTGTGTTACACTAATATGTCCCCTGCCCCTTTCAAGTACTGACCTGCATATATAAATCAGTCATGTGTGGGAGACAATGGAAGAAGCCTCTGCAGTAATTGGACACACAACTAGTATAAATGTGCCCCTAAGTCCTACGTGGCCCTCATGCAGTTGCACAGTCTGCAGAAATGTTCCACCCCTGATCCTAACCCTAACTGCATAAAATTTAGTTTATTCAATAATTTCCCTTAACAAACTTTTCCTATAATACCATTTGAATATTTTTTTATCCTATTTCTTTCTTATTCTCTTTTGCAAATACAGGGTTAAATACGGAATGCCGAAGCCTCATAACTCTTTCACAACAAGAAGGCCAAAACAGCTCATGTGTTCCAGAACAATATTAGACATTCATTAGTAGAGTCAAGCTGTTGAAGTGGCAGCTGGATAACCCACTTACGGTCTATATTCACAGTAGGGAGCAAACCATTTTAACACCCAACGCAGCGATCTTGCTGTAAAATTTGCACTCTGATGACTGCAACTAGGTTACATCTGCTAGTAGACATTTCTGGCCAAAATCTCTCCTATTCCAGCATTAGCAAAATAGTCTTGGCTTTGGACCCTGAGCAATCCCAGTGTGGTTTGGGGGTAAGAAACTGAATTTCAGCTGCATGGATATTATAGTCATGTTTATCAGCTGACAGTACAGACATGCAGAAAAAGGTCTCAAATAGTAGACATATTTTAAATTTTATGAAATATTGAATTTTGGAGTATTTATACTTAAAATTGATTAGAAGTGACTACATTGTGAAACAAATACCAGGAACCTCTAACTATCTTTGTGAGCTCTTATAGCAGAACTACAGTTAAAAAAAATAATTAACTCTTGTTTTAAAATTATTTTGGTGGAGAAGTTTAGTCTTTGTGAGTAGAAGGCATTCTTCATAGTAAGGTCCGTGGAAATGAGTAATTGGCTCCCTCATGAAGTAGTATTAGCAAATTCCATAGATTAAAAAAAGCTAGATGCTCTTCTAGAAACAAAGAATATTACTGGGTATTATAGTTTAAAAGGTCTGACACCAGGGACAGATCATCCAGGGAATGTCCAACAGCCTCACAGGATCAGGAAGAATTTTTTTTACCATTGCTGGTGCAAATTGAATTATATTTTGTAAGGGTTTGTTGCCTTCTTCTGGATCAACTGTGCATATATGGTCCTATCTGGAATACAGTTTATAGTTTTCTGTTTATTTTATTATTGGATGAATATGATAGAGTTGTGTTTTTTTTGACCTGATGGACTATGTAACAGCTTAGGTAAGGAAAACAAATAAAACTAAAACTTTTGCAACAATATATAACACCAGTCTAGTGTTGGCATCCACACAATAGTCCTCTCTGCCATTAGATGTCATTATGTTTAATCCCATTGGGCACTAATATTCCTCCAAACCCCCAATTGGTGACTATTGTTTCTCCTAACCCTCAACTGGGCCCTATTGTTCCCCCCACCCATCAATTCTTAGATTCCAAAGTTGGGCAGGAAGTACTAATAGGGCATCAATGTACAGTATATGTTCTGTCTCTACCCCAGAACTCTGCACAATGACAGAGATCCAGTTAGGCTCCTGTGTACCAATAAGCAGTATAGGATGACTCCTGAGTGTCTTGAGAGGTCTGGGGTTCAGGGGAAGGTAGAATTAAGTGTAAGAGTTGGCTTAAAGGACAACTGTGCAGTTTGAGGAACCATATTGACAACAGAATCTTCAGTCTTTAAAATACAGCTTCCCCAGGAATGAATTGGGGTACAGAGCACATGCACAAGGGGAAAAATACCCTGGAAGACCCTGAACACCTTCTGTAGAAAGCTCTTTGGGACCTGACATGGCCATCTTGTGAATTTTAAAACTGGGTAGAGTTAGGAAGTAAATTAGGTGGACTCCACTCAAGGGACCTAAAGAAAAAACAGCATTGCTGGAGGTCACTTTTGGGGAGTAGGGGATCTGCCTTCCTTTATGGATTGGGGGGTAGGGGAGTGGTGGAGAAGACACTATGCACTGATGTCTGAGTGAATTAGTAAATTGTCCTCATGATATACCGTTCAATCCTGAAAGCATAATGGCTCTAAATCATGGGAGGAGCGTTCCACGCTATTTCTGGCCAGAGATGGGTTGTAAGCTTTGTGTAGAAGGTGACAATTAGCCAAAGTCCCATCAACACTGGATAGGGAAAACAAAACAAAAATAACATAATAGCAATATTAGTCAGAAAATAAACTTCAGGTACCTACAAATTCAAGTAATTACTTGCCCCGGCTGAACTCCAGAAGCAACTGGACTATTACTGTCACACATTTGTGACGACATTTTAGCTGCATTGCCGCTACATGTACTTTTGCAGCCACCGTGTTAGCACCTCTGCTAATGTTCTCTCCCTATAGTTACTCATGGATATATTAGTATAATTGTTGGTAGACAGTATATGCTAGAGCTGGGATTCTTGCCCATTACTCTCTGTTCATCTGAAGGTGAAGAACCTATTAATTAGCAATGCTGAGGGTAACAGACATCTCTCACATTTTTTTGCTTGGCCGATAACTGGACATAAAAATCAACTTAATTCTGCCTGTGAGTGCAAATGGGATCATGTCAGTTTATTTCCTTCCACTGTTATTTTGTTCTCCCATCCAAAAGCTGACGTGATATTAAAAACATAATAAAAATGGTTCTGTTGGACACATTCCCTTGCCAGACTGGGAAGTAGAAAAGCTACTGAAACATAGGTAATTCATTGCTTCCTCCTCTTTAAAGCCTCCAGTGTAAATGGGAATCAATCATCTTGTCTGCACCGAGTTTGCGCATGGGATGCAGCAGACCATTATGTGATATTAAATCATTGTGTATTGGAGGGGGAAAACAAGTAAGGATTACAGGTACAAGAAGCAGCTGATTGGTTTCATCCATCAATCTCTGATGTCTTTTTTTCCCTTTACTTTCCATTTTCCAAGTGCTCTGCAGATTTACTGCAGAAAATTATTTCATGGAAATGAAGAGACTTAATGTATATAAATTGAATGGAACAAATGTGTTATCATTTCCTAGCCTGGGATGTCCTTAAAATTCTTTTGCTATGAGTTATTGGTGGTCTTTGCCATGGCTGGGCCATAAAAAAAAAACAATTTGGATTTTTTTAAGTTGCTTTTTGGCTATATGGTCATTTTAGAGGTGCAAGCTAAGGCTGACACTACAAAAGTGGGACGAACGAACTAAATTTACAGCTATTTCGGGACCTTGGTGGAAGAAAGTATATGGATCACAGCTCCCTCCTGGACAGCAAATTGAGTATATCTCAATAGCAGAAGTATCATGATTTCAACTACCTCTAAGACCAGAATAGCATAGACATCATATTTACCCCAAAGACAGGTGTAGCTGAAATATAGAAAAAAATCACAGATATATTCAAGTTCAAGCTAAATTGTAGGGATCACAACTACAAGGACACAGCTTCAGGATCAGGATGGCAGAGGTAGAGAAATCAAAGCTACCTACAAATTTGGGACATCAAATGTGTAGGGATCACAATTAGCTCCAGTGCCTGGATGGCAGAGGTAGTGGGCTCAAAGGACAGAGATCAAACAGGTATAGGGAATACATTTACCTCCAGGTCTGGAGAGAAGACATATGGAAATCACAGCTACCTTCAGGGCTGAATAGAAGAGGTTTAGTGATCACAGGTACCCACAGGGCTGGGTAGCAGAGGTATAGGGATCAAAGCTAAAGCTGAAAGAGTAAATGTAGAGGGGTAGACAGATCCACAGTGACAACAAGGACAATAACGTAAGTCCAAATCATTAAGTGAGAGTGGGTCAGAGAACAGAGCTGAGGTCACACATTTAAAAGCAATAAGGCAACATATACAAAGAACAGTGATAGCTTGAGTTCAGAATACAGACAGAGGTCAGTTCAGGTGACAAACAATTAGAGGGTCAGGTGAAATAAGGGTTGGCAACATAACATAATATAACATAAGGCAATAATACACCCAAAAAAAGGACAGGAACTGGCCGCTATCACTAGCAATGAGCCTCATTCCCACAATGTG
Source organism: Pyxicephalus adspersus (assembly GCF_032062135.1). Taxonomy (NCBI): domain Eukaryota; kingdom Metazoa; phylum Chordata; class Amphibia; order Anura; family Pyxicephalidae; genus Pyxicephalus; species Pyxicephalus adspersus. The sequence goes on from NC_092861.1 coordinate 16,319,519, forward strand.
CTGTGCACTGTGCTTCCCATAGTATACAACATGCAAGGACATTAAACATTACATGGAGAATAATGTTTGATATTTCTACCAATGCCTTTCTGTGCAGTGCAACTTTGCAAATCACTGCTCCATGCTTTGTACTCTGCCCCTATTTAGCGTAATAAATAGGGGTCAGCATTGCATCGCACACCCATGCCAGTGACTTTGTGTTGCGATATGTTGCATCTGTTAGTACACCCGTACTATCTATTTAAAATGTAAAGCATCTGATGCACTGATGAATATGTAAATTGACTTGAATTTTTGCAAAAATACCAGCAACTATGGAGCATTAGAACATTAGCTAGCTGCAGAAAGGAAATACTGAGATTCACATTATTTAGATCATTTATGACCTGTGACCTCTTTTAAAAGGTTAATGTTTACAGTTCATTTTAATGTACTTTTAACCCCAATAATACCCTGCAAAAAAAAAACATCTTTGCACTGGTGAAAAACACCTTTTTCTGTGTTATTGCATTAGCCAAGTTTATTATACTATTATATTACTGTATGCAAGCATGTGATACAATACTTTTCTGCTATCAAAACATAATATATGAACTGTGATACCCTCCCAATGTATACAAAACTTTCAGTGTAAGATTAGACAAGACCAGATGTTTTCGCTAGACACAGAAATACAATGAAACTTCAGTATTCAGAGTGAATATACACCTTGAAGGAGGAGAACAGGGGGCTTAAAGCAGTATCCACACAGACAGGTACCTATAGCATCTGTCAAAAAGAAACATACTTTCTAAATACTACTTCTACTGGGATAGAGGGAACTGATGGAAGAAGGCTATGAAATACATACTAGTTGAGGGGAACTTGGGTCCTTTAAAGTGTAGAAAATGAGATTCAGTTTTAGTTTTGCAACTAAATGTCAGATTTTGCCTCACTCACTGAAATGCAGCAATATCTGGACGTTTGTTCTTCATTTAGTGGATATGTATTTTTTTTTTTTTTTTTTTGGTATTGGATAGAGGTTGTATTAATGGTTTCTTATATTTAATTTGGTAAAACCTGAATGCAGATAAAAATTGAAAATGAAATACTTACCTACTGCAATTTTCCTTTCCTGATAGCTCTATGTCAGCATACATTCAAAACAGTAAATAAACATACAAATGTATGCTGACATGGAGCAGTCAGAAGAACAACTTATCGGGCTGCTACAAAAGGACATGTTTTTAGCAGAAACTTTAACCCTATTAACTCTTCAGTGTCCATTCATAAAATGTATGCCTTGGTGTAGTCTACTCCATAGGCCGGATTTTTTAAAGCTTTCCAAGGCTGGAGAGGATACACTTTTATCAGTAAACCCGGGTGATGCAACAAACCTAGAATGGATTTCATAAGAGTAATTTGCTATTTGTTAGCAAATGTTTTCAATCTTGGACCAGATCCATTCCAGGTTAGCTGGATCACCCAGCTTCACTGATAAAAGTGTATCCTCTCCAGTTTCTGAGGGATTTAATAAATCAGGCTCCATGCAGAAAAAACTATGTTTGGAGGAAAGGCTAATCATATATTTGCAGAATTGTCATACTGCAGCTTTACAAATTAATCCCTATGTGGTGGATAATACATTTTCTTATATCCTGGTGTAATAACTTTGCTATTAAGTCAAAGAAACAAATATTAAAAAATCTAAATAAAATACATAAAGTATATATATTGTGTATACACAAATAAAAAAACAAGATTTTTTTCCCCACAAATTGCCATTAGAAAAGAAAATACTGGTTCGTACTGGGGTCATACCTGTAGATGATAATGTGTCCTCATGTAAAGTGTGTAACAAACTCATGTGATTTTATTTTTTTCCCTTTTTAATAAATGTCCCTTTTAAAAAAAAACATATCATGAATTTATGTATTTATAATAATTAGTTGGCATTTATTTTAATTACTGTTTTGAATGTTAGCAGTGATGCCCACATTTTGTGCCCTAGGTTTATACTCAACTCTGATCATTTTCCTGTATTTTTAAGTAACAATAAGGACTTTTAGTTTTAAATCAGTTTATATTTGAGTATATATGGTATGTTGCTAAATACACAAAATTTACTTTTTAACATCAGTACCCTATCATAGCATATTACTATCTATAGAGCAGCTGTCGCCAACTGGTGATCCACAAGAAAATTTTCGTGGTCCACGTCTCTTACTGGTGCACTCCCCAGCAGGGTCAGGAGAAAGACCCCTCTGGGGGGCGCACTGGGCAGAGCCGTGGACCATGTCCCTCGTATGGACACAACCCACCCACTCTCCCATTGAAGGCTCAGTCCTGCAATGGGAAAGTGGGCCGATTCTGGCATCATGACGTCACTCTGGGGGGAAGTTTCTTCCCCTTTGAATGACACACTGCTCCCCGCACATAGCAATCCAGATTCCGTGCATTTAGTGGTCCGTAGGTTCTAAAAGGTTGGCGACTATACTAAAGCATCATACTTTAAAACGTTTATTATAAAGTGCAAGTTCACTTTAATATTAACTCAATGTTTTTTGTTTTTTTTTTGTAATCCTAGGATTTCGATAGGTAGTGATGCAGTCATTACCCAGCATTAAGTTCATAAAAGCTGTACAGTACCTATATATTTTTACAGCAGTAAGCAATAAGTGTCATCTGTTTTTTCTTTCCATTGACCATAAGAAAGCAATGATTAAAAGGAATAACAATAATATTGAACATTAGTCAGTAAGATGTCAACAGGCCTGCAAAGGTTTCGGAAAAATGAAATCAGGACAGCAGAATTTCCCCTGATACATCAAATAACCACGGCTTCCAGGACACCTGTGGTGAGCGGTACAAGGAATAACCACAGCTTCTGTACTGCGTAAACTCTGCATTAGTCAGGTCTCCCCAGCCAAAAGGAACTGAGTTCAAAGCTGCCAGGGATGAATGAGTGCGGCTGCTGTAAGACATAGACCATGTGCAGAGCCTGTACCAGCCTGGGGTCAGTAGCTGCATTACCTGTTAAAGGAAAACTCTCTATTTTTAAAACGATTTTCCATAATTCCTCTGCCCGTACTTTCCACTGTTAATTACTTTGGGACTCATTTACCAGTTAAAAGAAATGACTGAGCTGTTCAAAGAAGTGATTTAGATTTAAAACTGTACAAGAAAGTGATAGGTGGTGATGTTTTTAATAAGGGGTCAAAAAAAGAACATTCTTACTGGAAATATTTATGGAAGACATTTATTTTTATGTTTTTATACATTTACAACATATTATGCAGCACAGTCCAAAGTCAAGTCATTAAGTGTCCCTTAGAGGAACTCACAATCTAATGTCCCTACAAAAGTCATAAATCAACACAATCAAAGGTCACTTTTGGGGGAAACCAATTAACCTACGACTAGGCTACAATATGGGAGGAAACTGAAGTGCCCGAGAGAAACCCCCTCATGGAAAACATGTTATACATATAGCGTCTTGAACAATATTTCAACCCAAGTGTTGCAGTCAGGAGGGATAGCTGCTTAGCCATTCCTACCTATAATTCTTAAAGTAGAACTAAAGTTTCCCATTTACAATATGTCCCGTTGTAGATGTCCTATCTACAATAAAACATACTTACCTGCCTAATCATTAATTTTCTTCTAAATAAATCCTCATACATGCGCAGCTTAGCCTAGGACATCGGGATATGCTGGATATGGGACTTATAAAACTTCCACGCAAATGCAGCCTAGCCAAATGAAATAGCCAAAAATTTAGTCACATGCTACTAAATGGTCCAGGTAAAATTGGACCTGGCTGATTTTGGCAAAGTGACTTGTAGTGCCTACAAGATGACAATATCTTACTGGATCATAAAGCAAACGACTGGCAGAAGATATGGTGGCAGGTGGATACTGCAATAAAGTATTCCTATGCCAAAGATGCATTACACTGCTGGATCTACTAGTTCTTCCCAACCTTTTAAACATAGGGGAACCCTTGAAATAAGTTTCAGGTCTTCAGGGAACTCCTTCTATAATTACTATATTCACAGCTCACAGTACATTAGTGTGGTGTTTAGTGGGAAGAATCCCTCTTACACAGCAGGCCAGTGAGATGAATGTCACCCTTACAGATAGCCAAAAAGGTCTTAGGGGGTCACTTAAACTGACCTGAGAGAACAAACTACTTGTTTCTCAAGGAACCCCTAGCAACCTCTGGAGGAACCCTGGTTAGGAAACACTGTCCTAGAGTATCAAAAGTTCTGAGTCAAGTCCCAGGTATTGTAGATGGAATGATTCTTTCCAGGCAGCTATCTTAGTAGCGGTGGTGGAAGGCTGGTTTTGTACACAAGTAGGCACTCGGTATGAACAAAGGGGACAGATTTTTTCACTATAAAAGCATGAGCTATTTTCCCTTAATGAGCTTTAAACTTTAACCTAGAACATGCCCATTCTGCATAAATTCCTCATTGGGGAGATACTAGAATGTGAACTGCTAGCTGACATCAAACTCTCTACTACGGAACTAAACTAAAACAAAAATCACTTTTACCTTCACTTCTGCAGACCTCCCAATCCCTTCAGAACTGTCCTAGATTGGGTCCCACCCCATACAGTATTCTGCCTTTGTCCCTGAGAGTTGGAGGCCACCATCTTCTTCTGTCTTCTTATTCTGACTACATCACCTGATCTCACACTGTGCCTAAATTGGAAAAAAAGAGCGCTAATCTCACTGCATGCGAGAGATCTGCTTTTTTATCCCAAAGCAGGAAAAAGCCCCTTCTGCGTATGCCTGAGATTGGGAATGCTTAGCCAGAAGCTTGCTGGGATACGTGACATAGGTATGCCAGGAAGCTATGAGCTTCTACTAAGTCTTTAATATTGTGACGGTAAAGACAGAAGGGGGAGGGGGACATTCCCTTTTTTAAAAAAAAAATGTTAAAAAAAGGGATAATTTTTACTTTATATAAAATATTTATCTACACCTTAATCCAAAGTAAAAACGTTGGTGATTGGTCCGTTTTAAGCTGATGCCTAAAGCATCAAAATGTACACTGCTGAGTTCCATTGCAGAATTTCTGAATGGTATGAGCAACAGGGCTATCGTGTTTCCCCGAAAATAAGACACTGTCTTATATTTTTTTTGGCTCCCAAAAACACACTAGGTCTTATTTTCGGGGTAGGTCTTAAAATTAAAAAAAAAACTTACCTTTCGGAAGACGCGAGCCCGAGTTCTGGCTACTGGCTTGTGCATGTAGTATCACTCCGCCTGTGATAGGAGCCGGAACTAGAAAGAAAGCATCGGCTTGTGCGGCT
>NC_092861.1:16325044-16331458 GCF_032062135.1 Pyxicephalus adspersus
ATTACAGTTTTGGGTGGGTTTTTTTTCTGAACTGGACAGATTTACACTAGGTCTTATTTTCGGGGTAGGTCTTATATTAGGGCAGGTTTAGAAAATAGTGCTAGGTCTTACTTTCGGGGTAGGTCTTATATTAGGGCAGGTTTAGAAAATAGTGCTAGGTCTTACTTTCGGGGTAGGTCCTATTTTCGGGGAAACACGGTATGCAATCAGGAAAGAGTGTTGGGCAGGGTACAAAATGATGGTAGTATTAGAACAGAGAATCTATTGCAAAACATGGTAGGCACCCTGGAAATGAACTCTAGGACAAACCGGGTGCAGAACCAGCTTTGGTAAATCAAGCTAATAAATCAATGTGCAATATTCATTACTGCCATCCTTATCCTTGCTGTAATATTGAGTTGATCAATGACACTAAATAAGCATGAAAGCAGTGCAATGTTGGGGCTACTGATTTGTTTGTCCCATCACCAAATAGCTAAAAAAGGATACGGATGATAGCTTAGGGTAAATAAAGCAGAATAAGAATGGAAGACGAGGGGGGTGCACCTTCAAAAAGACTTCAGAAATGGCTGGTCTCACAATAGTCTTTTTTTTAAAACTTTATTTATACCCACAGAAAGACAACATACAGGTACAATGAGAGAGTAAAAAGAACAATGTCAAGCTCCAAGGTATTATTGCATAGGGCAAAACAGAATCAAGATAGTCGTTGTACAAAATTTGCATCAAAGGACAATGTATAAAACCAATGTTATGACATGCCATGCATGTACCCAATTATTGTTGTAATAAAAACATGTAAATAACCGTAGTGTCTGACTGTGTGCTCCATTTTCAGTAATTTTCCATAACATATCACAATAAACTTAGGCATAACAAAAACTCAAAATGATGATGGGTGGTGGTGGTGGGGGGGGGGTAAACATTTCTAATTCGGTATAGTGTCCTAAAAATTAGTATACTTCTGTATAGTAGTTACTGTGCCGCCCAAGGCAGGAAATGGGACCATTTATTAATTCGGTACAAAACAAGGACATCTCGGACTCATGCAAAAGGTTAAATTATATCATGAGGAGTAGCGGTGGTGGTGTAATATCTGGCCTATATCTAGAGGTTCGAAAGTATACTCCATATAAGCATACCACTTTTCAAAAAATTTTGTTACCTCATTGTCTGCTGAATCTTCTGCCTCTAGTAAATCCCTAAGGTATAGCAGTCGTAAGGAGGACCTGACCGTGGGCAACCTAGACGGATCTGCATGGATCCATTGTAACATTATCGTCCTGCGTGTGGCCAACAAGCAGAAGGATGTCCAGTTTTTCAGACATTTTCTCATATTGCAGGACTGTGCATCCCAATTCCCAAACACACGCAGCAGTGGTTCCAGCACTAACTGTATATTGCTTACACTTTTAATATAAGATAAAACTATTTTCCATATCCTTTGGATTTGAATGCGATCCCATAGTCAATGTTCAAGTGTAATTTTATCACAAGCACATCGTAAACATCCATTTTGTCTAGTCAAAGAGGCGGATTGTGTCCCGCTAGGCAGGCGGAATACCTTTTAGACCCTATGCAGAATTTTACAATAGCCATTTTAAAAAGTGTGTCCATACTCATTGATAGTTAGGAAACACACCGTGCTAAAAAAGAAAGGGTAAAAAGAGGTACAGGAGGTGTAACTGCATGGTCTATGCACTAAAGAATTTTTTTCCAGGTTCGTTAAATAATTGATGTAATATATATAATTACTACACAAGCCATTTTGTAATTGAATGTTATTAAAGTTACCTTTCCATTTCAATCTGCAGCCAGCTAGGATTTTGTACAGCTGCCAAACATTTTCTCTTCTTGTAGTCATGACAGCTGGGCCCTGTTTGTGTACAAAACACCTCAGAAATTTAATTCCCTGTCCTTTCTAAAATTCTGCACAGAAAGTGAATTAAGAAATCCCCATCACTGTCCTTATTTTTTTTGCGTTTTATCTATGGAGATATACTGCGAGTACTGATGGGACAATTCCTATAATACAGCATTGAATATAATATTCTTATTATTGTAAGCACAAGCAACCACTTAGCCCTTAACTTGATTTGTTTTAGTACCTATATGATTGAAAAATGTAAGATTGCTGAAGAAGAAAAGAAAAGGGCTACACTCAGTTCTAGGAAAAAGAGTTAAAACATGTTTAGAAAAAACATACAATAAAAAATAGGCATAGAATAAACATTTTTGAACACATATTTAGAAAAAAACTAGCAAGCAGACGCTGGAGATTCTGCCCATGCCCCCTGGATTTGTACTCAACGAAAAAAAATCAAAACCTATTGTGGATATTGGAAGCTACCTAACATAGCATCATATAGAAACTTAGTTCTCTGGATATACCACACAGCATTCCCTATACAAGTTTCTCCTTCTGAAAAAGCAGTTTCCTCTTCCATTTTTCTTTTGTCAAAACACCAGCCTTTTCACTCACTATCTATTGGTCTTCTACCAATTAGGAGTCTCTAAAAGTCCCCTGAGGAAGCCAATTGGAGAAACGTGTCGTGTTCAGAGACAGCTGTACTATGTGCGATCACTTAAAGAGACTGTAACAACTATCATTATTACTTTGTCTACAGCCACTTATGTTTACAAGAATTTATTCGATGCTCATTGTATATTGGATGATTTTTTTAATTTGAGTAAACATGATTTAACTATATGCCAAAAAAAGACCCTCTTTGCCTATTCCTCATTTCATATTTGAAAAATGTAAGAATCTGCACAGGTCTGTTTACACTCTTACAATATTAGTGCATGATATAATTAACAAACATTGTAGTAAGGTAGCTCATTCCCCTCAATGGGCTGTCCAAGGCAGCGGTCGCCAACCTTTTGGACCTCATGGACCACTAAATTCATAATTTTAAATCCCATGGACCAAGAATATAAATTTTTTTAAAAAAGATAAATACATTTGTAAAATAATGATCTTCCCAATGGTGCTGACAAGGACTGTGGAGGCTCTGATTCATTGATCAGCGCACAGTTAAGTGAAGTATTACTATTATCATTAGTTGCATTATCTTTGGTATTAGTAAAGAAATGCAAAATATTTGTTTGCTTTTTCCCACCCATTATGGGTTTATTTCATTTCGAATCTAAGACCAAACAAGAAATGATAGTTATCAGAGTCAAACTATTTGATGCAGTTAAATATAACAGGTAAAGAAAATACACAGTTAAGCTCATACTTACCTAAAAGATCTTCAGGGAAATAAACAAATAAAATGAAACAATTGAGAACCGGTATTTGCGGAGCGGGGTAATTGTTGTAATGGTGGAAACAATACTGAAGCGTATGGGTCGGCAATGGTTGCCTCATAAAGCTTCAGACTACACTGACAACACACTGCGTATACCTTGTTTTTCCGTCTCTAGTACAGTTTGTGAATTTAGTGCAATATAAAGACAAAAATTATCATTCAGAATATAAGAGATTATTAGAATATTATTTTTTTATTATTATTAAAACATAAAAATTGCAAATAATGTCCATATTTTTCTGTGGACCACCAAAATTTTCTTGCGGAGCACCACAGACCACCAGTTGGCGACCACTGGTCTAAAGGCACCAAAAAAACAAATTGGCATTTTTAGCAGCCTGGCCCTGCATTGCTGTAAAACAATATTTTAAACTGTGCCTAAAGCTTGAAAAAACACCAAAATGACTTGGAGAGGATTTTGTTCTCCAAAATAGTTAAAATAGGTCCAACAACTCACAACTGATGATAAGGATTGTCAAAGTTTTTTTTTTTACATTGTCACAACCATGTGATTAGAGACGAGTTATTTGTGGATAATCAGAGATAGCGGAAAAAGCTAAAATATGGAAAAAAAAATTATATTACTGAAAACTTTAATGGATTTATATTTAATTTATCAAGAACATTAAAAAGGTAGAAATTTAAACAAAGGAAAGAACTCAATAACACCCATTAAAATATTTGTAGCCTATGATCTGTGCCCTTACAGCTGCTAACCAGACATGTTGCATGATCAGCAGTGCGGAGCGATTGAACAGAACTTCCCCAATCTCTGAAAGTAAAACATATCAACAGTTCATGTTTTTTTAGCTGGTTTAATGATTTGTTTGTGTATTTTTAGGTGAAGTTAAAGTGTTGAAATGCATTACACATGCGCATTAAAGGAGCATCACACATGCCATTTAAAATGGCAGCCAATGAATGGCAATGCACCAAAAATACTTGTGAATGGTGCTGTTTTGAACTGGGTCTGATTTACTAAAGTTCGCTAAGACTGGAGATGATAGACTATCTTCTGTGAACTTCATGATTCATCAAACTTGAAAAGGATTTTTTTTAAATAATTTGCTAATAGTAGTCAAATGTTTGCAATCCTGGACCAGATCCATTTTCAGGTTTGCAGAATTACCCAGGTTCTTCCACCATAGCCTATCATTTCCAGACTTGGAGAGCTTTTGTAAATCAGACTCAATGGAGAAACTGCTGTTTCTGAATGGAAGATGATCCATTGGTCTGATTTCTTAAAGCTCCAAGACTTGAGTGGATACATTTTCATCGGTGAACCTGGCTGATCTATGAAACCTGGAATAGATTTCTTAAAAGTGATTTGCTATTTGTTAGCGAATATTTTCAATCCTGCACCAGATCCATTCCAGGATCACTGAAGAAAGTCTATCCTCTCCAGCCTTGGTTTTTTTTTTTCCTACACTGGACCTAGACCTACTAGACCTTTTGCAAAATAGGTGCAGCTTTATCTGATGGCACCATTTTGTTCCAGCCTAATTTAAAAAAATGCTGGCAGATCGTAGCTGGTAAGCAGGGCTGTACATAGCTTCCTCAAACCAAGAGCTTGCCTGAGGTAATGCCTGAGGTAAGTGATGCTCATGATTTGAAGTACTAAAATTCAATAAATAAAATGGGTGTGCCAGGGACGGTCAGTCTGGTGAGGAATGGATTGGATGATGTTGGATGTTCACCAGTTGGTAAATGAAGAGGGCTCAATCTGACTTGCTGCAGCTTCTACTGCAAGCTGTTAGATGCTAAATGTGTACAGTGAAATCAGAGCAAGTAATTTCAAAAGGATCCTGTACAGCCATACAAGACTAAAAGTAAAGCTGGAGTTCAGCTTTAACAGCAACAGTAAAAAAACATCTGTTACACAATATCCCTTTTATGCTTTAACCCTCTTTTTTTTCTTGTTTTCTTCAAATTCGTAACCAGACAAATCAGATAAGCTAGTCAGTGATACATCTGTGTACAAACAAAAGAACCTGCTCTATTTTAAGCCCCATTTCCAGGAATGGCGGCTATAGTCCAAGCTTTCACACCTGCAAACAAACACATCACATCCTCTGGTCATGTTTGCTCACATTAAGCCCACTTATAAACTCCAAATGTTCTGCCCCCTGAGAGCTGATCCAGAGGACGTACTTTTGCATTCTAAACTGCCCATGCCAAATTTAAACCATTTCCTGAGCTTTCGCGGCAGACTATGGCATTCGCAAGCTCATACCCACAGCAGCTTCAACAAGTTCGAAGAAAAATAAACAGCTTGAAAAAAAATACGTAAATCTCCCAGGCCTGTACTTTAACATTTTGTGCTAAAGAGGTACTTACAGGAAAAAACCTTCCAACCAGAGTGACTGAATATTTGTTTTGGCTGGAAGAGCATCTCTAAGCGGCATTTTAGAATTGGTTGGTACAAGAGCAATAATTCAGAGATTACATGAATACGAAGGGAGGATAACATTAACCTCACTAAGGAATAAGCATGCATAAACATTTGGAATTCATGTGACATTCTCCAAATACAAAAAATCCATTTCATAAATATCCTTACATAATAAGTTGGGATAATTATGCTGGAAGATAGCTCCTGGTCGTCCCTTTTTTGGGTAATGTCCCATTGGTGAATAAAATCTCTTTTTTTCCTTCCTACATCATCAGGAGAAGTATCTTTTAGATTTGAAGTATCTGAAAAATATTGAAAAATCAGAAAATGTAAAAACTACATTGAGTTAGAGGAATTGGGGACTGTGTGCTGAAGATTTGGACTGGCAACCAGAATGAGCTATTCATTCACACTCTTCAATGTCTCTGATCGCCCTGCTCTTTTCCAGTATTAATATTATTATTATAATTATTACATAGTATTTATATAGTGCCAACATATAACGCAGTGCTGTACATAGTCCATAGTCATATCACTAGCTGTCTCTCAAAGGGTGACATATATATATTACATCAATTATGAGTGACATATAAAGAAGTACTAAGACCCTTGTATCACTTTCATTCTTTCATCTTTCCACTTATCTCACACACCCATTACAAAACACCCAGGTGTATTACATTCATATAGGTATATATATATATATAT
>NC_092861.1:16331509-16375927 GCF_032062135.1 Pyxicephalus adspersus
TCTGGATTGTTCCCCATTTTTTACCTCTGAATGGAAAATATATTGCCAACCCCTAGGATAGAATATAAGGAAATTTTGTGTCCCTGGTAATTGGTGCCAACAAACAGAGCAGCTTTTTTATTACATACCTGATCTTAGATCCAGCAGACATTTTTGCAATGCATATGGTAGAAAAATATGTTGATGAAAGAGAAAAATATGTTGGTGCTTGATAAATATGGTTTTAAAATGAATAAATAATAATATTTACATATGTACAATCATTTTTGCAATGGAGGCAGATAATGGCTGTTGTCAGCAGCCAAGCGGAGAGTGCTGTACATTGCGCCCTGAAAATGTGAAGTTGTGGTAACACCCATATGTGATTCTGAGTTTCCATAAATAAAAAAACTGAAATCTAATGAATAAAAGTGCCGGTACAATTCAGCAAGGGAGGAAAGGGCTAAATAAGCATAGCTGTCCATCAGTCAGGAAATTAGGTAGGCTCTATCTGACCTGCTGCAGCTTCTAATGTACAGAAGTCAGCTATATATAGTGAGAGTAAACAATATTTGTACAGGTGAGAAGTCTGTACAACTGTAAGGCTGAAGTTTGAGTTTAACTCTTTTCTTAAAAAATGTACACAGAAACAGTCCTATTGTCTAAAGCTATGTACGTGTCAGATAATTGTCGCCAGGGGTGTAGTCGTAAAAATAGAAGAGGGGCACGGTAATGTGCCCACCCCACCACACCCCTGCCTATGTGTCACTCAAAGGGGAAGAAACTTCCCCCAGAGTGACGTCATGATACCAGAACCCACCCACTCAGTTGCAATTCAATTGCAATTCAATACTGGAGACATAGTCTGCGGCTCTGGCCAGTGCACCCCCCCCCCACCCGTGTCCTCCCCACCACATCCCTGATTGTCGCACAAGACGAGAACAACTGTTCCTATAGCAGTCCCCCAGCCAGTTCCTAAATGGCACCTTTATTAAATCAGGCTCATTGGAAAACCAAAGCATTCAAAGTGAATCTTCACTGACCCTAACGAATCGGGTGAAACACATTCATTTTGCAAAGACTACCCAGTCATATGCAAGAAAAATGAAACAAAAATAAATAATTGGTTATACGAACTCAGCACACCTCCAAACCATTCACCAAGCTAAGTGAATTTTAACTTAGGTTAGTAAGCAAGGTGAAGGTGTGCTGACTTCAAATCATCCAAAAGGTATGTTTCCTTACATATGATTAGTATTCTTTGCAAACTGAATTTTCCTTTTGTCTACTCTCAATTGCAAAAACTTGGAGTGGACATTCTCAGTTTTTATTTTTATAAATCAGGGTCATTATGTACGTCACCAGCACAGGGTATTTGCTGCACCATATTTGTACTGCGTCATCACTACATAGCCTTACTAAGCTCTTGCCTCTCGAGTCGGTGAATGCACAGATTCAGAGTGCGTTCCTCGTCATTGTTCTTTGTGAGTTCACACTGAGTCAACACATCAGTCAGGAAGCACACGACAGATTGCCAAACAGTTAAAGGATTTTTGAAGCATACAAGAACAGAACATCCCAATAAACGTGGCCAAAGCTGCAGCCCCTGCTTCATATCTACATCCTCTCTAGTGTCACATGTGGTTTATCGCTGCAGGATTTTCATCGGATGTGAAAAATGATTTTACAAATTGACATTATACAAGAAATGTTATCCGTACAAGGGGAAATGACTGAGCAATGATTGTTTGAGTAGCCTTATTCTTTCTTTTCTTGAAGAAGGAAAAGCAGGATTAAGTAGTGGGATGCACTGACACAGTAGCACGTTACAATAGGTCTGATTTATTAAAGCTCTCCAAGGCTGGAGAGGATACACTTTCATCAGTGAACCTGGGTGATTCAGCAAACCTGGAAAGGTTTTCTTAAAAGTTATTTGCTATTTGATAGCAAATGTTTTCAATCCTGGACCAGATCAATTTCAGGGTTGCTGGATCACCCAGTGTATCCTCTCCAGTCTTGTAGAGCTTTAACAAATCAGGTCCAATGTGTCCAAATTAACCCTCCTCAGCGGTAAAAAAAAGATGCTGTAACCCCGAGCCACTCATACTATTATATTATACTGTAAAATAAATTTTCACTACCGGTTCATGTACCGCTTTTAGACATAAATCCAGACAGAAATGAACAGTCCAGGAGGTTAAAGCATGTCTGGGGTGTTTTTAGGAACCCAACCCACCTACGCTGAGGTTTAGAGTTTTATTCTGGCAATGTAGTACACCAATATAACTCATATTATTATCTCATTATTGTTACTAAAAAGCCTACTTTAAAGTATAAGGCTTCATACACACGCTATTTTTTTTTTGCTGTAAGTACAATGTTGTTAATTTATCGTTCGGTCTTTTGTCGTTAGAAACATAAAAGATTTTTTCCAATGGCAAAAAGCCAAACACTATATGAACAACACTGTACATACTGCACTGTTCTGTTCTATGCAGAGAGGAGGGTGAAGAACGAGCGAGTGGCACCCTGCTCTGCTCTCCATCCTTCACTTTCGGTCGCACGTCTTCTGCCATTTTTAGATCCACCAAGACAGATCTATGAACTAAGTCGGACGGTCATTGTACATGTCAGATTCTTGTCCCAGAAAGGCTCTGAGGCGAGATTCATCTGGTGTGTGTACATAGCCTAAACTCTTAGATTGTAAACTCATTTGGACAGGGTCCTCTCCTCCTCCTGTGTTTTTGTATCTGTCTGTTATTTGCTACCCTTATTTAATGTACAGCGCTGTGTAATATGTTGGTGCTATATAAATACTGTTTATTAATAATAATAATAATAATAATAATTATCCCCCCCCCAATCTCTAATGTCCCCTTTGAGCCCAGTCCTGTATCATATTAAAGAAAAATCACAATACCCGTACTAACCTCTTTCAGGTGATTTTGGTCCATACATTACTAGATCGGGTGACGAAGATGGGGAAAAAGATTGCTGACGACAATTTTTTTTCCCCATTAAAGAAAGGGCTCCTTCTGTGTATGCCTGAGATTGGGGCATGTGCAGAATAAGCAGCTAACAGCCTCCCAGGATGCGAGATCTAGGTATCCCGGAAAGCTTTGCGCTCCCATTCGGTCTTGATCGCAGTCAAGACAGAAAGGGGAGGTGCTGCACCCTTGTTTTTTAAATACATTTAAATTTTAAATTATAAAAATTTAAATTTAAATATTAAATTTTTGAATTTTATACACATTTGTATAAAGATCTTTAACTCAGATCAAAGAAACATGGCGGGGAGAATGGTTACAAAGTTGAAAAAGTTGGACTTAATGAGTTATAAAATAATTTATAAATGAGTATTTATAAGTTATAAAATATAAAATAATATGAGTTTATAAAATAATATGAGTTGGACTATATAAAATAATATATTGAGTTTCAGATAACTGAGGTTCTACTGTATAATGGTTGGAAGTGTTGACTTCCGCTGATTTCTATCACTATGCATGTGAATGGTTAGAAAAGATAAAAAGTTGGACTTTATAAAATAATATTTTTATTTAGAAAGTATATTTGATAAAGCTGTGTTTGTAAGCAGAAGATCATAGACACACAATGGAAGCAGCAACACAGCGCAACCATAGCAACAGAAACCCCGCCCCCGTCTTTTACTTTCGGTTTCACTTTCATCACAACGTGACGACGCTACGTACATGGGCGTGGCTTAGAAGTGACCGGCTGGGGCAATTTCTTCATTGACGTGAGGGGAGACGCAGACGGGATGCGGCGTGCCGGTGACAGGTAGCGCTATGTTCCCTGTTCTATACAATGGCGGCTCCATGCTGTGCTTGCCTGGTAGTACGGTGTGTAATGTACCAGTCTCATCCTCCCCTCTCCTGGCTGACCAGTGTGTGCCGCCAGTGATTGACAGCTGCGGTTTTCATTGATTCTAATGGAGGAATGCCTGGCAGGGCGCAGATCAGCTGATTATACATTGTTTACATTGTGTCAGTATGTGGAAGTCATTCTCATTGCAGTGCAGCAATCTTCACATATGCAAATAGCGACTTTTGGTGACTAAATAACCATTGTTGCCCCGCCACCTAAACACACACGCTTCCTATTGGACGTTAAATCTGACCAATCACCGCATCATTAATATTACATAAAAGGTGGCTTTCTATTTTATATAATGAAGGTACAAGTATTGAGAGCATTATAATATCTCACAATCATTGGTGGCATGGAGTTGGAATATTGCAGCTAGACCGATTTTGAAGATTGGTGAAGGCAATGACTGGTTGAAAATGTCTTGTAACCCGACGCATTTCGCCGAACGGCTTCCCAAGGGCTATGTTAGACACTGTTTCTTAATATACAAAGAAAAATTATGCAAAGTAAATTACAGGTAGTCCCCGGATTAGGGACATCCGACATATAGACTACTAAATAAGAACAGGGGTTCCTTGCTGACTTGTGTGCAGGAAGGAGGCTTGATGGGGGGAGGGGGCGGTTTGCGTGACTTGCAGAAAAAATCTTTTGCTACACACATCTGAGATTGTGGATGATCTTAAGAGCTGATCTGTAACATCTTGTAACACTTTTATGACCAAGACAAACTCTGCAGTTGTTTCTTTTTGCATATCAAAGCACAGCTTGCTCCAGAAGTTAATGTCTAGGCTCCATAAAGATTTTTTGTTTTTGCTTTGTGATTAACTCACAGTGAGGATTTTATACAGTAACTGACACCATGCTGTTGAGACAAACATCTGTCCTAATTGCATTTATTAAAATAATGTACCTGTTCCGACTTACATACAAATTCAACCTAAGAACAAATCTAGAGTCCCTATCTCGTATGTAAACCAGGGACTACCTGTACCCCAGCATCTCCAGTATATCTCGGCATCCTGCCCTGAGCTGCATCTCTCCATCTATTAAAAAACTCACCTTTACTTCCATAGATCCCTTGATCCTTCTGGAGCTTTCCTGGATTGGATCCCGTACCATCCTGTAATCCTCCTTTGTCCTGGTGTGGAGGAAGCACCGGGCGCTCCCATCTTTATCTTCTTTCTTCTGCCTGATGTGAGATCAGGTGATGTACCCGCTCTAAATAGGGGTAAAAAAGAGTGGCGATCTCACTGTGCATGCGTGACGTCTGCATATTTTTTCCCATTGAAGAGTAAGCTCCTGCACATGGCCGGAATCGAGCGTGCGCAGAGTGAGCAGCAAGAAGCCTCCTGGCATGTGTGATGTGAGTGTCCCAGGAGGCTCTGCGCTCTCATTCTGTATTTCTTAAAAAAAAGGATTTTAAACCCAAATAAAATAAAATAAAAAAAAAAAGATAACTACATGAAATGTTGTCCACCCTTTTATGTAAAGTAAAATCTCAGGTGACAGGTCCACTTTAATTTCAGTGTATCCAATATATGAGAGACATGTGAGAGTTGCCACCACTGCCCTCTTCTTCTGCTCTGAATTGTATTATAGTTGCCATTGTTGCAAACGTTGTAAATATTTTAAAAGAGAAACCTACATTCTGCTATTGTTGGACAGTTTTACTGGCTGTCCTGCTGACCTTCTCCTGTCCATACTTTGGATTTCTGACCCTGGACAAGTCGTTAGATAACTTCTCGGGTAGAAGTATATCTAGTCAGCAAGTGTAGAGTGGGTGAGCTTACCAGCCATTGAAGCGTTCTTCTTCAGATCAGTGGCTTTCTTTGTATCACTGTCATACAGGTTTACTGTAATACAATAGAACCTCAGTTATCCGGCACCCACAAATAATGGCCGATTCCGGATAAGTGTAGTTTTTGGATAACTGAGGATTCCTTTTCTCAGCCATTCAGCACTAGACTTAAAAGAGGAGACTTGTCCCCTTCACCTCTAGTGCTAAATGGCTGGGAAAAGAGAAACCCTGATGATGCTTAAGCCGTCGTTGGGGTTTCCCTTTTCTCAGCCAATCAGCGCTAGACTTAAATGTGGAGACTTGTCCCCATTCACCTCTAGTGCTCAGCTGTCGGGCGCCGGTTGTCTGAGTTCTAGATAAACAGGGTTCTACTATATAATAGTTGGAAGTGTTGACTTCCGCTGATCTCTATCACTATGCTGGTTCTTTATATTTGCAAATGACCCACTCGGCCAACCAGATAGGAACTGGTAAATCTTTTTTTTTTTTGCACATAAAGGCCTTAATCCACCAAACTGCTAGAGCACTTACAGCGGAACTAAACCCATCATATACACACCTGTCTTCATCCTATCGCGGGCGCAGCCATCGTCTTCCTTTTCTTATCCGGATCTTTCGCCATCTCAATTGGCCGGCCGGTCATGCGGGAGTAAATTCATTGCTAGCAAAGGCAAGGGAATCCAGAATTGCTGGGTATCTCTTGCAACAAATTCATCTTTTGACAGCTGGGTGTTGATCAGGCAGATAAGATTGGTTATTGTAGAAGAGATATCGCCTGTACCTCTCTGCAGTAAGGACCTGCCTTATTTTTGGAGTGGCACTGTCACAGGGTCACCTTTATTTGAAGCCCAAATTTACTTACCTTTGCAGCACCCCATATCTTGAAATGCTGTTGCTTCATGTATACTATAAATATTTTAGGCTTCCAGGTGGGTAGAAATATCTGTTCTCCTGCTGCCCACAGTGGTTCCTTCCACCAGCAATTCTGATACTACAGGACATGTGAACCTGTGAGAGAAACCACTGCAATCAGAAGGGGGGGAGGGCTTCAGGAAGTGTGACATCTCTGTGGCAAGCAGTGGCATTCCTATTCACAGCCATCAGGAAAACAACAATAGAAGGGCTTCTGGATTTTTTTTAAATAAATGAAACCTGTAGTTACGAGATCACTATAATTCAGCTTCTAGGGGTTTTCAGATGCCTTGCCAGCTGCTATGTTACTGCTGTGTCTTGTAGTGCTAGATGGTGGCTGATTGGTGGATTGACCGCATGTGGCACAAGACCAGATAGTGTTTTATAATTTGTACCTCAATTAAAAACTCCAGTTTACAAATTTGATATCCAACATGACTGTCAAACATCCAGGTAGGCCAGGCTTGTACACTTTTGAAGGGTTTTTTCTTTAACATCCTTCCAAGATAACCATAGAGCCGGCTTCCTGACTCTCTGACTCTCTCTCTGATTTGCATACCTGTGTTGGCCAGTTGTTGGGACAGATCCTTTTTTGTATTTCACTTCATGTGACTATGAAATGATCCCCCTCATATATAATGCTCCTGAAGAAGCGGTCATATTCCACGAAACGCGTTGTGTAATAGGAATGTTTTATGCTACATGTATGGCAATTGATTGGATGTCACATTTGTAAATTGGAGTTTTTAATTGATCAAGCTCTTTGGAGCTTTTGTGAAATAAATTGATGGTTTATATTACGGGTTTTTGGATAAGTTTTCCTTTGCAGTGTTTAACTCAGAAATTTTTTTAAGCTGGGTACGAAGAAATTGTAGCCGGGTTGCAGCCCCTATATTGTGACCCAGCTGTTCAGTAACCATCCAAAAATAGCCGGGTAGTTAGCTGGCAATTAAAGTGTCAGCTGTAATTGCCAGGGAAACTCTTGGGTGTCCCGGGGACCAAAGATGTCATCCACGCGCGGCCAGTCAAGAAGGCCAAGTATTGTTTTGGAGGAGGAAGAAAAGGAAGATGGGGACACTCAGTGATTGAACGCAGATAGTGGGGAGTCCCATGGGTTGAGTTCCGCTTTAAACCTGACAGGGTTGCAGTAAGTATTGTGACATGATAAAGCCAGAACTAATCATTGTAACCTCTATCTCTGGTATTTCTTGATTACTAAACAGCTGATTTCTAAATAGACTTTGTACGTTTCTTTTAGATATATCTTACCTTTTTGTATGTCACAGTAATATGTTGTATTTTGCTTATTTAACAAAAGTGCAGGCACGCAAAACTCTGAGCCTTAATTTAAAACAATTTGAAGGATTTCTTGGACATAAAGTTGTACTGATTAGCACTCAATCTACACTTTTTTTTTTACCTTTGGGCAATATGGGCTGTAAAAATTTACCCAACATTTTAAAATCCTTTGCAAGGTAACCTTACAGGAATGAAAGCAGAACTAAGCACAAAAATATTACGACTAAGCTGAAGAGCAATGTCCCTTCTACAATAAGAAAACCTTACCTGCCTGATTAAATTTTTTTACATGCACTCGCCTGTCCTAGTTTAAAGGCAGGCGGTGCTATACTCACCTGATCTTCCTTCTGGTCTTCGGGCCATTCTGATTGGTGTGGCTGGGCTAAGGTGACATAACTCCTGCCGAGACAAAGCCGTAATGTGCTGCGTCCTGTTTTTTGACACATAAAGCCACTGTTCAGCCATGTACGTATGTTTTATTGTAGAAAGGACATCTCATGGTCAAAGATCAAGTTCCACCTTTAGCCACTGTGGTTCCTCTTGCAGACCCATAGTCCTTGCAGAATAAAGTAGTGTGTAGAGGTTAGCAGGAGGAACTACAATGATCAGTGGGAGGTACGCTCTTTCACACTCACAGGATTGATGCCAGGAACTCTTGCTTCAGAGTTAGCAAACCTGGTACACAGTTCTGCTTTTGTACATGGTACTTCTAATAATTTTGTAAATCCCCCTAACCTGAGATTGTAGACAGGTGGCAGCCCCTGGTGCAACTCTTTAGTAACTATCCAAAAACAGACAGGTGGTTACTGAAAAGTGCCTGGTGGTGCTCCCAGCTAAATGAGGCTGGGGAGAACATTGAAATATTATTAATTAATATTAAATTTTATTTATATAGCACCAACATATTCTGCAGCGCTGTGCATTAAGTAGAAGTAGTAAATGACAGACAAATACAAATAGTAACACAGGAGAGGGGAGGATCCTTCCCGAACCAGTTGTATATGTTAACCCCCCCCCCCCCTAGAATTGGGGTGAAAAGGTGGTGGTTTCACTTTAGCAGTTCAGTAATACAGCCGAATCTAAAGCATTCCTGTAAAAATCCACCCATGATGAATTTGCCATGGTGCAAAGTTTTCCTCCAAGTTATTGACAGTTGCAAGTTGCCTATTTTCGTTTAAAGGAGGTTTCAGCGTAGCTTGTTACGTAATGCCTGCAAATGTGATGACTGCTCCCTTCTCATAAACATAACAACTATTCCCCAATCTCAGACCAAGAGAACAGCGGCCGCTGCGATCTGCCGCGAGATCTGGATGTCTTGGCACAGAGACTAGCTTTTAATGAGGAATGGAAAAAATGACTAGCTGTTTCTGTGCAGGTGGAAAAAGGTTAACACAACTCGCCTGTCAGATCTAGTTATAAAAATGTCCATAGAATGGAGTAGAAAACGTACAAGACAGAAAAGAATGACCTAAAAGTAAGTGCTAATAGGGGCTTTCAGTCCCCTGGCGTACCTGTGATATATTATCCTGCTTCTGTCACCAGGCTATACAGAGACCTTGCTTGCCTCTGGGACTGACTGGTCATAAGGGCAGCGCTTGTCTTTGAAGAGAACCTTGGGGTTTCTCCTGGTACACTACAGGGGGATTCAATGTTGTGTTGTGTTTAAACAGTATTAAAGTGCCAACACAACCTTTGTAATTTATATCTTATTTAAAAAGAATAATTATGGTTCACCAGGCTCCCCCTCTACGGCAAAAAACTTAGTGTAGTCACGTACCTGTTTTTCAGAAACTAAAGTTTACACTGCTTCATCTGTCCAGGGCACCCTCAATGAGAATCTTTAAAATTGCTGGGCCTGCCTAAATAAAATAATGTTTAAAACTTTTTTTTTTTCACACATGCGTTGGGAATGTTTAGCTGATTGCACAATGATCTTCTACCCGTGGGTAAACTGACACCTTCAGAAGGCTTGAACCCTATACAAAGCAAAAAGGACTAAAACACTTTACTAACTATACCCCTTCAAATGCTTCAGAGCTCTGTTAAAGTGGACCTAAACTCAACAGTTTTACTTTACATAGATGGGTGGAGAACCCTCATAAAACCCTATATAAAGTACATTTTTTTTTAAAGGGTGCCACTCTGTCCCTTTAATTCTTGATCGCTGCAGTGGTCAAGGTTTAACAGGAGTGCAGAGCCTCTCATACTTCATCCTGGGAGGATCTGCGGTCCCATTAAGTCCTGATTGCCGCAGCCCTGGCTGCTCTTTTTGCGCATGCCCTGATCTCGGGCATACGCAGATGGGGCATCTTTTCCACCAAGGGGAAAGAGATGACAATCTCTTGCATTCGCAGTGAAATCGGCTCTCTTTTTTTTTTTTGCCCCTTCACGGCGGCTACGTCACTCGATCTTGCACTGTGCAGGTGATGTAGCAAGAAGACCAGAAGAGAAGACAAAATGGCAGGACGATGCGGGACTGCTTTGGAAAAAAGGCCTAGTGCCATCAAGGGATCTGCAGGACTAAAGGTAAGTGTGATTATTTTTGTTTTTAGCTTAGCATACCGCTTTAAGGCTAAATTTGTGAGCCTCCATATGCAGCCTTCAGATATCAGGCTGACTTTTCTTAGGTCTTAGTATTCCCCCATCTACTTTTAGCTGGGTGCACTACCCGGCACTTTTCAGTAAACACCTGGCTGTTTTTGAGTGCTTCCTGAAATGTTGGGTCACCACATGCCTACAGCTTCTTCCCACCCTGCTTTAAAAAATTTCTGGGGAGAATACTGGGTCTGCAAAGCTGCTTACCTTCACAATTGAATGATTTGCATGGTGGACATGGCAGCATCTTTGGGTGCTACTTTTGAATAGGTAATTTAGCAGGCAGATGTTTGAACACCTGCCTTGTATCAGTGTTCTCCCCAGCCCCTTTTAGTTGGGTGCACCACCCTGTACTTTTCAGTAACCACCCGGCTGATTACTAAAAAGTTGGGTCACAGTACAGGGGTTGCCACCCACCTACAGCTTCTTCCCACCCAGCCTAAAACAGTTCCTGGGAGAAAACCCTTATTTCTGGCTTCCTTGCCTTTTAAATGTCCTACTGGAAAAAGTCATTCAGTAGAAACTGAAGTTATTTCACACACTAAAATTAATTTATTCGGAACCTCAGTGGAGGACATAGTTCCCTCCCTTCTTTTGAGCACTCTTTCTTATATTGGTTTGTTACTTCAAATATGCTTTGTCCTGAGCGCAGACTGGCAGTGTGGTTGCAGTGCAGTTACCGCTGCTTCAGGGAGATGCTGTAGTGTCTACTCATGATAGCCCAATTGAGAATCCATGGGCGGTCAGTGAGCAGTTTGAGCACTGCTCATTGCTGCCAGTTGTGAAATCTGCAAACGCAAGTTCTTCATCTAGAACCAGCTCTGCAATGTGGACAGCTGAGCGGCTGGTGTGGGTGCTAGCTGCCAGGAACTATGCCGGAACTTCTGATCCTGACCTTACTGAGCCATTAGAGGGTGCAGAGTTTAACCTTGTGTAGCATTCAACTATTTTGAATGTATCAGTATTCTTACCAGTAGAACAATATTTAGAACTGTGTGCTTTATTGATTTACTTCAGAAATGCAATTAGCAACCAGTAAAAAAAAAATGTCCAGGCCTAGTGCCTGATAGGGTCTGGTCTTGTTTTTCAAGTTAATTTTATTTGTACATTTACAGTCCAGAAAATAGGATTACTGTTGGTTTTTGAAACCAAAGTAAAATAATGATCTGATTACCTGGAGATGCTAAATTTATAAAATATATCTTTTAATAATAATATTATTATTACACAGTGTTTATACTGCACCAACATATTAACCAGCGCTGTCCATATTCATATCACTAGCTGTTTCTCAAAGGTGCTCACAATCTAATGTCCCTACCATAGTCATATGTTATTAATACAGTCTAAGGGCAATTTTGGGGGGAAGCCAATTAATCTAACTGCCTGTTTTTGGAATGTTGGAGGAAACCCAAACAAACACAGGGAGAACCTGCAAACTCCATGCAGGTAGTGTCCTGGCTGAGGTTCAAACCTGGGACCTAGCGCTGCAAAGGGCAGAGTGCTAACTGTACTGCCATCATTAATTTACACCAGGGGTCGGCAAACGCCGACCATTAGGCCAGATACGGCCTAGCTGGTAGTTCGGTCCGTCAGGGCCAGGGGGCGTTAGAAGCTACCGGAGCTGGAGCCGCCGGAGCTCCGGTGCCGCCTTCTTTGTGTTGCTCCCCTTTTTACTGTGGCCGGCATGGTAAGTAGGGAAAGATCCCTGAAGGGAAATCCCTCTCCTCTGCACTGCAGGAGAGGGATTTCACTTCAGGGGCTGTTCCCTGTTGATGGGCGGAGCCATTAGGGCGGGGACTCAAAGTCCGGTCTGCTGTGCTCCCACCCACCCTTGAAATGGCCTAGTGGCCATAAAAGTTTGCCTACCCCTGATTTACACAATAGTATCGCATTTTGCATAACCTAAAATTTTTCTGAGCAGTCTAGCTTGCATAAAGCTCAGAATTCGCTTCTGGAGTCTGTGTGTCTTTCTAAAGGGTATAGGGGTGTCCATTGCTGCTGCATTGTCTGCAGTGCATGTGCAAGCTGCTTAAACTGACAGGAGTTTGGAGTTTTTACAAGCCAAATGCTAGGGAAGAAAAGTGTATTTTCTGCCAAACTTCATCGTAAAACAAAAAGCAGACACAGGTAAACAGTTATTAAGAGAGCAGTTTTATTGCTAAAGCTTGTGATCTGAGAGGAGTTCTATAAATTTCAAGCTCAACATACATTCTCCCCCTGTGACATATTTGCTGCAAATTTTTAAAGTAAAAAGGTATGCTCCAAAAATAAAGTGCATCTGGTGTCACCAGGACACACAATAATATGCCATGGTCCTAAATCATACTGATTGAGGAAGTAAAGTTTTTATCTAGGAAGTCTCATTTGCAGTAACTGTCCTGTGCTCAACTGTGCAACTTGTCATAAGACTCTGCTGTACTGAGTCACAAACCATAAAGTGTAACTAAAGTGGAAAAAAAATCTTATCTTATCACTTACCTTATATCCCACAGATCCCTCGATGGCACTGGACCTTTCCGTGATCCGGTCTTGCACTGTCCTTGACTTCTTCTTTGTCCCTTCATGGAGGAAGCAGGTGCTACCATCTTCTGTCTTCTTTCCACATTGCCCGATCTCGCACTGTGCAGGTGTGATATTAGGTGACATAACCGCTGTAAAAGGGGAAAAATAAGAGGCAATATCGCATGCACTTTCCCCTTAGTGGAAAAAATGCCCTTTCTGCGCATGCCCGATCACACGCACTTAAAAATAAAATAAATAAAAAATAAAATTTTCACTTTATATATAAAGGTTGTCTACTTTTTTATGTGAAGTAAAAATGTTGCGTTTAGGTCTCCTTCAGCAGGGTAGAGCGCTCCGATGAAGGGACAGTTCAAATCAGGTACTTTTAATTGCATGTCACCAGGAGGTATGTTCCGCGTGAACTAATGGTCAGGGCAGGCGGCAGACAAGTGTAATCCAGGTACAAGCACAGGTCAGGGCAAGCGGCAGACAAGTATAGTCCAGGTACAAGCACAGGTCAGGATCCCGAAATGCCAAAAAATGGCAGAGTGTGACTAAGCAACTCATAGGTAACAAGGCTAAGGATCAAGCAACTAGAGCCTGGAATCAGAGAGGTATAAATACAGCTAGCAGCTAATAGCAAGACAAGGCTGGAACCATGAACTACTCTGCTCATACCATGTTGTATATATTCTGAAATCCCCATCAGCTGTGAACACCCTCAGAGAAAGTGCAGGGGATGCTAAAAAAAACTTTGCACAGCTAAAGGGAGTCTGAGGATGCTGCAGGCTGCTGGAGAGATGATCTGCTGGCAGAGTGGTAACAAGAGTACAGCGGGGTGCTGCATGCTCGTTGTTCACCCATGGAACAGAATAGTGTTGTGTGTACAGCATTCGTTCGTTCATCTGTCACTGGAAATTCTCACGAAAGATTACTAGTACCTAATACAACTCACTGCTGTCCCATTCATTCTCCATGGAGCTACTGCCGAGAGAAACTACACTTGGCACCTCCCCAGAGGAAGCAGTAAACAGACCACAATAAATATCCTAAGTAAAAAGTTTATTTTAGGTTCGCTTTTAATAAGTTGAAAAAGTCAACAGTTTTCACGTCTGTATGTATTTTATCTGTATTTAGCTTTTTGCCCAGGTTGTCTGAAACATTTTAGTTTTATCCTGTGGCCTGTACACAGCAGATCCCAATTCAGTTTATGAGCAGGAAGTTTCCTGGTAAATTTGTTCATTATATTCCTGCACAACATCCAGTGCAGGCACGGGATAGGCCATGCGGTCATTCCCTGGAAAACCCTTCGATCCTTCTCATTTTACATTATAATAATTTAGCAACAGAGGGGAAATCTATATTTACTGTAAGTGCATCCTTGCATCCATTGCTTTTATAATGCAGATGGCGTACGGCATAAAGAGCACCTTTGTGAAAGTAAACTTGGGATGACCAAGGCCTGGAAAAAATCTGCACTTTTTCTAGAAAGTCTTAACGTAAAAACAGCTGTATAGGCGGACACGAAAAGCTTGAACGGCCTCCAAATGTGTTGTCTGGCGTCATGACAACACTTCTATAATTACAGGTAGTCATGTGATCGTTTCGGACTTCAGAAAAGGTAAACTTTTTTCTCCCCCCCCCCCACTCTTTTAATGAGTTTAGTGATGTAATAAAGACACCTGTTACCATTTCCAGCCTTGTTGAAAGGTGCAGTAAAGAAAAGCAGATTTGTCATCATTTATCTGGGTGACATTTATGCTTTTGATTATGGAGGAGGATGGCTAAAAATATTAATATACCTTCCATAGAAAAAGAATTGTTTCCCAGCATTGTATATAATGTTATCCGAACTCTCCAGCTGCGCTGAATACGGGTGATTGATGTCTTAACAAAGATTCGCCTGTACTTTTTTTATTTTAAATGTGGCTGTTTTTAGAGCGCCGGTTCACCATCATTTTGGTTTGAATAATTACTATGTTTTTTTTTTTTCTTTTTGCAACAATTCTTTGTTTTGCTGTGGACTTTTTGACCTCATCAAGGTTTACTGGTTGCCATAGGTTAAACTTTTCACAGGTGGAACTTCTATGTATTGGAGCTTTGATTCTTCATGTTCTAGGTGCACTCCATGTACACCTAAATAAAATATTTTAAAGTAGCAAAAACAAAAGATTTTAAAGTAAAAAAATGAGCCCAAATAACCTTTGTAAACCGTTTAAATCTATAGAATGCTTCTTTCTGACTCCATTATTTTTGGCTTAAAGCGGAACTTGAAGCGTACCTAAACTCAGAATTTTCACTTTACATAAAAGGGTAGACAACCCTTTTATGAAAGGTAAAAATTCTTTTTTTTTTTTTTTTTTTAAGGGTGCAGCACTAATTCTTGGCTGCCTAGGCAGTCGAGAATGAATGGGAGAGCAAAACCTTCTGTGATACCTACATCAGGCATCCCAGAAGGTTCTTGGCGCTCCTTCTGCACATGCCTTTTTGCACAAAGAGGAAAAATTGCCAATCTCACGCATGCGCAGTGAAATTCTTTTTTTTCATCCTACGTCACCTGATCTCCAGCCTCGGTTTGGTGACATAGGATGAAGAACGCGCTGGCTCTGGGAGGAAGCCGGTCCCAATGCAGGACACCCCCAGACTGATTGGACTACCCTGTGGGATTGAAAGTAAGTCTATTTATTTATTTTTTTTTAGTTTAGTTTAAGCAAAAAAATAAAATCACCCTTGCCTTTAATCTTGCATATGCCTGAATGACGCTGGACCTTTCGATCTGGTCCCACATGGTCCTGGAATTTTTCTTTGTACTAGCACATGGGAAGTGGTCCTCTTGAGTCTTCTTGCTACGTCAGTCGATCTTGCACTGCGCAGGTGCAAGATCGGATGACTTGACCCGCTGTAAAGGGGAAAAAAAGAGTTTCCATCTCACTGTACATGCGTGATCAGTGATCTTTCTCCTCTTGCCTCTTCTATGCATGCCTGAGATGAGCATGTGCAGAAGAAGCAGCCAGGAGCCTCCTGGGATGCATACCATAGGTATCCCAGGAGGCTTTGCACTCCAATTTAGTCTTGATTGCTGCAGCAGGGAGGGGGAGGTGCTGCACCTTTTTTTGTGCACTTTTTTAAAAAAAATAATATTTTTACTTTGTATAAAAAGGTTGTCTACCTTTTTTTATAATGTAAGAATTTTGAGTTTAGGTCTGATTTAATTGTCCAGATTTCTGCCACAATTTTGGCAATGCGAAAACTTCTTGCTCATCCATAGCGCCATGTGTCACACTTACCTGTTCCTCACTAAAACACATGCATCTCTCTCCTCCGCATCTGGGCAGTTCTGATGCTGGGCGTGCCTCTGTTTCCAGGGTTTATCGACTCCGTCCATGCCGCTGGCCAATCAGGAAGTAGCCTCCAAACCAGCCTTGGCTCTTTAGCTAACTCACAGACTCCATTCTGTGTTAGTACATCAAGTTACTAATACCTAGCTCCCTAGATCTGTGAACTGGTTTCTGTACACCTGCTGCCTAATCCAGTGTTTCCTGTGTCCAGCTCCTGTGTTAACCCCTCGTTGACCAGTCTGTTGGTTCCCAGCCAACTTCCCTGTGCTGTACCTGTGTTCCTGTCTGCCTGTGATTATCCCTGCTTCTCCTGTGCCTCCTGCTGTTTCCAGTGTCTCCGGTGTTCCCTGTGCACGCAATGGCTCCTGTGTCTTAAGCTACGTACACACGTCAGATTTTTATCGCCCGATAATTGGCATCGGCCTGACCTCCCTTCCTTGCTGCTTGTCTCGACCCCAGCTTTCCTTGACTATCCTGCCTGGTGATTTGGTACCGTGCTTTGCCCACCTTGGTGTGCCCAAGGACCTCAACCTGGCCGTAACCCGCAGTGCAACATCCTCACCATCAGAGGCTCTGGAGAAAACCTGGTTACGGCTTAGACTCTGCTCCTTGGCCCTACTCATGGCTTGCACCACCTTCATACGCCCCCTAGTGGTCCTGTCTCTCTGTGCGTGACGCCATGGATGTTGTTGGAAGAAAGCTGCACAGGGTGGATGCCAATGTCCCCACAATAGTCATATGTCATTAACACAGTCTAAAGGCAATTATTTGGGAGGAAGCCAATTACCTAACGGCATGTTTTTGGATTGTGGGAGGAAACCGGAGTACCCTGAAAACCCACACAAACACGGGGAGAACCTGCAAACGTCATGCAGATAGTGTCCTGGCTAAGATTTGAACCTGGGACCTAGCGCTGCAAAGACCAGAATGCTAACCTCTGAGCCACTGTGCTGTCCTAGTATCTTTGTGGAAAGCTTGAAATCCAGTGATTCAGACAATATAAGCCAACATATTGCTTTCTGTTCAGGTTTCCTCTGACTGAGAAATGTTAGATTAGAATATACCTTTAAATTAACACTGCTGGAGCAAACTACAGCCATAGTTGATGGCGGGACTGTGACGTATTAGTGTGAGCTGAATAATCAGATATGCTTATTCATCATACTCTTATTACATTACTGTACAAGGGACTAATAAAGTCTTCTACAAACAAACTTCACATTAAGAATGGAGTGAGAGGTGTTTGATTGATGGATAAAGCTCATTAGGGTCCCTAACATCGGCCTTTCCAAAGAGAAGAAAACCATTCTAAACCATTTGGGTTTGAGGTGTTAAAAACATCTCCAGGTGCTAAAATGTCATTTGGCAGTTAATGGCTGATAAAGTTTTCTCTATAAAAACAAGTGAAAGAATGCTGGAAGCCAAACTAAACTCTGTGCTCAAGCGACAGGCAAGAGAAGTCCCCGCAGTTGCTTTGAGATATGTTGAAAATGGCTAATGTGAAAACTGAACTCTCAGGAGAAAGTTTTGTCAGGGTAAAAAAAAGGATTGTAAAAGAAGTTTTAAATGATGGTTTGTGTAGATTGGATCACAACAACAATTAAGGTCTCTGAATATAAAGGTCATCACAGACATTAAAAGATAGATGTAGGGACGTTTCAAATGACACTTCCTTAAACATTCCTTATTAAAAATAAACTTCAGATAGTAAAAAAATAGAAAGAAAGCGGATTTGTATTTAAAGCAGAACTAAACTCAGTTATACTCACCTGTCCCAATTCTGTGGCAGGGTGCAGCCTTCTCAGTGCTCAACTCAGAAAAAATTTTAAGCTGGGTGGTAAAAAATTGTAGGCGGATGGCAGCCCCTGTATGGTAACCACTCAAAAACAGCCGGGTGGGCACTAAAAGTGTCGGGTGGTTGGCCTTGATGCGATCTTCCGCCAATGTGATTGGCTGGACCAGCATGATGTCCTGGCAAGTATTGGGAAGCTGGGATTTCTGGGTATTCTAGCAAATAACCCTGAGCCCATGCACAACTTAGCATTTTTGACAGTTTTAAAAGGTAAGAATATGTATTGTAGAAGGGACATTACCTATCTTTCTGTAATATTGTCCTGTCTTATCCAGAATTTTTAAAAGTGAAACTTTAGTTCCGTTTTAATAATACATCACTCAATATATTTTTTGACCTGGTGTTAACAGCACAATGAGTTAGTAAGGTGTCATGTAGTGCTCATGTGCCAACATGGAGCATGCTTATAGGAGCAGGGGGAACCATGACATAGATAAGCTCAGCAGTGCGCTGCTTTTCCTTTCACTATCCAGGCTGGGGGAAAGAGGCAAGATATACAGGGGAAAGGAAAACTACATCAGAGGATTAGGTCCCCTGTCCTAAACTAAACCGTGTTAATCACAGGAGTGAGCAACAAAATTTACAAATCATTATGCAAGTAAACCATCTCATGTTACATCAATACATACATATATTTTATCTGTGTATTTAGCTGTTTGCCTGAGTTTCAACTTTTACACATGCAAATACATCATTTAATTACATCATGGATTATTGATGTCCATGGATTTGGAGGCATGCTATAGTTACGTCTTGCATTATGCCCCAAAGAAAACAACAAGAGAAGATTTTCTAATGAATTGACAGATTAAAAAGTCTTGTCCTGTTGACCTCTTCCTAATATGATGCAAGAAGTAACTATAGCATGCCACCAAATCCATTGTCTATGAATGGAAAATCATCTGATGGGGGACGGGTCGTTTATTGTCGCTTCAGCCTTCAATCCCCCAGTAGACAGATAAGCAGCTTTAAACTGCTGGCCAATTGAGTTGTTTGTTTCATTGATATGGGTTATTATTTTCCAGTAACTGCTATTTTTCTTTTTGTTCTAATATTTTAGCACCACGTTTGATGACCACATTCCGATTCATGATGAGTTCGTCTACTGCCTTGGAGCTGCTACAGAAGTCCTTAAATTTGGACCATGGAGGGACTTGAAGAAAACCACAGATGGCTTTCCTCCGGATGTTCTGTTCCTTATCATTCCTGGTAGGTGTCCTAGATTACAGTTTCATAAAAGTATGATATAACATGTATTCCAAGTTTTAGTTTTGGGGCTTTTGTAGACCAGTGTTAAATTTCAACTAAGTACTATTTGGGTTTACATATTATACCCTGCTGGGGTCGCCCCTGAATGCTTATGGGTAAAGGTGGCAGCAGCAGGAATGTATATGGTTGTATATGGATTCTAAGATGAGGGACCCACATTTATATAGCTAAAGCCTAATTCTTTCCTTATTTTGATAGTTTATGATTGTTGTACCTTCAGTCTAAGGAATGTTTTTTTATATAAACCATGTAATATAGGTACTTCAATAATATCCGTTCTGTTTGGCCAAGTAAACCAAAGTTGGAGACTTAAAAAAAGGACCTGAGAACATTAGGTTTCTTGTGTTCCAAGTCTTCTGACCTGGATTTCCTAGGTGGGCCTTGCTAACTAGACATGATTACACAGCAGTTCTTAGGCTGCTGTGTTAGAGCTACGGCCCTGAAAGGTTTAGTTTAAGATGCACCCTTAGCTTCTGTCAGTCTTACTTTTCATCCTTAAAAGTAAAAAAAAAAAAAAAATCAATGTTCTGCATTGGATCATATGTGTTGTTTAGGCTAGAGGTTGTATACCTGTTCCTTTAACTGGTAATTAGGAATGATGCTCAAATTTATAATGTCAGTTGAAAAAATTATGCCCCAAAATGTCTATTTGTAAGGTAAGGAATGTTGTTTACCTCTTTCGCTGGCCACATATTCGAGTGACTCTATTTAATTTAGATCACTGACTATATAGATGATCTCCTATGGCTGCCACAGTGTCTAATGGTTCCTCCTGTTATTATTAACTTGTATTTATATAGCGCCAACATATTACACAGCGCTTTTCAAAGTCCATTGTCATGTCATTAACTGTCTCTAAAACGGGCAATGACCAATGTAAGGATGTCATTCTTAACACTTGCCAGCCATGTAAGAAGCCACCACTCTAATAAATTGTGAGCTGTGGATATATTAATTATAGCAGGGGTTCCCTGAAAACATGAATGTTATTTGAAGGGTTCCTCCATATTAAAAAGCTTGAGAAAGGCTGCTCTGAAGAATATTCCCCTTTACTTCCTCAGCAGTTATATAAACAGGCCAGTGCAGACAATAATTAGAAACTTTTGGAAGAGGAGTGGGCTATGATGTATAGGAAGAGAGGAGGCTGTGTTGGGTATTAAACACTTCCTGAAAAAGTTAAATTTGCTAACAAGTTCAAAAGTGCTTTGCAAATCAAAAAAAAATTGTTAATGTAAAGGTAATATGCTGCAAGTAAAAATGCAGATTGTTGTGCAGATCTTCAGCTGCCTGCACAAAGCCTTGCTAACATCCAGTGACCCTAAACCTCGGGTGTTTAACTAAAAACTTTATGCTTGTCTTCTCCTACCATTTCTTGTGAGTAGACAGTATGATTACATATAATTTTGAATCGCCGAACTTGTCTACCATGTCCCTCATATCCCATACTGTACATCTAAACAAACAGGTGGGACTTTTAAGGCATTACACATCTATAAAAATTTTTTACACCTTAATATACAGTCATAAAATTACACAAAAATTACAGACTTTAAAATTACATGACCATGGTGTTACAGTCCCATTGTTTCACTTCTGCTGTCTTCTACGCGTTTCATCTATTTTGTTTCATTAGCACAAACCTTTAATTGTACAGATAGTCCCCAAGTTAAGGACATCCAACATACGGACATCTCCTAGATATGAACGGGGTTCCCTGCTCACTCGTGTACAGGACAGAGAATCGATTTGGGAGAAGGGGGTGGTTTGCTTGACTTGTAACTCCCTAATAACCAAGACAAACTGCAGTTGTTTCTTTTTGCATATCAAAGCACAGCTTGCTCCAGAAGTTAATGAATGTCCAGGCTTAATAAAGTTTTTTTTTGTTTTTTTGCTTTGTTTTTGAATAACTCGCAGTGAGGATTTTATAGAGTAACTGACAGCACGCTGCCTAATAATATTTAGAGACAAACATCTGGTCCTAATTGCATTTATTAAAATAATATACCTGTTCCAACTTATAAATTCAACTTAAGAACAAACCTACAAATTCTATCTTGTATGTAACCTGGGGACTACTTGTATATGAAGCTTGGTTTGGGTTTTAGTCAGGGACTTAGCTTTATGGGTAAATCAGTACCATAGAGAGTGGACCCATAGGCCAGGAATAGAAGACTTAGGTGGTATAAGGTATAGGTACAATGATCCTAAAACTGTGCAGATAGATTTTGCCCATATCATCCATGTTTTGAATCCACAAGTCAGCAGCTTCGGCAATTGTAAGTCTTTCAACTGTTACATAGAAACCTCAACCAAGTACATAGTACGTAGAGAATAGTCAGTATGGTTACCCTTCATAATGATGAGTTAGTGGAAAGGTGGGAGGGTGGGACTGACTTTTAAATTAAATTGGTGTCTGCGTATAATAACACCCCAGATTCCCCAGTAAACTAACTAAAACCATGTACAGACCCTTTGTTGTATCCACTGTAATATTCCAGAATGCAGGTACACTTTAAATCCCCTTTAGTATTGTCCAAGCAGCCACATGGCAAACATATTTTACCCTGCAGCATCTCCCTTTTTTGTGGCTTTGGTCGTTTTGCTATGAAGTCTCAACCCTATCTCTGGAACAACACTGAAACCTAAGGCTTCCAAAAAAACATCCTTCATGTATTCTCTTATTGCCACCATCGGGTTTAGAGATTTAAGAGACCAGCGGGTGACCTATGTCATTCAGCTCCGTTTTGTCATTTGAAAGAGAATTTCAGGTATGTATTGAACTATTGAAAAATATCCTAATATACAAAGGTTTAATGAGGTTGTTAAATTTCCTTGGAGTTCTTTTTTTGTTTTCTTTTCTTTTTATCGCCCTGCTTGTTGGCACAAGTCCCCAACTCTTCTTCTATTTCCTTGCCAGAGTTCCTGCTGTATTTGATACAGCTTGGATTGCTTCTGGCGAAATGGCACCCAGCAACCCGTTTGTGAAGGAAATTGGTGGTGTCTTGCATGTTACTTAGAGCTCGGGTTTCCTAATCATCTAAAGCTAGATGTCCTAACCCATTATGCGTGTCTTTTGTTTTCTCCGGCTGGATGTTAAACTCCCTGACAGGCTGTTCTGTCCGAGAGACTTCTGGGTTTCTTTGCATTTCCAGCAAAACCTGCCGCACCGGCCACATCTGGAAAGAAGGAAAATAAAATGATAATGGCCAGACATTTCCATGTGATGACTGCATGTAGGGAAACCATCAATGTTACAGCAGCTACATGGAGCCTTACGTTCTGTTTATTTTTACTAGGGATTTTCACTGTCTACTCCACCCCAAAGCAAATCATTTTGTTTTGATAGAAAGGTGATTGAAGACCCTCTCTGTAAATTAAAAAGTGGCATGTTTTGAAATGCAGAGCTCCATTTTTTTTCCCTGGTTCAGAAATACTCAGCTGTGACATAACGTTTATTATTTTTGCAACCGTTGTATATTTGCATAACACCAGAATATTTTGTAGTTCTTGTTGTTCTTTTAGATGAGAGTAGAGCTCATGCTGCACCTAGGCTGTAACCGCGGCTTTCTTACAGATGTGCAAATATACGCAAACGGAGATCTCTGTCTTTGTTAAAATATTGGAAGCAATTGCTTCATCTGGCTGGCTAGCAGGTGGAAATCTGAGGAATGCTTGTGTTATATTTAATACAGTGTTTCTCAACCTTTTTAACACGGGGGAACCCTCTAATTAAGTTTTTGGCCTTCAATGAACCTCTACTATAATTATTAAATCTACAGCTCACAGTACATTTGTGTGGGGTTCATCAAAGTATGCCTATTGTATTGCTGGGCAATGTCATCCTTACAGATAGCCAAAAAGATCATTGGTGTCACTTATACTGACCTGAGAGGCACAAATTACTCAATATTTAAGGAACCCCTAGCAACCTCTGGAGGGTTCCACAAAACTCTGGTTGAGAAGTGGTGAGCCTGACGTACAAACAGCAAATGACTTTCAGATTTGCTGGAGAGCTTTATTAAATAAGGCCCACTCATCTAGTATACAATTAAAGATCTGCCTCTTTTGCATCTCTCATATGCTTCAATTATATATTCTTCCTAAAATACCAGGCTCTGCTCCTATTGCATGCAGAAAAAGCAACAATTTTCCTTTAACCCCCCCTATACTTATCTATGTTGCTGTTCACATTCAGGTAAAGTTAAACTTGACCAGAATATCATTCATTCCCTTGGTTCTACAAATGTTCAGTCAAAATTCTGCTGCTAAGTAGGAGAAAGGACATGTTAAGGCGACTATCATTTCTTGCCTTACGTGTCACAACCACTTTTTGTCACTGTTGTGGAAAACAAAATTGAAGACACACAACTTAATATACTTGTAGAAATGACTGTGGGTTCTTTGCAAGGGTAAAATAAGCAATAAAAATCCGAAAGAACCTTCATTTCAAATTTCCAATACATTTTTTTTTCAAAATGGCAAAATTTTGCGAAAATTTAGCGATGACAAATTCTGAGTTTTGCTCATTTCTTTTCTCAATTGGCTTTTCATATACCAGTACCGCCACATAGGCTACATAAGTTTGTGGTAATTCTTCTTTAGGTTTTTCTCTCTTCACATCTGGCAGCAATCTGAGCAGTGCATGATTGAAGTAAATGTTAGCACAAGCTGCTGAGGGGGCTGACAACAAAGAACTAGTTGCTTTGTCCTATTATTATTATTATCACACAGTGTTTATATAACGCCAACATATTATGCTGTACAAAGTCCATAGTCATGTCACTAGCTGTCCCTGTTTTGCAAAGTACCCGTTTACAGTACATATAAATAAATAAATACATGAAAGATCCTGCCGGGTGAGTGGCCAATGAACGATTCAGGACCCAGGGAAAGACAACTAGAGAGATCAGTTTTGGTCAACGGAGTAATAAGCTAGGACCCACATACAGTCAGTAGTGTCTGGTTAACATTCTCTAAAAGTTTCTGTGATTGAGAACAAGATGCTATATCAACAGTTTTATCTTAACTTCATAACTGTCCTTCAAAAAATGTCCCTACAGACAAAAGTTGTGTCACTTAAACCAATAAATCTTAGCTAACGGATCACTGTTCAGCACCACCTAATGGT
This sequence comes from Pyxicephalus adspersus, assembly GCF_032062135.1. Classification (NCBI taxonomy): domain Eukaryota; kingdom Metazoa; phylum Chordata; class Amphibia; order Anura; family Pyxicephalidae; genus Pyxicephalus; species Pyxicephalus adspersus. The sequence goes on from NC_092861.1 coordinate 16,356,076, forward strand.
GGTATTTGTGGGGCAATTCTTTTAAAGAGACCCTGTTGGTAGCAAAATAAAGAAATAAAGGTCCTTCATATGTTTCATTCATAGCAGCATTACATTACATTTTACAGTACTTTCAGGTGTGTTCCATATCTGATACCCACTGCACTCTGTTATTCCATCTGCCAGTCTCTATGACAATGGAATCCTTATAAAATGACAAGATTGCAAGTTTGTGTTGGACTTGATAGACAATACATAGCAGGGGAAACCTTTGCAAGTTCTTATAGTGTTTAATGATGATATTTAGAAACATTATGTTTAGTTTGTAGCTATGTATTCATTTGGGCCACTGATATTTGATCAGTAAGTGTGCAGGCTGTGCATACATTAAAAGCTCATCATAAACTATGGGTTAAGGTTTGTACCATCCAGACATTAGATAGGGCAAATATCACTGAGTTCTATTAGTGATAGGTGAACTGTAGAAAGGTTGGGTTTGGATGCTGCTTACCTGGTGTGAAAGCATTGGCCTGTCTGTCCATTGTGCTGCCAAAACATAGCAAATTTTAGTGTAGGCAGCACATGCAATCAATAAAGATAAAATAAAACCATTAGGATAACTTATTCTCTACTTGCGTAGCTTGGCTTTATAACAAGTAAAAACCTAAAGCTTCTATTATTCTAATATTATTAATGCATTCAAAAAAACTGAACTTAGTTCTCACCACACATGTGTTAAGCCATATAACAAGTCAGTAGATGGCACACTTGGCTGTTATCAGTTTGGAACTGAAATATCAGATGTGAGAGGAGCTAGAATCCTAAATCAATTTGACTGACAGTGGATTTTGCTAAGATGCTTTAAACCACCAATAATCACCCATTATTTCCGCTGCCTATAAAAACTCTTCAGGCAGGATATGTCCTCAGTTACCACTACAAGTAAAGACCTGGTGATAGCTTTTATGACCACATCCATTTTGTTATCCCACAAAGGAAGAGCTTCTCCATCCATCTCTGCACATACACGTCTCTGTTGACAAATACTCCTTACATTATAGTCCCTTAGGTGTCTGGCCTTGTCCAAAACTGTACAAGCTAATAAAACATCAGGCAAAAATGGAAACATTTGGTAACTGGTATTCCTTCATTCCTGATTACATGCACATAAATTATCCTAACCCTGAATATATAATGCACGGATTTAAATGTCATATTTTGGCCTGAGATAAGTTTGACTGTCTTGGGTGACTATTATTTGATGTGCATAAAGCAGAACTAAACTTGTTGATGGGTGGGGAGCTTCTTTCATAAATAACAAACATTTACAGCATACTTGCCGAATATGGCACAGACTTACCCTGTGCAGTTGCCCCGCAGCAATGCCAATACATGGAAAAGGTCATCTTAACCACAGGCTCCACGGTGGACTTTTGTAAAGATGGTGATCCTATACAGCTATTGGAAGATGTAACCCTTGTTCATGCACAGGAGTTATATTTTCCCCGGCTGATGCGCCATACAGTTTACAGTCTAAACAAAAACCACCAGGAGCCAGGGAGTTCGTTTTTTTGACAAAAGTGACATTGCAGTAGTACCTTTTATTTTTCAATTCAGGTCCAGTTTATGTTACTTCTGTCCCAGACTGGCCAGTCTTATCAGATTCAGAGTGAGATCATATGAAAGAAAACCACATGTATTGATGACTTTTTGTTCTCTGCCTACATTTTTTGGGCATAGTTAACTTCCTCTGTTTATAACACTTTCTCCACTGGTGAACAATCTTTTTGCAACCCAGAAACACCACAATATTTACCCTGGTGGGGTGATGCTGGCGTGGTACATTACAGTTTTATTAGAAAGGTATGCAAAGATAAGCAAAAATATCCCAGTAAGCACTAGATATATTAGGTTTATATATATATATATATATATATGCATTCCATTAACAATGCAAACCTTTATCATGGAGAAAGTTAAATAATACCACTTCACCTATGTTGTATTAGGTGTCACGGTGATACGATATTCCTTTCAGTAACATATGTATGCATTTGGTATAAATTTGGTATAGAATAATCTTTCACACATTCTATGCATCATATTCTCAGCCTGTCACATATTTATGTCTTCACAATGGAAATGCAAGGTTTTTTCAGAACACAATAAAACATATTACCACATTGTGCTTTGGTCCCCGATGTCTGTTCACAGTGCATTTCGCAAGGTTTGCATGAAATCACTGTGACTTCATTAAGGCCTTCGCACTATAATGGGTTGTGTCCTTTGATAATGTCATAGCCATCTAATACCTTACAGATGTCCCAGCTGCTCTGGTAAATCAATGTGCGCAGTGTCCTAGGTGCTGGGATTTGCCTTCTACATATCTGCCAGATTACCTATTGTTTATTACAACAAGGGCAGGTGTTACCCTGCATAGAAAGTGTAAAGACGTAACGGGGGAATATCAATGTATTGCATTCTGGAAACCATTTACACAATAGATCTACTACTTTCAATTTTAAATATTAAAAAAAGAGCAAGTTTATAAATGTCTTTCCTGTGCAGGTTAAAGGATGAATGTACTTCTTGGGGTACAAATTACTAGATAAATGCCTTGGCTACTATCAGGTTAATATACATCAACTTAAATAGGCACTTAAACCCATTAACCTTTTTATTGCATTTACACTTAAAGTTAAATTAAATTTTGAGTGAAGTTTCATTGTGTTAAATCAAATTGAAACATTACAAATTTGAATATACCTATGTATTACAAAAGAAAGCCAAACAAAGGAAAATGTACAGATGAACTGTACAATATGAAGTGCAGTGAAGTGGTTGACACTGTCACAAAGGAGAAACAATTTCTTCTATCATCTTGGGCACATCAGTATGCCAATAGCATAAAAACTGACCAATGCAGTTAAACAATAAACAAGTTGCATAAAAAGGAAAACTGCCAAGAAAACTTTTCTCAAAAATATCATCAGCAAAGCCAAACACCCCTCGACTTGGTTCGTTTAGATCTTTGTGGTTCCATAAAAGCTCATATTCTAGGAAAAGTTTTTTTTTTGAACATTCATTGACAGCTACTTGAAGTATACTGTGCTCTCCTTGTTACGCATCAAGGATTAGGTTCCAGATACGCTTGAACAATTTATTGCCCAAGTAAGCAGCAAGTTTTGGCAATACACAGGCTATAAGAGAAGGCATAGAATTTTGTTCCAGACTGCTGGACCATACAATCCAGAACAAATGGCGTTGCAAAGAGAATGAACTGCACTTTATGTGAAAGTGGTGGAAGCCGACAACATGCCAGGGAGAAGCAATTATGACACGCTCCCATCTTCAACTCCTATTGATAGGGACAACAGAAAAATCTTCCAAGCATTGGTGTCAGCGGCTGCAGTAATAACCCCAACACTAGTGTCACTGGCCATAATAACCTCCCATACCCCACATTAGTTCTCAACCTCAAATAACACCCCAGCCCCATGTTTCATAAAACATCCCCCTTTCCACAATGAAAGTCAGTGACAGGTTTTTTTTCTTCAACGGAGCCCCATTCTCCGCCCAAGCATAGTTCATAAGTGGCAAATAAATAAATTCCTAGCTTTTATGCTTAGCTCTTAACTAGTTGCATGCTTCCATTCTTGTTTTTTTCTATAGGCCCACACCGAACAACAAGAATCAGGTCCTCTGATCTGATTAGCTTAGTTTATACTTACAACTCCATAGATATTCATCTTTGACTGCTGCCATGCAACCAAAGATTGTCACAAAAACCTAAAGCTGCCAATTTCTTCCATGAAAGCCTGCTCCTGGCAAGACTAACTAGTAACAATCAAGCACAAGAGACTGCTACCATGGAAGACTAGCTAGTAATAATCTAGTACAAGAGACTGCTACCATGGAAGGCTAGCTAGTAATTAGCTAGTACAAGAGACTGCTGTCTCTGAAGACTAGCTAGTAATAAGCTAGTACAAGAGACTTCTGCCATGGAAAACTAGCTACTAATAAGCTTGTACAAAAGACTGCTGGCACAGAAAACTAGCTAGTAATAAGCTAGTATAGGAGACTAGTGCAACGGAAGACTAGCTAGTGATAAGCTAGTACAAGAGACTGCTGCCATGGAAGACAAGATAGTAATAAGCTAGTTCAAGAGACTGCTGCCATGGATGACTAGCTAGTAATAAGCTAGTACATGGGACTGCTACCATGAACGTCCAGCTAGTGATAACGTAGTACAAGAGATTGCTGCCAGGGAGGACTAGCTAGTAACAAGCGAATACAAGAGACTGCTACCATGGAAAACTAGCTAATAATAAGTGAGTATAAGAGACTGCTGCTACGGAAGATTAGCTAGTAATAAACTAGTACAAGTGACTGCTACCATGGAAGAGTAACTAGTAATAAGCTGGTACAAGGGACAGCTACCGTGGAAGACTAGCTTAGTAACAAGAGACTGCTGCTACGGAAGATTAGCTAGTAATAAGCTAGTACAAATGACTGCTACCATGAATGACTAGCTAGTAATAAGCTAGTACATGGGACTGCTACCATGAAAGTCCAGCTAGTGATAACGTAGTACAAAAGATTGCTGCCAGGGAGGACTAGCTAGTAACAAGCGAATACAAGAGACTGCTGCCATGGAAAACTAGCTAGTAATAAGTGAGTATAAGAGACTGCTGCTACGGAAGATTAGCTAGTAATAAACTAGTACAAGGGACTGCTACCATGGAAGAGTAACTAGTAATAAGCTGGTACAAGGGACAGCTACTGTGGAAGACTAGCTAGTAATAAGCTAGTACAAGAGACTTTTGCCATGGAAAACTAGCTAGTACTAAGCTTGTACAAAATACTGCTGCCACAGAAAACTAGCTAGTAATAAGCTAGTATAAGAGACTAGTCCAACGGAAGACAAGCTTGTAATAAGCTAGTACAAGTGATTACTGCCACGGAGGACTAGCTAGTAATAAGCGAGTACAAGAGACTGCTGCCATGGAAAACTAGCTTAGTAACAAGAGACTGCTGCTACGGAAAATTAGCTAGTAATAAGCTAGTACAAGTGACTGCTACCATGGAAGACTAACTAGTAATAGGCTGGTACAAGGGACAGCTACCGTGGAAGAAAAGCTAGTAATAAGCTAGTACAAGAGACTGCTGTCTCTGAAGACTAGCTAGTAATAAGCTAGTACAAGAGACTTCTGCCATGGAAAACTAGCTACAAATAAGCTTGTACAAAAGACTGCTGCCACAGAAAACTAGCTAGTAATAAGCTAGTATAAAAGACCAGTGCAACGAAAGACTAGCTATTGATAAGCTAGTACAAGAGACTGCTGCCATGGAAAACATGACAGTAATAAGCTAGTACAAGAGACTGCCGCCATTGAAAACTAGCTAGTAATAAGCTAGTACAAGAACCAGTTACCATGGAAGACTAGCTAGTAATAAGCTAGTACAAGAGACTGCTACCATGGAAGACCAGCTAGTAATAGGCTAGTACAAGAAACTGCTGCCATGGAAGACAAGATAGTAATAAGCTAGTACAAGAGACTGCGGTCACAGAAAACTAGCTAGTAATAAGCTAGTATAAGAGACTAGTGAAACAGAAGACTAGCTAGTGATAAGCTAGTACAAGAGACTGCTGCCATTGAAGAAAACCTAGTAATAAGCTGGTACAAGGGACAGCTACCATGGAAGACTAGCTAGTAATAACCTTACTACACGAGACTGCAGTCATGGAAAACTAGGTAGTAATAAGCTTGTACAAAATACTGCTGCCACAGAAAACTAGCTAATAATAAGCTAGTATAAGAGTCTAGTTCAACGGAAGACTAGCTAGTGATAAGCTAGTACAAGAGCCACCTACCATGGAAGACTAGCTAGTAATAGGCTAGTACATGAGACTGCTACCATGGAAGTCTAGCTAGTAATAACGTAGTACAAGAGACTGCTGCTACGGAAGATTAGCTAGTAATAAGCTAGTACAAGAGATTGCTGCCACGGAGGACTAGCTAGTAATAAGTGAGTACAAGAGACTGCTGCCATGGAAAACTAGCTAGTAATAAGTGAGTATAAGAGATTGCTGCTACGGAAGATTAGCTAGTAATAAATTAGTACAAGGGACTGCTACCATGGAAAACATGATAGTAAAAAGGTAGTACAAGAGACTGCTGCCATTGAAAACTAGCTAGTAATAAGCTAGTACAAGAACCAGCACCATGGAAGACTAGCTATTAATAAGCAAGTACAAGAGTTTGCTGCCATGGAAAACTAGCTAGTAATAAGTGAGTACAAGGCACTGCTGCCACATAAGACAAGCTAGTAATAAATACAATTGGGGTAACTAGCTTGGTCTAATCCTGAACAGAATGTTCCAACAGCCTCAGAATGGTTTTTGCACCTTGGAGTTAAGGAATGTCATTCGTCTTTGGTTTCAGCAGATGTAGTGTGCTCTTATCACATTGAGCTGACTTCTGCTTGTCCAGATGCTGCATTGTTTAATGGATCTCACCAGCAGATGCTGGGTCAGTGTTCCGCACTTTGCATATAATATTAGTCCGTTTAGTAAACACAAACGTCTCAAAACGTGTTAATAAGAGCTTTTAGTGTCTCCAGCAGAGCAAATGCTTCCATCAATAAATGATGAGAATTTTTTTTTTTGTTGTAAAAAAAATAAAGAAGGGTATTGATTTCAGATGGTTTAAACAATGGTGTAAATTGTTTTACTGCACTGCTTCTGGGTGTTTACTTCTTTTTATAATCAGAGCAATGTTCAGGTTTTAATGATTGGACACCCTGGGAGACTTCTTAGCCCTTTCATTCATTCAGCCTGCAAATATCAGTGAACACTGTGCAGGCGGCAACACTGTTACTTGTTTGCATCTTGGATATGTTTAGGAAGGGATAGAATTAGAACCTCTGAATTGTTTATATGGCTGTTTGACTGCCAATTTGGTAAATTTACCTTTAGTATGGACAGGGGTCAGAATGGACAGATGGAGAGGTAACTTCTCAGTGGGGATACTCCTCCAAATTGTGTGGTGCACTCCAGCTCTGGCAATAGACTAGTTCTGAGGCCCATCACTTCCCCATCAAACGTGTACCACATCCACACACCATAGATTCATCTTCTATAATTTATATTTAATTTAAGTTTAAATAATAATATATAAATGATAATTTAAACCCCAATAAGGGCAAAATATCAGAAATGTTGCTGCTGTCTTTGTGAATGATAAAAGGTGAATGGAAAACAGATCTACTCTGTGCACTTTGGTACTTTTTTTTTGGAATGTGTCTCTTCTGGAGCCTTACAGGACCCTGTCACCGGACAACTATTAAAGAAGAGACAGGTGATGTCCCTGCAATAAAATAATCTTACCTGCCTGATCTGATTTTTTAAAAATACATACACAGGTCCCACCATCTTCTTCACTCAGTTCGCTAAGACCAGCAAGCTGCAGGTGAAGCTGAGATGTGCTGAGTATCCCGGCATCCTGCAGCTCAGGTGCGTGACTGGGCAGGTAAGTATGTTTTATAACAGAATCAGCATTCTCCCTGGCCTCTTTTAGCCGGGCACACCACTCGGCACTTTTCATTACCACCCATCGTTACTGAAGAGTTGGGTCACAATACAGGCGCTACCACCCACTTACAATTTCGTCCTACCCGGTTTAAAAAAAAAAGCCTGGGTTGAACACTGAGAAGGGACATCATCTTTCCCTTTCTGCAATAAAACCCAGCCTGATTGCAAATTTTGAAAGTGAACCTTAAGTTCCACTTTAAAAAGTTTCCATGGCACTTAGACATGGGCAATGACACTGCAAAGTAAGACCCTGCCTGTTGTACACAGAATAACAAAGAAGAAAATTGTCTGGAGCACCACAAGACCACAGCTTCTGGTGTGTAAAAAAGACTTTAATTTTTTATACTGCCATTTAGTTTTAATAGGAATTAGGAGGGAAAGATGTTTAGTTTGACTACAGGCTAAGCCAAGCTATTTGCCCCTTGTTAATGCATGCAGGTGTGTTATGTGTTTTACATGAATTGCAAAAAACAATCACTTTATTGTAACTACAGCATGCACCTAGAATGCTGCTGGCCACACTTCATTTTTAAATGTCACGCATCTTACAGATCATTCATATCACATGTATACATTTTAATGGCAGAACTTTTTTTCCCCACAAAAAATCCAATGTGAACAGATGTTCTTATCGAGTCGTTTTTCTCCAAACAAAATCTTTTAAATTAAACTTGCCATTTGCTTAGTGAAAAGGCATAGGAGGTGGGGAGGGGGAGTGACACCAAATAAAAGAAATTTTTGTCTGTAAGGAACATCAGTCACAGGTGCGATCAGCTGTACAAAGGTCGCCCTGTGAGCTGACAGGTGGGCAGCACACACACCTTTACTTTCACTGCCCTCTCCGGATGATTGCTGGAGCTTGGGAACTTATTCCAAGCTGGTAGAAGTTGTCAGAGCTCCTGAGGGCGCGTTAATCCTTAGAAATTAGAGAGGCCTCTTTTAAAGATAATACAATTTTGTGTCTGGTTGAAAGTGGATATTGTAATTGCATTGTTAAAGGGAAGAAGAGCTTGTGTGCGGGTCACCTTGGAATGTTGACAGTAAACAGTTTAATGCATTGCACAGGGGTCTCGCTTTCAGGAGTGGATGGCATTCAGCTCTTCTCCCACTCACTTTCATAGACACACACTAGCCTGTGGAACATTTGCTTCCATTCAGCAGCTGTTGCTCTGCAAATTTCACATGATGAGGATTTAATGCCGAACATTTCCGACATAATATTTGAAAAGACTTGGAAGTGCTCATTTGGACTTCAAGAAAAATACTTTGTAGCCAAAACAAATCCAAAAAAGAGCACTAAATTTAAAGGTGGCACAGGGAGGTAGGGGGAGAGTACGGGGGAGCTAAGTCATAGAATTCACAATCCAAATAATAGGGAATTTTTTGTTTTTTTTTGTTTGTAAATGTGAACCTGTGCCTGGACTATGCACAGCGGTTCCCAGATATGAAGAAGCGGTAACCGCATGGCAACATTACCACCAGTCTGAACATGGCTTAAGGAGTAAATTTGTAAAGCAGTAAATCTGACATTAACCATACATTGTTGAAGTGTTTGTGACAAAGGGGGGCCATGCTAGCGCATTGGGCCTGATTTTTTTAAAGGCTTTCCAACGCTGAAGAGGATACACTTTCATCAGTGAAGCTGGGTGATCCAGCAAACGTGGAATGGATCTTGTCCAGGATTGAAAACATTTGCTAGCAAATAGCAAATGACTTTTAAAAAACCCTACCAGGTTTGCTGGATCGACCAGCTTTACTGATGAAAGTGTATCCTCTCCAGCCTTGGCAGTACATTGTTTTGCATGGAAATTTATTTTTTATTGTAGGCCTATAATTTTTAAGCTCAACTCTTAAATATATGTCATATATTTAAAAATTTAAAAATAACCTTTAATTAAAAAAAAACAAAAATCTGTTAAAACAAGGGTGCATAAAAATACTGAAACCTGTAATATAACTGTACAGTAGCATATATAAATATGGGTATATATATATATATATATATATATATATATATATATTTATATATATAAAATGATTACTTTATTGGATTTAATACAGTTATTTTGTATTGAATCCAATACAAAGTTATTTTAATTTTCCGCCTCGCTCCCCGCACGCACTGACGTCAACGGGAACTCCCGGGGGAAAATCGAAAGAAGAGGATGCGGCCCTAAGATAGGATCCCACTCGGGATCCCACTCGGGAGTGTGGCTCGGGGTTACTGCTTTCAGCGTGTTTTTTTTACCCCTAAGCCACACTCAGGGTTTCCAGTCAGGGGGTTAATAAATCAAGGCCATTGTATTTTGGCAGCTCGTAGTCTCATTTGGAGCATTTATGATATGGTGACAATCCATAACTGGGATACATGGACAGACGTTGTCACCGTATACCAGAAAATGCCTAAACAAAAACCTTCATGAATAAACATTTAGAATGAAATCAAATTCTGAAATTACATTTACATGTGAAAAGGTATAAGTTGTTGGATTTTGTGTTATGCCCCATTTAACCAACTTTTTCTGCAGGGTTTTATATTAAGGGATTTCGCATTATTTTTCTTTTTTCCTTCAAAAGTTTTTTTTTATTTCCTTGTCATGATAAGATGAGATAACTAACTTAACCTTATCATTTTCAGGTAATCCTGGAGTTGTTGGATTTTACAAGACTTTCATGCAATCCCTGTACTGTGGTTATAAAAAGAGGTACCCTGTGTGGGCCATTAGCCATGCTGGTCACTGTTCACCGCCCCTGGGCATGGACATGTCTGATGGTAGGTTTTTTTTGTTTTTTTTTATTTCATGTCTGTTTTATGTTGCAGAAATACACAGTAAAAAATGTCTACTAAATTTAAAAAATTTAAATGAAAAAGGAACCTTCATAAGCATACATATTTCACTATGCTGAGCTTGTATGTATATGCTATCATCTCCAAAGTACCCAAGGTTTATGATAGGGAACAATTCTGTCCTAGACATTCATTCAAGTATTTCTTCCTCTTAAACTGTATCTAAACCTAAGAACAAAAATGTATATTGCAGCTTTTTTCCCCTATAAGTAGTGGCAGCATTTGTTTTCTATATTCAGAATTTTTGTTTCTTTTAATTTTTACATTGTAATCTTTCCGTTATATGGCCACAGCACTGAGTATGTGAGATCCAAAGTGCTTATGTTACGAGCAGTCCAGAAGTACAAGTGCTGCTGTGCTATATTGGCATTAAACAAATGTTTCCCAGCTCAGTGTACAATCTCTGCATGCCTTAGCGCCTTAATGAATGAACTCCCATGTACACATGAATGATTTGCATCATTCTGGCCTGTGTAGTCAAAATGGTTGGAGAACCCAAACCTACAAAAGTGCTGGGTGAAGATGTCTGTGCCCCAGAACGAGAGAAGGTAGGTGAGTTAACCTATGCTTTAATGCTGCAGTTTTTTGAATATTAGGTGGACATAGTTTCACTTTAAATCCCATACCTGAGTTTCTATAAACCGAACAGGGGGTGTTATTTGTGACCAGTGCAGTTACCACTCCTTACTTTCCTTTATCGCTCCCTCTGATGTGAATCTTCATGAAGTATCACACACACTGTAGCGCATAGAGAAAGAATGGGGGTGACAGTGGTTGGGTTAGTACCACCAATTGCTTCCCACATTAAATGTCAGAACACTGATTTGTTTATAAACCATTGCAGCTTTGCAGGAGCCGAGTACCTGGCAAAATGTCGCACATCAGGAGCTGCAATGGAATAACTGTTCCCCTCCTTCAATCTGAACCTAACACATTTGTAAATGTAAAATATATTAGGCTGCCATTTCTATACAAAAACATAGCTGGAAACAGACACACAACATGCTGATCCTATATGTTTCTTGACGAGGCTGAACCATTTTCTGATGATCGCTTTAGGGCAAGTCAACAATATTTGTTGCAAGCTGTGTTTAAAATCCTGACCTGTCTTCACTGATTTGGAAGGAATGACTTTCAGTTCCACAAGTAACCTCAGCCATAATATACACTTCAGCTTTAATTTGTTAAAAGCTAAACACAAATTATGCTGCTATGGGCAAAACAGTACATCAAAGCCTGCCACTGGCGCTCCTGTCAGGAAGCATTGTACCGCTGACCTCACCTGCTAACAAGCAAGATGTGCAGGCAGTGAGAAATGGACCAATGAATACTTTTTTTAAAGTAGATTTAAGCCCCAACTTCATGACATTTAGGTAAAGTAATGTGTGTCATAAACAATTGCTATGTTTTTTCCATAAAAGAAGTTAGCATTCTGGCCTTTGCACCGCCAGGTCCCAGGTTCCACTCTTGGCCAGGACACTATCTGCATGGAGTTTGCAGGTTTTCCCCATGTTTGCGTGGGTTTTCCCTGGGTACTCTGGTTACCTCCCACATTCCAAAAACATGCTGTTAGGGTAATTGGTTTCCCTCTAAAATTGGCCTTTGTATGAAAAACATTAGACTGAGGTAGGGACAATAGATTGTGAGCCCCTTTGAGGGACAGCTAGTGACATGACTATAGATGTTTACCCCAAAACTTGAGGCCACATTCACACCAATACACTGCGTTGTGCATGAGTGTTAATTTGCGCTACTCTGTATGTAAATGTGCTTTGTCTTGGGAAAGCCCTTTTAAGTAAATAGGGTGCTGGGCTCATGGAAAATGGGATCTGTGCAGTGCATCCCAGAATGTGATAGGTCATTACCTTTCTCTAAAATACAAATTCATTGGATTGCTTTCAGAGTAAATGGCACCAGTGCCAAAGCCGCCTGTAGAATAGCACAGTAGTGTAGACAGCAAAGACAAGGACAAATATTTCAATGGTGACACTGGTCCTTGTGACAAATTTCTAAGAGAACATTCTCTTCCATTCACTTCCTGTCTCTATCAGTGAAAAAATATTTACTTTTTATGGCCATGTGCCAGAAGAAAATGGAACAAGGTGTTAATTTCCCTTATAAGGATAGAACCCTGAGAATAGGTTAATTAATAAACTGTTCTGCCCATTGATTTGTTTTTCTGTACAAATACTGCAACCAAGTAACAAAAATGGCTCCCCCGGTGAAGTAAATGTATACACCATACCTCATGTTCTTCCATAATTGCCATTCAGTCTGGTTATTTGAAACTAAAGCAATGACATTTTAATCATTTTTCATAAACATTTCTTCATGGTCGTCCAAAATCGTGGTCAGTACACCGAGCTCGATGTCGCACATGTTTACCTGAGAACGTGGTGATATGCTTAGTTGTACGCATTCAAAATGACGCGTTAGTCTGTAAGCAGTGAAATAAAACGTTTATAGGAAAGAAATTAGCATACGTCATTCCATGATGTGACTAAGAAGAAAAATATGGAAAGACGTAAGCGTTCACTTTCAGAAGCAAAGAAAGTCCAAAGAAATGGTGGACATTGCCATGTCTGACGGAGTCCAGATACCTCAAGATAATGTCTACGAGTGTTAAAAAGAGGGATAGGTGGAAATCCTGAAAAGTAATACTTTGAAAATAAGGATCCTTACCCTGGTATGTTTGCTTTATGGATATGGCCAGACAGTCATAATATTAGCTGTAGGGAGACTGCAGGCAACAATGGTTTGTGGACCTTTGCCCCCTTCTTGCAATTTTGAGCACAGCTTGCAAAGTTTGTTTCCTAAACACCTTAAAATAATTAAGATGCACCAAGCTGGTAATTAGTCGCAACATATTTTTTAATGTCGCAACATATTTTTTTTTTATTATACCAACAATATTTAAGATGTAGTTGGTAGAAAAGCACGTCGATTTGGCTTCACCTTTGATTCTTCCCTCTCCCCCCCCCCCCCCCATATTCAGAACTTTTCCAGGTTCTGTCACTTTCACCTGCCCAACATCTCCAAAATCTTCCCCTACCTGTCCCCAGAAACCACCAAACTCCTTGTACATGCTCTTATCAGCTCTCTTCTGGATACTGTAACATCCTCCTCTCTCATATTCCACTAACCCGACTCTCTCTACAATCTATTATGAATGCTGCAGCCAGACTCATCCATCCTTCCCACTGCTCTTCTTCGGCTGCCTCTCTTTGTAGTTCTCTTAATGGGCTTCCGTTTCACCTTAGAATCAAATTCAAGGTCTGATAGAAAAATACTCCGCCAGCCGCTCTCTTCACTCCTCCAATGACCTACTAATGTCTTCCTCACTCATACCCTCATCACACGCACGGATACAAGACTTTTCTAGAGCGGCCCCCACTCTCTGTAATGGTCTTCCTCGTCCTATTCGGCTTGCTCCTACTTTCTGCTCATTTAAAAGAGCACTCAAAACCCATCTTTTTAAACTTGCCTACCCATCTTCTGTCTCTTAAAACTCTCAATACTTACCCAATATTCCATATCTCCCCTCCTATTGTGTGATACTTCCCCCCATCTCCTAGATTGTAAGCTCTTCAGGACAGGGTCCTCTCCTCCTCCTGTGTCACTGTCTGTATCTGTCTGTCATTTGTAACCCCTATTTAATGTATAGTTCTGCGTAATATGTTGGCGCTCTATAAATCCTGTTTAATAATATTAATAATAATATTAATAACATTCCAAAATTTTACCAAGATCTTTATTCTATATAAAGCCTCCTACCTAAAACCACTGGGACATTTAACCAATACCAAGGATCCAACTTTTTACAACCCTATGTTTCTCATTGTGACATATAGTGACTACTCCCAGAAGCCTTTCTAGGAAAACCGCACAAGGTTTGTTGATAAGTTCTGGTGGACAGTTCTGAGGGAACTAGATTTCTTATAGATCTGTCCAAAGCTTGATTTGTCCTATGATCAAGTTCCTCATAAGAGTGTGGATTGGAATGTTGTTCACTTTCTATTAAAAGGTGTGATAATTGTGGATGACATGGAAGCCGATAGCAGGGTCATTGGCCATCAGGCTAATATTACACTCTGTAAAAGGGGTAATACTTCAGCCGTATATGAATCTATTCACCAGTGAGAAGTTTTGCCCTTCACAGAAAAACATTGCCCTTAAGCAATCGCTGGGACTTCATGTGTGATATTAGTGCACCTTACTCCTCATATTAACCTGACCGTTGTCCGGTGTCATCTCTTACATCTGACCTTTTTCACCCTGACAATACCTGGCTGTCCCTTCTAGCAATTAGCTAATGACTAGGAATTCCTTCACACCTTTTGTTTTCCAAACAGCTGTGCTCCAGAATGCAACACAATGTCATAACCACTGCAAGTAATAATAATGAGAGGGATATGGGATCCTTCTCGTTGTTGGATTCACCTTACAAAAATGTTTATTTTTAAATTGTACGCAAAAATGCTCCAAATCTATCAGATTGAGGGGATATCCCTTGTACACAGCCATCTTCAGGTCGCTGCACAGATTTTCTATTGTATTTTGGTCTGGGCTCTGGCTGGGCCATTATAAAACTTTAATTTTGTTTGGGTGAAGCCATTTTTTTGTTGACTTGGATGAATGCTTGGGGTCAGTGTCGTGTTGAAAGATGAAATTCCTCTTAATCTTCAGCTTTCTGGTAGACACCTGAAGGTTTTGGGCCAAAAGTGACTGGTATTTGGAACTGTTTATAATTCCCTCCAATTTTACTAAAGCCCCAGCTGAGGAAATACGACCCGAAAGCATGATACTGCTACCACCATGCTTCACTGTGGGGATGGTGTTCTTCTGGTGATGTCTGGACTATGGGGTGGGGTTGGAAGACAGAAGCTTTTTCCTACAAAATTTGCACAAAAAATACATTGTCTTCTAAAAAACAATATGTTGGAAAATATGTTATGGTCTGATGAGGCCAAGGCTGAACGACACAATTCCAAAGGTACCTTTGATGCAAAAACAACACTTCACATCACCAAAAGAACACCATTCCCAAAGTGAAGCATGGTGGTGCTCCAGACTGTCAGTGTGAACTAAGCCTTACAGATGAACAAAGCGTTAATTAAAAAATGGCAAGCAAGTGGGTTCATGATATTGCTTGTCCCTTCCGCATTATAAAAAATACCTATTAGCATTTTTTTAATTACACTCACCTGTCCTTGCCCTGTCGCCAGCGCCACCATCCTTATCCAGTTGTTTTATGGGTTCCTGGTATCATTTTGGGTTTTATCCATCTTAGTTGGCCATGCTGGGGTGGCAAAACTTCTGTGCTAATTCCTGGCACCCCAGGGGGATTATTCTGTATTCGTATGCTTAGCTATGCAGCCCAGTGTACCTGAGATTAGAAACAGGTAGGTGCAATAAAAACTCTGCCTGCTCAAATTGTGGATAACCGTACAGCATACATTAAGGGGGTCCCTTTGTAAAGCAGTGATCTGACATTCACCAAACATTCTCTGGTGGAGAATCCTCCAGTTCCACGTGTTTTAATAGCAGTTGTTTTACACCACAAAATGTCGGATGAAAGTCATCAATGCTTTTTAATTGGACCCCTAAATGTTCATTTTATTTAGCTTGAGCCTTGTTGTTCCACAATAATCACCTGCAAGGCCAAATTAAAGAAGCAAAAAGAACATTTTGTAAAAATTGCATGTTTTTTTCTCAGTTTAAAAGAGCAAATTAACAAAACTTCACAAATTGAACCAATTGTTCTTTTTAATTGCTTCCTTGGAAAACATTCTACCTGCCAATTAGGTTGTTGTGCCTGGACACAGAAAATTAATTTTATCCCTGGTGCCTTCAGATCTAAAATAGAAATCATTAAAAAATGTTACATTACAAGAGGAATGGTGTTCAGCTTTTGGTCTGTGCTCAAATATAACTTTTATTTAAAGTTTATTGCAATAATTCCATTCCAAATAAACTTTGCGCAGTGCATTTTGTTTGACTTGATTTGCTGTCAGGATTGTGTTGGTATCGTATTTAGAGCTAAATATCATTGGCATTCAAATGTTAAAAGCTACAATTGTAGAATTGAGATGTCTTTTTAGTGGTTGGAGAAAAACCAATAACAATGCAATACTTCCTTCCATGAGGCAATCAGATGTTCTCTGGATCAACAGTCCGTTATCTTTTAGCTTTAATATCCAGTATCCTTCTAGAAAAGCATCCAGTTTTTTTTGTAAAGCTATCTATTGTAGTTGCTGAAACTACTTCCTGAGGGAGCCTTTTCCACATTTTTACAGACCTTACAGTGAAGAATCCCTTCCTTACCTGGAGCTTAAACTTCTTTTCCTCCAGACGCAAAGCGTGCCGTCTTGTCCTTTGTAACATCATAAAGTGAATAATTGGGAAGAGACTTCTCTTTATGGACCATTTACATATTTATATAGGGTGATCATATTTCCCTAAATGTCTATTTCCATAGGCTTGCATTGCTAATCTCCTGGAAATGATAGAAACATTGCAGCCTTGCTTATCCGTTGGTTTTAGTATATTATGATTCTTTATCCTAGGGAATGGGATATGGGAATGCATGCATGAGGAATTCTCAGATCACTTGCTACACTCTGGTTCTGAGTCCTGGATTTAGAAGGATTAGCAAGCCAGGGAGTTAAAAAGAATTTAAAAAAAAAACAACAATGGCAACCTCTGATTTTTGACAATTTCCTTTAAAATGAGATCTATAGTTTTTTTATAAAAATGTAAAAATGTATTAATTTGCTTAAAGGGCCAAATGGGATTTATTTATAAAGTGGGGAATCTGACATTTCCTGAAACGTTGGAGAATCAATTACCAGCCTTGAAACACACGAACCTGGTAGATTCTACACCAAGGAATGTTTTAGTGAATGTCAGATTTACTGATTTGTTATATGTTATAGGATCCCATTTCTCATTATTCCAATTACTGTCAACATCCCTAATTACAAGAGACTGTTAGAAGGCATAGAGTAGGTAGCAAAGTGGACTTTAACAACAGTAATCTACTTCTATAAAGCATATCAATAAAAGTTTTCATTTTCTTATAAACAGTGATACCAAGATGACATATTGCATGTGCTGAAATTGTCCTTATCCAACGCATTTCATAGACAATGTCCACTTCTTCAGGGATGTGGCTCAATATAGTACAGCAGTTTCATCTGATCTAAATCTCTTAAACAGTGGTCCCCACTAGTTTAAATAATTTAGTACCAAATATAAAGTTTTAAAATTAGAGCTTCACCATAATTCATATTGTTTAATACATACTTTCTCCATCCAACAAAGGTCATCAGCTACAAATTCACAGTGAGGGGACTCAGAAAAGCTTACTAAAGATTGCCCGGCTGAATGAGAGGTCCTTTATTTGTTTTGGCACTTTTATTCTAAAGATTTTAAAAGTAGAACCAAATATAAGGCTGAGCAGTGAATCTCCGAACCAGTAGGCATTACCAAATGGCGTTTTTTTTCAACAAATATTTTTATTGCTTCTGTAAGGAGTCAGAACCTGTTACGGAGCACATATGAGCATTGCACAGTGTAAATAACACTTTTTCACTGTACCAGAGGCTCTACTCGCCCCCGAGCCATGTGCTTCTCACAAAATTATATTCATAGGTGTTAATACTCACCTGCAATGCAATGTCGGAGGTCTGTATGTTATGAATTTTGCTGGAATGCAGAGGCTTAGGATACTCAGGAGTTTTAGATTAATATTTTTACAAGGTGCAGCTGTTCTAATATTCACTGGGGGGGCGCCGAGCAAGGAAAGCCTTTGTCTTGAATAGCTTTTTACAGTCAATTCTGGGAACCCAGAAGTATGTTGGTTAGGATGGCTGCCATTATGGCTGTACAGGTGGGGATTCCTTTGATTCAACTTTTTTATCTCCTTTTTTCAACTGCTTTCTGCCGCAATGGCTAACTGGCACCACAAGAAAATGGTGGCCACGTCTTCAAATAGATCAAACAAAAGCATAAAAATAAAAAAAAAATTAAAAATCAAGAGAGAAGACATTGTCAATAAGTTAACAAATGTCAGAGCACTTACACTTTTGTGCACAAAAACACATCTGTGGTCCATTGCAGTGCAAGTTTATCATCATACACATTTGTTTTTCCTGAAACTGGTTGCCTTATCGTGCATTTAGGCACCACAACAAAAGGCTTTGAAAGGGCCCCTAAACTTTTTGTCCTTAAAGTTTGGATGCAAATAGTTAGTAAATCATGATCTAAAGAAATCTTTAAAAAAACACAAATTTTAGGAAAAAGTATAGTACTTAGGTTTTCAACTTTCTAAAAAGGCCCAGATGCCTCTTATTTTCTCTGTGTGAACCATTTTCTAAAATAAAATTTCCAAAAACTTCATTCCTAAATAACAAACAAAAAAAACAGAATCCATTACATAAAAACGCTTGAGAAATAAGGAAAATGCTTTTTTTGTTTTAGATATAACTGTTGTTGAATCCATAAGCTTTTTTCTTTTGTGTCATGATTTTGGTGCTAGATGCATATACGTGACCAAGAACTGGGTGATATCAGATGAGAGCATGGGAGGGAAAGGTCCTCAAAAAATGGAAAGAGGTGAAATAAGAATAGGTAACCTGGGATGGGGTGCCATTTCATATCACATATCATAGGTCACTACTGGCAAATATTCAATTGGGCAGAATGAAGTGGGATGTGATGCAGTATAACACATCTCCACAAGTGTGGCACCTACCCAAAACCATTGAATCTGGTATGTTTTTCTTGGAATTTCTAGAGAAATTTTGTCAGGTGGGCAGGTTCATGTTCTACAAATTGAAAATCGATCTTTTGTTACAAGTAAATGAATTTGTTCCTACCAAGAATCTGCATATACAGTCATGCTGTTACAAATTAGAACCTTGTTTAACTTTTGATTTCTAACTTCATGCTCTTCTGTTAATATTTGAGAGCAACTTTTCTTAAGCTTTTTAACATTAGGGAACCCTTGGAATAACATTCAGGTCTTCAGGGAACTCCCACTATAATTACTATAGCTACAGCTCTATAAGTGTGGTTGGCAATCGGAAGAATGTCTCTTACATTGCTGGCTATTGGGAAGAATGTCGCCCCTACATAGAGCCAAAGAGATCATTGGTAATTATTGGTCAATTAAACTGACCTGAGAGGCACAAATTGTTTAAGGAACCCCCAGCAACCTCTGGAGGAACTTTAGGTTTCCATGGAAAGTTGGTTGAGAAACACTGCTTGAGAGACTTAGCCAGTGCAATCCAATCCAATACACTTTTATTCTTAATATAACATTGCACTATAAAAATGTATCTCACTCATGATGAAGGCCCTGTGATATCAGGATAGCTGTATTGTTACTTGTAATTATTGGACTCTGTGGCAGTTAATATTATTCGGGG
>NC_092861.1:16712715-16723201 GCF_032062135.1 Pyxicephalus adspersus
GTCAGAAGTACTGTTCCCTGTAGTTCCATAGGAGCCAGGCGCTGGCTTGCTGAATAGAATATTCTATATATTATATATGTACAGGTCTATATACAGGTCAGGTGACCCCCAAACCAGTAACACATTGCACAGCAACACGCCACCGGGTACACTGGTAACAGAGGGGTGGGCCGCACACTGCTATCCCATCTCAGGATGGACCACCAGGATTATAACCAGACGTGCAAAGACCTCGGGGACCCCCAGGTAGTGTCATTCAGGTCACAGGAGGGGGCAGATGAGGGTCACCCCTCTCTATAATAAAGAGGCTCAGTATCTGTACAGGTGGAATACTGCGTGGGCTCAGGGGGGGTAAAAAGCAGTCCGAGTGGAGGAGGGGGGTGTGATTTCTGGTCACCACAAAAATCAGGTTCAACATAGTCCTCCTTAGGAAAAGTGACCCCTGAAGTCCTGATTGCAGGTAACAAGTCACAAGATGATAATGTCCCCTAAACATTGACCTCCAGCATGACGAGGGTCCAGGACCTCCAGAATAAGACCGGAACACCCCATTGTTTAAGTCAGAGTATCAGGCTCACCCTTAGACAGGGCCACTTGGTTTGTTAAAAGTCATAAAATATCAGAGGAGCTTGCAGCAGCTCATACATTCCCCGCTGGGGCCGTGCCTCTTCTGTAGCGCCGCTCTAGTGGCGGTTTCGAACACTTCCCGCACACCATCCTTGGTCTTAGCGGAGCATTCCAGGTACTCATAGGCGGAGATACGGATGGCCATAGCCCGGCCGTCCTCGATACGGACCGGTTCTTGCTTCATCCGAGCCAACTCGTTGCGGATGTGCTCGTCATTCCTCAGGTCCTTTTTGTTGGCCACCAGGATAATGGGCACATTGGGGCAGAAATGCTTCACCTCGGGCACCCACTTCTCCGGGATGTTCTCCAGCGAGTCCGGGCTGTCCACCGAGAAGCACATGAGGATGACATCGGTGTCCGGGTAGGAGAGGGGCCGCAGCCGGTCATAGTCCTCCTGGCCCGCCGTATCCCATAGGGCCAGCTCCACCTGCTTACCGTCCACCTCGATGTCGGCCACGTAATTCTCAAACACGGTGGGCACGTACACCTCCGGGAACTCGTCCTTGCTGAAGACGATGAGCAGACACGTTTTACCGCACGCCCCGTCCCCGACCACCACCAGCTTCTTACGGATCGCTGCCATCGCCACTCTGCCGGCCGCCTCCCGGCGCTTTCTCAGCTTGCCTATGGTTCTAATGGTGGGAATGTCCCGGTAATACTGAGGATTGCCCGCTCCGATCAGCACCGAGCTGCACACACCGAAACACCGGGAGCTTTAACTGCCAGCCACGCTGCGCCCCTGCTATTTAAAGCCTCATGCTGCTTTCTTAATATAGCCGACCAATAGAGACGGCGCTGGTGACGTCATGCTCCGGGAAGCCGCGCTCTGATTGGTGGAAGCTGGAGCTTAGGGGAGGGGGCAGAGCCTCCTGCGGATGACATAGACTGATTCCTTGCAGCAGCGGTCACCGTACACAGAGGGGTCAGCATGGTGGGGTGGGGACAAAGAGGTAGGAAGTTACTGACTGTATAGTACGTATAGAGGAAAGCAGAAACAATTTTATGTCGATTCAGCATCTACAAATGTTACACTTACCATGGTGTAAGATCTGGGGCTCCTCTCCTTTGCATCATCATTGTTATTGCACTTTTAATATTATATATAGTATTTATATAGCACCAACATATAACACAGTGCTGTACAAAGTCCTTATTATTATTATTATAATTATTATTAATAATAAAAAAAGGAATTTATATAGCACCAACATATAACGCAGTGCTGTAGCCATGATCCTCCACCTGACCTGAGCCAATTGTTTCTAGCAGGAGATCTAGCAGTTATTTAATAAAATATCATGGTGGTTACAGACATAGGTTGGTACTCTAGCCGGAGCCGCTCTTTGATCTCTATTCAGTGTTGCTGGGATTTGTTGTTTCTGCAGACTGGAGGACCTTGCTTCATATCATGCTATATACAATATATATCCCATGCTTGGACCTCCCCAATCACATGCTGTGTATGACATTATTATTAGCAGAGATGTGACTGTTCTTTCCAGGCCTTCTTCCATTTCCTGTGCACTTCCCTGTTTTGCTGGCTTAAGCTCCAAGCTGCGGTGAATCATCCCAGACGGTCGGGTTTGTTTCATTCTCTGGCTGCCGTGCAGAGAGTACATGCTGTATCCAGACCACAGAATTAGCGCATGGCCCATCCCTTCCCCCCGCTCACCCTGCACCCCCTCTATATGGTGTGTACACCCCGTGTCTGCACATGTCTGGAGGCAAGAAATAAACGTTGCATTGTAAAATAATCTTCCATACAAAACAGCGCTGATCTCTTTACTCTTTACATTCATATACCAGTCCAGGTTGCTTATACAGGTAGTGCCCGGGTTACATACAAGATAGGGACTGTAAGTTTGTTCTTAAGTTGAATTTGTATGTAAACCGGAACAGGTACATTATTTTATTAAATGCAATTAGGACAGATGTTTGTATCCACATAATATTAGGCAGCGTGGTTTCAGTTACTGTATAAAATCCTCACTGTGAGCTAATCACAAACAAAGCAAAAACTTTATGGAGCCTAGACATTCATCAATGTCTGGAGCAAGCTGTGCTTTGATATGCAAAAAGAAACTGCAGAGTTTGTCTTGGTCATTAAAGAGTAACAAGAGGTTGCAGAAAGAGCTCACCCCCTAAGATCACCCACAACCTCAGCTGGGTTTAGCAAAAGATTTCTTCTGCCAGTCATGCAAACGGCCCCATCAAGCCTCCGTTCTGCACACCAGCGAGCAGGGAAGCCCCGTTCTTATCTAGGAGTCATCAATATGTCAGATGTCCTTAACCCAGGGACTACCTGTATCCCTGTGCTGGTTGGTATCATCTTATTAAACCTCAAATAATTTCAAGCTCTCAAGGAACAAGTTTTCTAGAACATCACCTCTATAGACAGCTAAAATTATCAGTCATGCAGCTAGCTCTGGCAAGTGATGCCGGCTCCAAAACTTGGCAAATTGCAGATCATTTAGCCACAGTTTGAGGAACCCCAAGCATCCTCTGGAGGAACCCTGATTGTTATAGATGGACTCAATCAAAGCAGGTAAACTCAGTTCCACCCTTAGTCCAGGGCCATGGCAGCCTTATCTACTCTCACTGGAGCACAAGAGGGAGGTTGCACAAACAATCATAAAGTTCCATAGTCACTAAATGAAGGTTTCCAGGTTGGGCAATGATGTGAAACCTATGATCATCTAGTGGACACCATTGACCAAGGAATTGTTTTACCTTGATAGGCCGGTAGGACATGCGGCACTGATCCCCCAGATATTGTCCTCAACACAAAGGGGATTTGCTGGATGGCCAAGGTTGTACAGTTATTCCTGCAAGTCAAGCCTGGTATGTTAGGCCAGGTCAGCCACAAGCTTTGGGAAAACCCTCCTGATTCCAGCTATGGCACAATATTTGGCACTCCTGTTACATGCTATTTCATCTGCATAGTATTAGAAATTTCCTGATTCATTATTACACATTGCATGGGGGTATATCATTAATTGCTATCTTTTTGTAGCCCAATGGTTGCTGGCATCTTGTGATTTAAACAATTCTCCACTAGAGAAAACAATACCGATCGGCATTTAACTATTTTTCTTAAGTAGAACAGTGAAGATGTTGCTGTCACATATTTGCATTTTTAAGGTTGCATTAGGACAATACCCTGCACTGGGTGTGACAACCTTTTCCACCATAGAAGAAGCATTTTGCAGACCCCTAATTATAGAAATCCAGCATTAATCATTATGCATTTGTCATTCTGAACCTGGTCATTGAGATATTTAAATCTCATTAATATAGTGATTGAGCACATAATGTCCATCTGATGTCTAAGCATCCTCATAACCTTAGGCTGAGGATTATTGTACTCTGTCTCCATCTAGTGTTCACAGGATGTACTTGCCAGTAGCTGAATTGGTAATTTAAATTTTTAGGGTTTTTTTTTTATTTATTTAAAGGATATTAAGCCTCCTGCAGGATTTTTTTGGGCTCGGTTTGTGCATGGATTTAGGGATTTTTTTACAGGTAAAGGTAAGTGATTTTTTTTTTTTGTGAAATTTTTGCTTTAAGTTTATATTTAAATGACACCAAACACCTTTCAGTCCCCTATTTCCTTTGTTAAGTGGAGTTAAGTGGGTCACAATAAAGATAAAAAAAGCTTACAAATTTCCATGAATTGAGAATGTCTTGTGTAATCTACTAGTACTTATCTTTCCCATGCCCCCCCCCCCCCCCCCCCTTCCAATAGTCCGTTGAAGTCCTTGGTAATAATGAAAAGGTACTTCTATAAGTATGGGGGAACATATACCCTTCTTTTTCACCTTCTTACGGGGATGCAATGCTTGGGACTGTGCAGCCAACAGATAAATCTGAACTCTATCATATGGGGGTGTGAAGGACACTGATTGACACATAAAAAGGTAAGGTGGCAGCACATTGGCCTTTGCAGCACTAGGTCCCAGGTTCGACTCTCGGCCAGGACACTATCTGCATGGAGTTTGCAGGTTCTCCCTGTGTCTGCGTGGGTTTCTACTGGGTACTCTGGTTTCGTCCCATATTCTAAAAACATGCAATTAGGTTAATAGGCTTCCCCCCAGACTGTAATAATGACAAATGACTATGGTAGAGACATTAGATTGTGAGCCCCTTTGAGGAACAGTTAAGCTGCATACACACGTGCAAATATTGTCGTTGGAAAGGAACTTTCACAATCCTTTCCAATGACAAAGGACTGCTTGATGCATGAATGAGTGCTGTACATACATCACCGTTCTGCTCTATGGAGAGGGGAGGTGGGGAACTACGGAGTAGCACCCTGCTGTGCGCTTTCCCCCTTTCCTTGCATTAGGACGTTCATCGTTCCACCGTCTGTGGATCGGCCAGGACGGTCGTTCGGACGATGGATGACAAGCGCTGTACACACGCCAGATTCTCGCCCGATATCGGCCCTGAGCAGAATATCAGGCGAGAACCATTGGACGTGTGTACGTAGCTTTAGTCACATGACTATGGACTTTGTACAGCGCTGCATAATATGATGGTGCTTTATAAATATGGTTTATTAATAATAGGTATTTATGGGGTTGAGTGGCCTATGTATTGCATTATATACAGTATATGATATTTTATTTAATCCATAGATCTTCCATATGTTGGTTTTTTTCCTTATCCCTTATTGAGTAAATTGTATGCATCACATGCCATCAGTAAAGTATCAAGAATTCCATGCACATAAACATACACTAAACAACCTAATACATAGAGCCTAAAGAAAGTTGGCATTATAGAGACACCATAGCTAAAAAACAAATACCATAAGGGGTCTATCAGCCAATTGCAATAAAAGAGGAACTAAGCTGAAAAGTGTTTATAACAAAAAAATACACTTACCTTCAATCCCGTAGGGCAGTCCGATCCATCTGCAGGTGTCTTCCATCAGGTCCCACTTCGTCCCAGGAAACTGTCTCCGAGCCGGTGTGCCGGGCGGCGCCATCTTCGTCTCTTCTTCCAGGTTCTTCTTCCTACGTCACCTGACCCAGGCGCGAGATTGGGTGACGTAGGTTGCAAAAAAAACCTGCCGATCTCACTGCGTATGCGCGAGATCAGCAAGTTTTTCTATTTTCACGAAAAGGCTTCTTGGGCATGCGCAGAAGGAGCAACCAAGAGCCTCCCGGGATGTGTGACGTAGGTATCCTGGGAGGCTTTGCGTGCCCATTCATTTTCGATCGCCCAATTAGGAAATGGTGTTACACCCTTTTTTTTAAAAAAAAAAAAAGGTTGTCTACCCTTTTATGTAAAGTGAAATTTCTGAGTTTAGGTACACTTTAAGTTCAGGAGTTACATTATCAGTGGCTGTCCAATGGTCAAAGAAGATCACCATGAACCAAGAAGTCCATCTTGGCACCTTTAGGAATTTAGTCAAATGCACAATGTAACTCCTGCATCCTCTTGTAAACATTAAATATTCGGTGGCCATTCAATGACCATCATATTGAACCCTAAAATCTGCAGTTGCACCACCATATACAGAGCAAAATGCAGCGGACCTATGCAGTGACCATCTGATGGCAGAAGGATTGCAATAAACCCAAAAACCCATCATGGAGTTGACATTGAGGATGGTGGCTTCAGGGGACGCTGCATTGAGGCAGTTTCCTGGACCTGCCATCACTACAGGTTACCTACAAAAAGGTAAGTGTGTGCCATAATTGTATGCTGTGCAATACCAAAGCTCACCCACACCATTAGATTAACTTTGAAGTAGCTAATGTGTGCACCTTTCCTGTAAAAAATACTCAGATCAGAGCACATGCATGGAAAGCATGTAAGATGTTGTGTTATCTGGGATGGGGATAATATTCCAGTCACAACTGAATTGGTGACCCTAAACACCTATGTTGCCAGGTTCTCGTGTTATTTTTAAAGCTTTAAAAACTTAGAATAAGTTTTTGGAAGAGGGGTTCTAAGGCCACTTTCATGTAGTAATATTAATAGTAATATTAGAAGAAGATAAAATAAATTGAAAGAGTTCTTTGAAAATTAACTACTCAAAAATGAAGGAGTTATGTGGCATTCAAATCTTAAATGTTTATTTGATATCTGAATTAAAACTTTTACCAGACAACAATATCAACAATGGATAAAGTTTCAAATATATAATTTATTAGCAACTAACGCATTTGGCATGGGAGCCTTATTCAGGTGTATTGTATAATTCCTATACAAATATAAAGTCCTAAATATGAAGAAGAAGAAAACGCTTCCGTGGTATTAGGAGAGAGAGCAACGCCTGGAAAATGATTAAGAATAATGAAAGTTTAGATAATGCTTGGTCAGCATTTGTTAAACCATATATCCCTGTTCCTCCATGGCCCTGTGAAGGTCAGCCCTGCGTAAAGTCATAATTCACGCACAATTCCCACAGCTGATTGTAGCGCTAATGATGTCTCGGGCTAAATGCTCGTTAGATATAATTCTGCTGGTAAATTATGTAATTGCGTGTAATTATCTTGGGAACTTCAAGGCCATCATATTCTTCCCATCATGGGACAGCTGTTTAAATAAACCACTTACTATGACAAATGACATTCACACGCAGCAGAAATGTTTACTTCTTCTAGCAGGGTTGTATAAAGAGAACCGGTCATAAATGGACTTTTGGAAAAAAAAGTAATTCGGCTTCATAAAGGATAAACCCCTAGTGTGTGCTATGATAGATTGTGCATTGTAATCAAACTAATATTAATATTATTTTTACTATTATCACAGAGAAGCATTGTTCTCGCCATGGGAACTTATACTATACCCAGCATTTGAAATTTCACTCGGGGGAATTTGTGGCAGAACATAGCAAGTGGGCACAAAGTCAATGGCAGTAGGGCACCATGCTATATGCTATGTTTGTTCTTTTTCACACAGGGATTGTCATACATTCTGTATGACTGAAAACTATTTTATTTCTGCAAATGCTTTACCCATTTTGTTGATAAGAAACCCATATCAATGCAAGGGGTATGTAAAGAATACATACCAATATTGGGATTTGTTTTAGGAATTGACCATCGAACCATCTTAATTAGTAACTAGTGAAAAAGACTAAAAGATGAAATTTGATTGGGCGCTGACATTGGTTCTTTTGCCTCTTACTCAAATCCTCATGCAGTTTCACCAGGAATTTACAAGGCTTCAAACTTAAAGCAGACCAATCACTAATTATGAAAGCTGCCATTGTTCTTCTTTTTTTAAACAATGCCAATTGCCTGGACATACCTGAAAAGGCATGAGGACATTTCTAGAACAAGTTAAGCAGCATATCAGGCAAACATTTATATTAAATCATTTTCAAAACCAGGTGGGAAATGGCAGCTTGCATAGCCCCTCAGTAGGAAGTCCACTTTAAAATGGAATTAAATGTTACATGTTGAAGCATAACTTTGTCTTAAGGACTGTTAAACACGATAAAAGATGTACTGTTGTGATGAGTGCTGTCTGTAAATATGTATATATATAAATAAAAAAAAGTTTAAATAATTAAAAAGGCAATAAACTCATTGGTGTAGGTGAGCTGTTGCCATAAATATATTCCTAGTGCATATTTACAGAATATTTCACATACCTACCTTCTTCTTAGCACCTGCAGCAATGATGGGTCCAGAATCTTTTCAACCTGGATCCCTGTTAGCTGCCAACTTCACTCTCGACTCATCCGGGTCCAAAGCAATTCTCTTGGCCATTGGCCGGTCACTGATGAAGTATCATTGTCTTTGACTTCTTTTTCTATTCTTGGCAATGCCAGGATGTACATTGTCTGGTGCATTCAGTGTGCACTGTAAGGAAAATTTTGTAGACATACGTCTCCAGAAATGTCCATGTCATCTGGTGTTGTTGGTTATCACTACTGGTTGGTAAAGTTTCATGAACACTTAATGATAAACAACCTTAAAGCGGACCTTTTAGGTCAACTATGCCAATTCCCACTGGAGCTCCCCTTCCATAATGGGTATCATGGGTGTTAATATTCTAATGCTGGCTCTTGATATCCAGAGAGAGGAAAAGACATTACCATAGACTTTAATAGGAATCTGTGTTGGATGGCAAGACCACCATTCTTGGTAAAGAGAGACTGTGTATTCTTCATGGTCCAGTGGTTGGCTATAGAAATGGAAGAGGACAAGTTTGCAATATCAGATTGCCACCATAACATAGTGATGTGGTTACACTGGTAGACAGGTTGGTGGTGTTCTCTTATGTCTAGTGCTCAGGAAAGAAGCGATGACAGGAAATCCAAGAGGAAGAGGAGGTAGGAGAACTTTGGAGTGATGGTAAGACCAATGGCTGGATAATGTCTGCAAGGACTGGGCCATTGGGAAAGGTAGGTGAAGTTGGGATACTGGATAACTGTATATCCTAGGCTACTAGGGAAGACATGGGGGGCTAATTTTTTCTGCATGGTAAGAAACCTATTTGATCGATTCAAGCAAGGAACAGATAATTCATGTTAATGCGTAGAGATTGGTTTTTAACAGCCTCCCTACAGGCCTCTCTCATAATCTTATAAGGGTTATATGGTTCCCAGCTCCCCACTACTTCCGGGACTGTAAACTTCAACCTCAGACTGGCTGGGCTTTTTTTCTCTTTTTTATTTAAAAGGAGAGTTTTCCTGTTCATCTGCTACCAATGATTTAGTTTTAATGTGGGAAAAAGAAGAGCATAAGATGTGGGGGGCGTTAGGGAAATGGGTGGAGGAGTCAGGACAGGAAGCGTAGATCAGCCCAATGGCGTTATAATTAGTGTCTTGTAGTACTGTATAGAGTAATATGTCTCTTCTATATCCTTTGGAGTTGGTGAATTCCATCCAGTAAAACCAATTTTTTTTTAATTTATTTGTATTTATATAGCGGCGACATATTACTCGGCTCTTTACAAAGTCCAAAGTCATTTTACTAACTTGTTCCTCAAAGGGGTTCACAATCTAATGCTTCTACTATAGTTAACAAGGCCAACTTGGGGGGAAGCCAGTTAACCTAAATGCATGTTTTTGTAATGCATTTAGGTTTGTCAACATTTCTAATCCCTGTATTAAAGCGCTTTTGTCAAGTCTTTATTTTGTTTTGCTTTTGGGAACCAGATTTGTGCAGTTCCACATTATGGTAAAGCAAATTCAGGACATTTTTAAGAGGTGAATTTCACAGAACTCTTTACTTTTGTCTTTGCAAAAGTACCTCAAATGTAAAAGGCCATTAGTTGTTTCCTAGATTACTGTCCACCAGTATATGTTTTAAAAAATAGAACTGAACCCAGAAGTTCCTCAGGGGTGGTCTTAGTGTTGGTCGAATATCTCACTATTCCATTCGACAGCTATTCGATCGAATAGAGAGATATTGTTCGGGTGATCGAACGTCGAATTTGAAAACCATTAAAGTCAATGGGGGGAAAGTTTGGGTTATTTTTCGGGACTGTGACAGCTCCACTCCCCTGATTGCTCTTGCAGCCCTTTACTAGTTGTATGTGTTTTTGGATAGAGTTTCTCTATCCAAGAACACAGGAGTCCTGACCATCGGAAGATCTAGGAAATTATAACAGGAGGATTCATAGGGAAATCCTCCTGTTTGCGATCCCCGGGGCTCAAGAGGTTAATTAACCTCTAGTGCCAGGGATCGCACACTGTTCTTAATGAATGCAACCACCGTCAAATTTATTGAGAGGATCCCCGGCACTAGAAGGTAAATGGGGACAAGTCCCCCCATTCAAAACCTCTAGTGCTCCCTGATTGGCTGAGGAAAGCTTTCCTCAGCCAATCAGAGAGCACTAGAGGTTTTGCATGGGGAGACTTGTCCCCATTTAACCTCTAGTGCCAGGGATC
>NC_092861.1:16723566-16735351 GCF_032062135.1 Pyxicephalus adspersus
TTTTTTTTTTTTTTTTTTTTTTTACACATGAGTTTGCGCCATCGAATCCCGTGTTTTTCGTGTCGGGTCTATCTGATTTCAAACAGCCATATTCAAGTCGAATATAAGGACAACCGAACACCAACACTAGTGGTCATACCCACATGGGCAAGTCAGTCTCAAAGGTTTGTGAATATATTTTATAATGGCATCCTATACCATCTTGTTAATCGTTTACCTCCAGATTGCTGACAAATGCTTAGGATAAGACTGTACATTTCTAATAAATCTCCATTACAGAAGTAATAAGTACCCTGGTAAATCACTGTAGGAAGCATTACCAGTGGAGTCAAACGCACACCTGGAAATAATTAACTTGATAGATTGCTGCATAGGTTATCACTCCCCTTCATTTTTAAATTATTATAGTAACATTTAGGTTTGGAAGCTGTTTATTTTAGTAGTTTGCTTTTGCTTCTGTAGCTGTCAGACCTCTGTATATGCTAAATGATGCATCCAGCATACACCTCCGAGCAATAGCACCTTTCAGCACATAATTGAAAGCAAAAGAACAGGAACGTTCAAAACACATATTTAGCGAATGATTTGTAAAAATACACTGATATATCTGGTATATTATTAACAGTTTAACCCTAATTTGACAGCTGCTTTAATAAATACCTGGACTGAATGTATTTATTCTTAAACTTATCTGAGACTGAGTTCAGCCTATTCTTAGGTTGTTTTTTTTGAAAACTGTTATTTGCATAAAATCTTACTTCCAAAAATTAGACCTTTAGACCAAGAATTAGAGAGGGGAGTCAAAACCAGGATCCTTTTTGATCAGGCATCCTCATTAACACATGCACACATTTTTCAAGTGATACCTAAATGAAGCTACTTTGTTTCTGCTTGACAACTATGACAGATCCTAGGACAGGAAAATGTCTTGGCTTCTTCTAAAGGAATCTCCTGTTTATTCAGGCGGTAATCTGTATAGTGTTAAATGAAATTTAAAACTGATAGTAACTGATGTTTAATTGCATATTATGCTTCCTGTGCAGAACCTCAACTTACTATATATCTGTTGTACTGTTATTATTATTAAACAGGATTTATATAGCTCCAACAAATTACACAGCGCTGTACATTACTGGTAAAGCATAGAACTCCTTGCAGCACTTTGGTCTAAAGTTTGGATCTCATTCATGTACCATCTTCATAGAGTTTGAATGTTCTCACCATATTTCAATGGGTTTTGTCTCACATCTCAGCAACATACTGCTAGGTTAGCCAGCTTCTCCCCCCAAATTGTCTTGGTAGGGACATTAGATTGTAAGCTCCTCTGAGAAATGGCATGACTATTCTGTAAAGAACTGCAGAACACGTTGGCTCTTTTTTTAAAAGGTTTATAGACAAAGCTTTGTGTCACAAATTATGTGCAAGACAAACTATGACACCAATTTTACTTTAAAGCTTCCTAAGACTGTCAATTAAATCACAAAATTCATTTGAAATGTTTAGAAAAAGTAAACAAAGTAAACTTGTCATGGACATATTTTCTGCAGGGAATGACAATGAGCGCTGATATATTCACATTATTCATGTCACTAACTGTCCTGCATACATTTCGAAAGAAGTTTTGTGCATATGTACTAAAATGTTTATTGTTTGATTATTTGTTAATATTGGAGATTTCCATTTCTGTCGTGAGGAAGCGGATTTGTTTTCCGCAAAACGTGTCAACAGCAGGAACACACAATTAGTTGTCTCTGCAGGAGATTCGTACTGGCTCTTTATTTTTATGTATTTTATTAAAAACTGTTGTTGTTATGAAAATTGTACTCAATAAAAGATTTTATTGCAACTTAACCTTATAGAATTTATCTTAGCCTTTTAATTTAGCCTTTTCCCGCAAAGGGGCTCACAATCTAATGTCTCTAACATTAGTCTTTATTATAGTCTAAGGTCAATTTTTGAGGAGAAGCCAATTAACCTAACTGCATGTTTTTGGAATGTGGGAGGAAACCAGAGTACCCGGAGGAACCCCACGCAGACACAGGGAGAACCTGCAAACTCCATGCTGATAGTGTCCTGGCCGAGATGCTAACCTCTGAGCCAACCGTGCATTTAAATATTGACCGGTCAATCAAGAAAAATAGTGAGGCAGTATGCCTTGATCTGCTTGGATTAGAAAGAGAAGCACCTAGGCCAGGTAATGATACTAATGGGGCTAAAATAAGGTATTCATCCAAAATGGCAGGTTTATTAAACTTTTCTTTAGCATGTACGGAACCAGAAAAGGTAAACTATATGCAGATTAAACTTTAAAAAAAACAAGGAACAGTTTCTATTTACAAGGTGTACTATCTTACTGTCCTGATTTAAAGTACTGAATGTTTCATAGATGTAGAGTAACATTTGTCCACAGGAATTGGAAGTACTGGGATCTGTATGGAGATTAGAGGGACACAGATGTCTTCAGGCTCCATCTCAGTTATTCTTACCGGCTGGAGAAACTTCCAGCAGCAGTTGCAGATAGAGAGTGATGAATCGGAAACATTTAGGAGACCATTTATAATGGACCACAGGAATGTAAACAATAACTCCGCTCAGGATAAACAGCACGACATAGAGATACTCCAGCTGAGGACTGCCGATGATGGGTGCCAGGACCAGGTACACAGCTGCAACAAGGACAATGACTGGGATAATGATCGGAACCTGAAATAAAAACAAGGTCATGGATATGGGGAAAAAAATTATATCTTCTGCTTATGATTTGAGATGGGTACACAGGAGCCTGGACTCTAGTTACTCTAGTTGCTCCTTAGCCAACAATGCGTTGAGTAAAGTTTACATGCTATAGGAGAAACAAGTCTCTATCCCTTGGAAATGTGCTAAAACCTAAACTTGTTTTCATGGACTACCAATGCCATGAATAGGGCCTACAATGTTCTAAAATACAGAGCCAAACTCTCATGCAAAAATTGTTCAGGGTTACAACAACCTCGTAACTTATCATAATAGTTCTTGGAAATTAATTCTGGTTAGAAATATTTTTTTTATAATAATAGGTTACTTTTAAGGAAATTATTCATGATGTGGAATTTCATTTACTTTAATGTATTCATAAACTGCAGATACGGCTAAGGAACAGAAAACACGACTTACTTTATACGGCCTGTGAATATGCGGCTTCTTAATCTTTATATATATCAGGCCAGAAATCGTTGTACCGTAGAACAGCCAGGCTGTAAAGCTAAATGTAGACAAGATTACAGTAATCAGATAATATCACTGCAAATATTAAAATGGCAGAATAATGTTAGAATACAGTCATGTATGGAATAAGGACAAGAAAATGTAAGAACTAAACACATTTCATAATTATAAAGAAGCAACATGGAGAACAGTGGTGGATGAGTATCTATATTGCAGGGGGAGTCCTACAACTGGTCATCACCATGGGTAATAGTCATTTTATATATATCTATATATATATATATATATATATATATATAGGAATTCCTTTCTTGGGGATCCCATTGTTTGAGTATTATTGTTTGTCTTCTTGATACCCCCAGAATTTGGTCTGCTGCAGGGTGATGTTGCCCATACAGTGTATAACTCATCCAGTGGTCATTTCTTCCCAAAAGACAATAATCTAATCTGCAGGAAAACATAGAAATTTAGGCATCACAATGGTGGTTCCAGTACTTAATGCCTCTTATACAGAGGGCACAGAAGCCGTCCTGTCATTTGCCTTGGAATTGCACAGCACCTTGTCTTGGAATGAACGTCTTGACTTTATCTGACACTGCATCCTAGGAGCACCCTAGGTAGAACATCATAGGTACTAAAATACTATTTAGTATCCATCATGTATGAAGAATCCGAACATCTAATAAGTGAAAAGATATGATGAAATATGTTCACCTACCTGAAGAAGTTTATAATACTGCTGAAGTCAGATGGAATGATCATTATTAATGAGATGCAGGATGTTAAGATGAGAGCAGGGGAGGGTGTGAGACGTTTTACGTGAACCATTGAGATAATATTTGGCTGAAAGCAAAATTTTTCACAATGCTTAATAAATAAAGCAAAATAAGTATACAGATAATAATAATATTATTATATATAGGTTCATAAACAACAGTTACATTATCATGAAGCATGAATTGTATTATTGCATGAAATATAATAAAATGGGGTGAATGTATAATTTTTACTAAACTTGTGTGTAAATAGTTTAAACAAGTCTTTCTCAAACTTTTTAGCATGGGTAAATCTTTGAGATAACTTTCATGTCCCAGGAATCCCTGTCAATAATGAATGGTACATAGCCTGGTAGTCCTTGAGAAGAATGGCTCTTACATTATAGTATAATAGATGCCAATCGTAATTGACCTGAAAAGATCTTCCAGCAACCTTTGAAGGAACCCTAGACTTCCATGACACCCTGGATGAGCAACACTGGTTTAAACATCTGGTAAAATCTTACTATTAATCTTACTTTTAGCACTATCTAGCACTATATAGCACTATTTTCTAGAGGAATAATGATAAAAAAATCTATTGATGGTATGGGTTCCTGTCCTAGGGTGCCAATAATGCTTCTCTAACCAATACAGTGAAGAAGTGTTGTCACCTTAGAACCAGAAGAGTTCACAGGTTCAAATCTCGGTCGGGACACTATCTGTAAGGTGTTTATATGTTCCCCCAGTGTTTTAGTGGCTTTTCTCCCACAACACAAAAAACATGCATTTATGTTATTTGGTTTTTCCTCAAAATTGTATTAATGACTATGGTAGGGACATTAGGTTGTGAGCTCCTTTGAGGGACAGTTAGTGACATGACTATGGACTTTGCATATAATTGTCTTATGTCAGTGCTATATAAGTAAATAAAATAAATACAATTTCAGCCTACCCACTTACTTCATGCATGACGACCTTAAGAACCCCGTCCAATAAACAAATTTAGGGGAAATAAATTTAATGAGTGGGTTTTAAAAAATCAATGGCCTGAAGAAATGGGAATATATACTGAAACATAGCCATTCCTACATTGTGTGGTGGATTACTAGAGTGGAATATAACATACACTATTGTATTTGTAGCAGGTATGTTTTATGCAAAGCACATAGCTATTAGAGTACATAGAGTTAGTTTTTTTGTTCATACTTACTACCCTATGCCTGTATGCTTCTAAGTTTTAGTATTTTTCAGGTTAGGAAATCTGAATGGTCCATATAGAGAACTCTTTTCCAGATTAATCACTTTGAGATCCTTACAAAGGGGAAAGGGGGCACTCTTTGCGTCTGGAGGAAAAGAAGTTTAAGCTCCGGATAAGGAAGGGATTCTTCACTGAAGGTCTGTGAAAATGTGGAATCGGCTCTCTCAGGAAGTAGTTTAAGCAAATACTATAGATGGGAAAAGGAAAAGCGGTATGCTTTTCTAGAAGCACAGAATATAACTGGGTATTAAGGCTTTAAAGTAAAAATAACAGAGACTGTTGATCCAGGGAACATCCGATTGCCTCATGGAATCAGGAAGGAATTTTTCCCCTGTTGAAGCAAATTGTACCAGGGATTTTTATTTTTGCCTTCCTCTGGATTAACTATGTGTTATAGGGTTTTATATCTGGGATATGCTTATTTCCCTTGTGGTTGAACTTGATGGATTTATGTCTTTTTTCAACCTGGCTAACTATGTAACTATAAACCAACCTTGGGACACTCCGTAGTGTTCCAAATGATGACTTTGTTTTCCTTCTTCATTGCTAAACAGAAACACCCTACATTCCTGTTTATGGCTCCAGAAAGCGTAAGACGATGCTTGCATACAGGACTGTTACATATTGTCCACAGTCAGCTCTTGGCTGATACAAAGTCATTGCTATACATGAGATATTCTGTGCAAACCTAACTTTCAATTGTTAAAAGGAGACGTCATGGTTAACATTTCCTAATGGCCACGGCGAGAACTATAGGATTGGAGTTGCTATACATTAATGTGGATTCTAATAAAAATATATCATGATCCAACATTTTTTATTTTTCTTAGCAATAAAGATGAAGAGCGTGATTTATTAAAGCTCTCCAAGGCTGTAGAGGATACAATTTCATCAGTGAAGCTGGATGATCCTGCAAACCTGGAATAAATCTGGTCCAGGATTCAAAACATTTGACTTTGAAGAAATCCATTCCAGGTTTTCCAGGTCACCGGGCTTCACTGATGAAAGTGTATCCTTTCCAGCTTTGGAAAGCTTTAATAAATCAGGCCCGGAGGCCGAAGCCTTAAAAAGATTGCCTACCAAGTGTCCCTCTCTGGCTGCCACATAGCAAACTCGCCCTCCACTGAAGAAGATTCCATTTGCTGAGCCAAAAGTAGAAAGTGCCACACCAAGGGATATTATCCAGGTCCAGCTTCCCAAAACCTTCAGTCTGCAATAAAAATGAGCATGAAAAAGAAGTTACATTGGCACCTATAAAGCATATTAGTTTTCAAATGCATAAATGGCAGTAAACAAGAAGAAGGTCCAGTGCTACATCCATGAGGACAACTTGGAGTCTGTTTGTAAATCAGTGAATCTGACTTTGCTGGCACCGACATATCATGCAGCGCTGTTCAAAAGTCAATAGTCACATCACTAGCTCTCCATCAAAGGATCTCACAATCTAATATCCCTACCATAAACATATCTCAAAACCACACTCCAATGTAAGCTTTGAATGTGGGAAGAAAACCAGAGGAAACCCACGCAAACACAGAGTGAACCTAAAACTCAGATAGTGCCCTGGCCAAGATTCAAACCTGGGACCTAGCACTGCAAAGGCCAGAGTGCTAACCACTGAGCCACCATGCTGCCCATACCATAGGTGCTCTAAAGCAGTGATCCCCAACCTTTATCACATTGTGGAGCAGTAAATGCATGGACTGTGCATGCGCGGGGAGCCGTGTGTCACTCAAAGGGGAAGAAACTTCCCCACAGAGTGTGGTCATGATTCCAGGACCCCATTTGAGTGGCATACTGGCCAAACGTCTCCCGGAGACATCGCAGGGGGCGGTGGGTGGGTTGTGTCTTTGGACACTCTCAGACTACGACCTGCGATGGGAGAGTGGGCGGGTTGTGTCCAGTGACACAACCAGTCCACCGCCCTGAGCCTCTGATGTCTCTGGGAGATGTGGTCTGCAGCTCTGGCCGGTACGCTCCCCTAAGCAGGGTCCTCCTCCTGACCTCACTGGGGGGTGAACTGGCCAGAGCCACGGCCCACCTGTCAGGCAGCTGCAGCCGACCAGTGGGCCAAGGACCCGGGTTTGGGACCTCTGCTATAAAGTACAAATGAGCCAGCCAAAGAATCCCACAAATACCATTTTATGACTGATAATATTGCAAAAAATAAAACTTACCCCCATGTAATAGCCACAGCATCCGAAGAAAGAAATTCCTGTGGAGTCATCACTGTGAAATAGCTGACATTGACCAGAAGATAGATGCATGTTACTAGTGGAATTGCAATCATCACAGC
This sequence comes from Pyxicephalus adspersus, assembly GCF_032062135.1. Classification (NCBI taxonomy): domain Eukaryota; kingdom Metazoa; phylum Chordata; class Amphibia; order Anura; family Pyxicephalidae; genus Pyxicephalus; species Pyxicephalus adspersus. The sequence goes on from NC_092861.1 coordinate 16,731,083, forward strand.
CCGTGGAAGATTCACCTGCAACATAGGTAATAAAATATATACATGTAGATAAAAAATAGTAAAGAAGACCTAACTACTAAAGGTAAGTCCAATGTAGCCAATCAGTATGCATTATGGAGGGTAAGATAGGGGCAATAACAGAGTGGCTAGAATTCAACTATAATTACTTCTATATTTGTATCAGAAAAGGAGTAAAAGATTCGTAGTGTTGTTCTTACTGCATTAATTCACAGCATTAAATAATGTTTTACTTATTGTCTGCCATGGTGTTGTAGTTAACATGTTGCTCTTTGTCGCTTTGTTAAGGAGAACCCAGAGTTCCATTTTTGAAAAGGGTTCCAAATCCTTCCAAGATATCTAGATGTGGTGAAAAGGACACAGCTTCCTCCACTCAAAGGGCAAATCTATCTAAACTTGTGGAGATGCACTGGAGAATGCTAAATAGGAATTTTGATATATGCATAGGTGACGTTATTGGTGTCTCAAGAATTCTTCTAACAATAAAACATATTAAAACAAAATAATAAAAAAACAAAAAAATAATACAATAATGGTGCAATTTGAGGACAGGTTTGGGATTCTAGTAATGGTACCAAAACCTCTGGACTGATTAACCCTGAATATGGATTTTGTCCTAGCTACATCTGGATGCATTCCTGTTCTTCTCAAACAAACAATCTGAAGAGTACATGGAAAAGTGAGACTTTATGTACTATTTATGTGTATGGTGCTATAACTAACCTCTGGGTTTTTCAGTTCTTCTATCACAGGGTTCAGGTTGTTCCATCCATCATAAGACCAGAGTCCTTGATAGAAAGCCACTCCAACTGGGCCAAAACCTACAGCTGTGTTTTCAAAGGCATTCTGGAAGATTTGGGTGTTTCCTTGAGCTAAGAGCGCCATACCACCCACAATTATGGCCAGCAAGATTATGAGCTTGGCAGCTGTAAAGAAGTTCATCAAAGAAGCAGAAAGCCTGACATTGAGGCAGTTGATGATGCTCAGGACGAGGATACAAGCAGCCGCCGTGCCTTTCACCACTACCTGAGGTGGTGGGCAGTCCTTGTAGAAGGCCGCCATAGCGTATTCTGCAAAACCAAATGAGATGGCAGCTATGCCAGCTGGTCTGACCACAAAAACCGATGTATATGCCAGGAGGAAGGCTGGAAATGTCCCCACATTCCGTAAAATATAAATGTATTCTCCTCCAGATTCCTTAATAACAGTACCAAGTTCAGCGTAGCAAAGAGCGCCCAGCATTGCCAGAATGCCACAGGCTGCCCATATTAATAGACTGGCTCCGGGGCTGCCCATGTAATAGAGGACCCATTGAGGAGACATGAAGATACCAGAGCCAATCATGGTGCCAGCTATCAGGGATATGCCACTAACAAGGCCAAGCTCACGTTTGAGATGTAGATTTTGTGTCCCGTCACAAGGCAAAGAAGAATCTTCTTTTATCCTTTCATTCATCTTGGAGTCTTCTTATCTCGGATCCTTTAAAACAAATGTGATTGTAAAACATACCACAGGTCTGCAGCCAATGATCAATAATGCATTATTCCACAAGTAATGAGGAGCAGGACAACAATGATCAGGTATGAGTTTTATGTTTTCAGATTGGGCTACAAAGATGGTATGTTAATGAATGTTCAGCCATGAAATAATACAAATTCCAGCATTCTGCATAAAGGGAAAATGCTACCAATCAAATAAGACTCTGTAGCTCTCTAAACAGAGATGTAAAGATTTTTTCCATGTTTCTGATACCTAAATTACATAGTAGGTCAGGCTGAAAAAAGACATAAGTCATTCAAGTTTAACCAATAGGGCCATAAACATATCCCAGATATAAATCCCAGATATAAGACATAGTTGGTCCAGAGGAAGGCAAAAAAAACCCTGGTACAATTTGCTCCAACGGGAAAAAATTCCTTCCTGATTCCATGAAGCAATCGGATGTTCCCTGGATCACTGATTTCTGTTTTTTTTTACTTTATACCAAGTTATATTCTGTGCTTCTAGAATCATCCAGCTTTTTCTTAAAGCAATCTATAATAGTTGCTGAAACTACTTCCTGAGGGAGCCGATTCCACATTTTCACAGACCTTACAGTGAACAATCCCTTCCTTATCCAGAGCTTAAACTTCTTTTCCTCCAGACGCAAAGAGTGCCCTCTTGTTCTTTGTAATGATCTCAAAGTGAATATTGGGGAAAGAGTTCTCTATATGAACCATTTATATATTTATACAGGGTGATCATATCTCCCCTTAAACATCTCTTCTCAAGGGAGAATAGATTCAGTTCAGCTAATCTCTCCTCATAGCTGAGCGCCTCCATTCCTTTTATTAGTTTAGTTGCCCTTCTCTGCACTCTAATTCTACAATGTCCTTTTTGTGAACTGGTGCCCAAACCTGGACTGCATATTCCAAATGTGGTCTGACCAATGATTTGTACAGGGGCAGGATTATGTCTTGATTCACCCAACATTGACTACTAGAAGTTCCTTATAGCAGTGTGAGTGAAATATTCCTGTGTAGTTTAGGGGACCACAATGGTGCCCTTACATCACCCAATGCCTCAAATTCACTTTTAACTTTTGCAGTGGACATTACAGATAAATTTCGCTCTGAACTGGCTGAGCTGTTGCTGCGCACACAAAACTGCAATGAGATCCGGAAATGTGGTTTTAGGGTGTGAAAATACAAGATTGCTGGATGACACAATTGTGTCTCTAACACATTTCAGGGGTTGTAAGACTGAGTACATAGCAGTGCATTTCTTAAAATAAACCATACACCAGCTATGACCGTCATGGGAAGTTTTGAAAAAGTTCCCAAAAATTGGGGGTAATATGAGTCAGATGTGAGTTGTGTTGTGTGAATTGTATATTATTTATTTATTATTGCTATTATTAGTCTGTTTTGTTTCACTATTTTATATTGTAGGCATTGCTGTAATAATATCAACATTTGGAGGGATTCTTGCAAACTTTAATAACTCTGTCAATGCAGTTCATTAATAGATGATTTTATATATATATATATATATATATATAATACAAGCAGTGTAAGTTCCTAAATTTGATCTATTATCAGCCCATATACAGATGAGCTCAGACTGGGGAGGGGAGCAGCACAGGGAGCCAATTAGTTGTTCTCGGAGAGCAAGGAGCACAGTGATGGGAAGAGAGAGCTGGGGGATATAAAGAATAGCTCATCTCTGTGCTGCTTCTTCCTGCACTGTCCAATCAGGGAGTGGGAAAGAGACAAAATCTCTCAATATTACTAAACTGCAGTAGAGAAGAAAATCATGTTTTTTGCCCTCCCAGAAAGAGCTGTGCTGTGTGGTAGGGGTGAGTAAATCCTAGAACTGGATGGACAAAATACAAATCCTTTGGTGGGTACCGCAGCTCCTTTATATGTATTTCATCCATGTATTCAGTCCCTTCGAGGGCACCATGAACAAGTCTGGGTTTGTATTACTTTCCTGCCTGCCAGGGATAATCACACTCCTCATTTTTTCTATGGGTGTCACAGAGACAGGAAGTAAAAATGGTCAAAGAGTTAAGCCTGAAATAAATATTTCCTAACCAATATATCTAAACATATATATTTGAAATGAGGGCTTGAAGCAGTTCAGCATTAAGAATACCTGTAATGAGAAAAACTCCTAATATTGGGTGATATTGCCTGGTCTACAAGAGAGAGAGTGGCAGCCTACATCACAGGCTTCTCATATAGATATTCAGATTTGTAAAGTATTACTTTTACAAAATATATAAATGCACATATTAATAGCAACTGCTATGAAATCTAACCTCCATAAAGTACTAACAGCTGGGGGTGTTCTATGCATGTTTTATGCACTGGACTGCAATGGGTTTATTCTGAAATGAAAAGAATGTTTTGCATGACTTGGGAGTGAAATAAAGAAGATTGTTACAGGAAGTCATATTGTCCTTTTTAAATTACCACTGAGACTTGTACAATAGCACCCCCTTCTGGTTACAAATGAGTATAACCCATCCATGCTCCCATAGGGAAAAGATGTATATTGGCAACACTAGAATACATTACTAGAGCCACATAGTATACTATAGAGTACATTTTCTACAAACCTTTAAATAACTATACAGCTGTATCAGCCTCAACCAAGTACTAAGATGAAAGACCAACCATGTCCATCATATATGATTGTAGCCCTGTTATGGGGGGGGTCATGTAAATGGCTCCCACAAAACAAGCTATGGCGCTAACCTGTAGATAA
>NC_092861.1:16736140-16760487 GCF_032062135.1 Pyxicephalus adspersus
ATCACATATACCCCATTAATACAGAGGGTAATAATCTCTGATATCACATATACCCCATTAATACAGAGGGTAATAATCTCTGATATCACATATACCCATTAATACAGAGGGAATTATTATAATAATGCACTACAATACAGACAAGGCAGTCAGTGTGTTCTGGAAGGGATGCAGGCACCTACCCCTGGCTGAGCACATGTTCTCATCTCTATCCCTGTACCTCCTACATTTCTCTATATCCTGATGGGGTTTCCCAGGCCACTATCAGGGGCAGGAAAAACTTCAACAACTTTATTTGCTATTTACAAAGTTACACCTCAGCAAGCAGATAGAAAAAGGCAGACCCCTACATGATCTTGTCCAGTATAGGCCCTACAAAAACTCAAGGAGAACCCTTCACTTTGCTTTAAATATGTTACATAGAGAATGTAGCTGTTCTTATGCATGTCTGTCTGGAGCTCCTGTAAATGTCCCTTCTTTCCACAACCTTTGATTTGATAACGGACTTCATAACATATTAAGTAGAGTTTGCAAAACAGAGGCCCCATATACACAAGCATGGCACTTTGTAGGCTTCAATCCTGAAATATTTAGGAATTGCAACAGCAGTCATACTATATTTGGATGGCTATGGTGATATGGGTCCTGGGTTCCTGCCTAATATAGGTCACTGCAGTTCTGGGTTCCTGCATGATACAAGTTCCTGCATGATACATATCACACCATTCCTGGGTCCTGCAGTCCTGCAATATGGATTAAAAAAACTACAGTCTACTCAATACAAAAGTAATATTACCTGAAAATATTACCTTACCTGATGAAAATGCTGCTCCTGGTACTCTGCTGCTCACATAACAGAACTTAAATTACTTTAAATCATTTTATTTTTTCACAGTCTCCCTGATCCCATTGTCACAGACACAGAAAGTGTTAAAAAAATCTTATGGTTGTCACCAAAAAGGAATAGGAGTAACTCAAGCAGTAGGATCAGTGCATCAAACAATGTATCCCTTCAAGGTTTTTATCTCATATCCTATTATCTTTCACAAATTGAAAGAGAAAATCTTCCCAATGGACAGGAGGCAAAATAAAACTCTGGAGAAGGGTTTCAGGTATTCCCAACCTAAACTAAAAAATAACATTTTGAGTTGAAGGGTTGAAAAGTGAAGCTGATCAGAGCCTTTTTCTCCAGGACCATAAGTATTTGAGTGACTTTATGTTACTAATGAACAGTAGTAGATTTTTAATACCTGGGGACTGAGATGTCTTCTTGACCTTCATCCATTTTAAAGTGTTTGTGCATTAATAACACAACATACAATAGAAGGTAGAAGAAAGAACACATCATGTAGACATAACATATGTGTTGGGATATACAGCAAAGATTGTTCTCATTGGCTTGTGGTTGACAGGGGCAGTTTGTGACATCATCTACCTCTGATAACCACCAGGAAATAATACCCCACACCTTTACAGATCTGGAAAATTTGCCACACAGGACTTTTCAAGGGGCAGCATTGACACCGAAAGCTGTGATGAGCCCAGGCATACCCAGTTCTCGTGGCTTCTCATCAGTGATTCTCATTATCACCATACAAGTTTACCTTTCCATACCCAGCATCCTAATGACATTCCTTTTGGTTACCAGGATCTTCTTTTAAGAAGCATTCTCCTTCTTAAAGTACACATTACTTACATTACTTATACCCTAACAGGTAGCTGATATTTCCATTGTCAAACAAATGTCTGGCAAAGTCAATATCAACTGGTTGTTAAGGTACACAGAATATATATAATGCTTGGAAATTCAAAGGCTGGTCATAATGTCCTAAGCCCAGTCATGAGGTCAAAAACCAAGGCATGGGATCCAAAACCCAGTCATGCTGTCCAAAGCCCATTCATGGTGTTCAAAGCCCAGTCAAGATGTCCGAAGACCAGTCATGATGTCCTAAGCCCGGTCATGATGTTCAAAACCTTATTATGATGTCCAAAGCCAGGTCATAATGTCCTATAGGTCAGCATAACTAAAACTGCAGCATGTATAACATTTTCAAAATACACTGTAATACTTCCACCTCCACCAAACCAGCGATTGTTTGCCTGGTGTGGCCCTTTATGGCTGGAAGGGGGCCAACACTAAGGAAGTCCAATAAGCGCCCCCTCCATAGGCATCTGATTGAAATGTGCATGTTTGTACAATGACCTTTTGTTAAAAAGATTGCTAGGTGGCTGGAACATGAATGTCTGTAAGAGGCTTTCGAAGTTCTTCTGATCATATGACCAATTACAGTCACAAAAAAAAGTAACGCAGCCTAGTCCATCTCCCCTCAAGAAAAAAAAAAAAACAAGAAGTGCAATTTATATATTTAATGTCTACCATAAATTTAAATACTACCGGTACCAACTCAATATTGGGTTTCACATGGTTCCATCACTAAATTATAGAAAGAATACTAAATCCCAATATTCCCATTCTACGTATGTGCATATCATTGCTGGTAACTCAGATTCATTACAAACATAAAAAACAAGAAATCTGGCTTACCTGACCTGCCAGGGACTGCTTACCTCTCCAACTTCACAGACGACTGGTTCCCTGACCTCTCCCTCCCATCACCTTGTTCATGGTTGGCATACAGTGTTGAAGTGCATGCCCTCTGCTGACAGATATTCACTGTCGCATTGTGGTCACATTGCATGCCACATCTGATTTCAACCCAACCTGCCGGTCATCTACCACAATCTAGATTTGTGACTAATTTGGCCCTGTCATCCGTCACCAATGATGAAATCCCGAAGATTGCAGCCAGGTGATGGTCCTGCATGCAAACCTAACCTTACAAAGTCTAACAAGAGGACCCTGGTATTTAACATCTCCACTTTCTCCTACTTTTTGCTTTCTCTTTTTGCAGCTTCGAGGTCCACGGAAGCTGGATTTGATCTTTCACTGCTACAGACCATTGGATACAATTTCCTGATTGTTAGCCGGTTGAGGAGCTGCATGCTTTGAGGACTATAAAACCTCCTACCGTCCTGCGAGTGGAACACTAAATGGGCAATGGTTGTTCACCATTGAGGCAGGGCTAACTTTATTGTGTTTTATATTTTAACACTGAAAAGTTGGTACATGCATTATTATTACACATGATTTATATAGCTCCAACATATTACGCAGCGCTGTACAAAGTCCATAGTCATGTCACTACCTGTCCCTCTTAAGGGCTCACAATCTAATGTCCCTACCATAGTCATATGTCATTATCACAGTCTAAGGTCAGTTTTTCAGGGGAAGCCAATAACTCTGCATGTTTTTGGAATGTGGGAGGAAACCTACGCAAACTCAATGCAGATAGTGTCCTGGCCCGAGATTTAAACCTGGGACCCAGCGCTACAAAGGCCAGAGTGCTTGCTAACCACTGAGCCACCAAAAAAAGAAACATTACCTGATATTGTTTAATGATAAGTAGTGTAAAATGCATAGTTTTTAATTTAATGTACAGCGCTGCGTAATATGTTGGTGCTATATAAATCCTGTTTATTAATAATAATAATAATAAAAATAATAATAAATATAAATAAATAAAATAAATAAATAAAGGCTAATCATTCTGTAGTCCCAAGATAAGGACTTGGCTGGATAAACTACATACACACACTAAATTATTGTCACCCATGTGAACAGCATTCCCAGACATCGTTCATCAATGCTTCCATTTTTAGAGCTATCTACGCTATTATTTGGAACCTTTAATATCAGACTGTCAACTGCAGCAAATAATGTTGCTGAAAATTGTTTCAGGTCCAAACAAAGGCAATAAATAGAATTAAGAATATAATTCTGATAATAAATCTGATACTGGGAATATCAATCTGATACCAGAGCAAATCTGATATTGCCTTGCCAATGTAATTGACAACTGTAAACCTTTTACAAATCAGGCAGTGTTACCATCGGCTGGCATTTGCTGTGTTATTAGAAAACATGTATTGATTATTCAGGGGGATTTTGCAATCAGCTGGAATCTGAACAGCAGAATTCATGTCCTGCTATAACCTGGAGTAAAGTATTAAAGGCGATAAATACCTTAGATTTAGTGCATGGAGGTATATTGATTTGTTGAATATTATGCTTTTCCCAAAAAGTTTTGTAGTTTCAAAGTTATAGCTAGAACAGACTACATCCTAAGGCTGTTAAGTATTCTCTAAAATATATACATCACTAGCGGCCCCATGATATACAGTATGTCATAATATATTTATATGGAAATGAGCCTCTGGTAAGCTGGGACACAAAGCAGCATTGTTCCCATCCTGAGAACTTCTACTGTAGCCAGTGTTTGAAAACCCACATGGAGAGAATACATGGGCAGAACATAGGAGGAGGGCATCAAGCCATTGGCATCGGGGCACAATGCTGTATAAAGAGCCTTTGTATATTACTATGGACCCTTTACAGGACACGATTGTACTAGCAAGAGGGAGAGAAAGATTCTGATTTATGATGTCTGACATAGATATAGACTGAGTTGTTATGTATCATTTACAATAAATAAGATTGTTCTGATTTCTTGCTGCTCCTGTATTACTGCTAGCACTCACTATATTTCATATTGGGTTTATTTATGGAATACGGAGTAGAGGTGCAGCTGTTCTCTAGAATAACCAATTCATTTACTTATTCATTTCTTTAATGAAATCCTGACTTGTTGCTCTGAGAAGGAGTTCCTTCTTTGCCCCAGCATGACTTTCACATTTTATTGGTAAAGTATGTCCCTGACGGTGCATAGGCATACTTTTATATTAGAATATTGCGCTTTTTTCTAGAACACTGGAAACAAGTAATTTAATGGAGACTTATTGGAAACGCTCTCAAAAAGTCATAATGAGATAGTACAAAGCTCCCAATATATTATCCTAATTTACTTGTTATATCTCACCCCATCACAGCGCAACCACTGGACAAATCCAGTCAGATAGGTACTTTGATTTCTGAACCTTAAAACTAAAAATATCTAAGTAATTAGAACCTCCTTCTGCACTGACCCAAAATAATAATATTAATATTATTATTATAATTATTATTAATAAACAGGATTTATATAGCGCCAACATATTACGCAGTGCTGTAGAATAAATAGGGGTTGCAAATGACAGACAGACAGTGACACAGGAGGAGGAGAAGAGCTTACAATCTATAAGGTGTGGCTATGGGCAGTTTTCCTCCTAATTTTAAACTATAGTTAATCACATATTTTTGGCATCTCGACTTACCATAAAATTCTGTATAACTGCTAAAAATGGAATTACCAGTGGATCTCGCGGTCTTCCTTTGTCCTAAACCAATAAAAATAATGGACAACATTTCTTCCACTTGCTGGCACTAAGCATTAGGGTTATATTCTAATGGATGGTAAACTTTCTTTGAGAGTTTCTCTTTCTTTACCTCTTTTGCCCTTCTCTCTCATTAACTAAGGTTATCCTTACACCTATACACATTTTCATAATATACCTGTACAATTTGTTCTTTTTTTCCCAATATGTGCTTTATTTTATATTACATACAATACATACGTACATACCAGGCATCATACAGACATGTTAAGTAGTAAGTCTGTAATTGGAGTCAATGAGGACTTTCTACCAAATACTTACAAGAGGGTAATGATGACTGATGTCTAGGTTTACCTGGCCCCTTGTTATTTCTGAGCATGTTCTAAATGTATCTCATTAGGGTGTCATCTCATATAATTTACTCCTTTTATTTGTTTGCATTATTTCCCTTCTAAGTTTTGGTTTTATTATAATTTTTCTATAATGCATATCATTGCTGCGCAGACCACGTTAGCATTTAAAGTTATTCCAAATCACCTGGTAATGCCAATCTGAACCCACACATGATGTATTAAACTGTCCAAATGTCAATATTTGCCACACTGTGCAGTGTGAGCAGATTAACCAAGAAGTCTTATCCCCCGTTACAGAGATTTGTTGCTTTCTAGTTTCTGCACAGAACTTTATTTATAATTTATCTGACGTTAGTTGCAGTTAGACTTTTATTTACATTGGATGTTTTATCCTGATATCTACACGCATACAATGTTGCAATGAGTCTGAACTTTTCTGGTTTTGGTTGATCCTGTTCACTTACCATTATTTGAGCAAACTACTACAATGTAGTGTCTCAGAACCTGCAGCACACAAGGAAATAAGACTCTGCTATGAAGTTTGTAAAGTCTTTGTACAAAAATGACCTTTTCTAAATTAAACCTACTTTGGGTATTACTGGAATCATACTCCAGTTTAGGCTCAAAATAATGCAGGAAAAGTCCAGACAGATGTGTATAGAGATAAGAGGGGACAGATGTCTCCAGGCCTTGTCTCAGTCATTTTTCTCAGCTGGAGAAATTTCCAGCAGCAGCTGCAGATAGAGAGTGATGGATCGGAACCATTTAGGAGACCATTTATAATGGACCACAGGAATGTATAGAATAACTCCACTGAGGATAAAGAGCGTGACGTAGAGATACTCCAACTGAGGACTGCCGATGATGGGTGCCAGGACCAGGTACACGGCTGCAATAAGGACAATAATTGGAACAACAATCGGAACCTGAAAGAATAATGTCCAAGTTAAAGAAAAAATAATGTCAGGGTTAAAAAGCATACATGATAAAACACAGACACGAATAAAGGATAAAACCCTTAATTTCCATTACCATTGCTTGTCGTCTATCATCCGCGGATCCACCAGGGTGGTCATTTGGACGATGGACGACAAGCACTGTACACACGCAAGATTCTCGTTTATTATTGGCCCTGAGCTGATTATGGGACGAGATCCATTGGACGTGTGTACGTAGCTTTAATGGCAACTTATCTGAAAGGTACAAATTGCCAAATATCCAAGGAACCCTGGAAACCTCTGGAGGAACCCTGTGCTGCCAAAAAAACACGCTTGATAATGCTCTAGATAATCATGTCTGCATGGCACGGTGGATCACTCTTTCCAATTAGTGCTTAAAGTCCATGTAAAGTCCCAAAAATGTTTTGTTTGTTTTCCAGGCTGCTTCCGATTGAAGAGATTAATTTTTACTTACTGGTCTGGAGACATCATGGGAACTAAGAGGACAGTTTTTTTCGGATAGTAGTCATGGAAAATTTAAAATAGTTTAAACAAATTGGGCTAGTTCATGGTATTCATGAGAATATCTAGAAGGCAGAGCAGTGTTCCTCAACCAGGGTTCCGTGAAACCCTGGGGTTCCTTTAAAGGTTGCTAGGGGTTCCTAGAGCAGTGAGCAGTTTGTGCCTCTCAGTAGTGTTGGTCGAATATCTCACTATTCTATTCGATCGAATAGGGCGATATTGATCGGGTGATCCAACAACGAATTCAAACACCATTAAAGTCAATAGGGGGAAAATTCGGGGTATTTTTCGGGACTGTGTAGAACTGCAAGAGAAATCAGGGGAGCAGACCTGACAGCCCCGCTCCCCTGATTGCTCTTGCAGCCTTAGCATAACTATAGTATGTGTTCTTGGATAGAGATTCTCTATCCAAAACACAGGAGTCCCACAGGATCCCTGGGCACTAGAGGCTAGATGGGGTCAAGTCTCCCCATTTATTCACCTCTAGTGCTCTGTGATTGGCTGGGCAAAGGAAAATCCCGATGGCGCTTGAGCTTCCTTTCCTCAGCCAATCACAGAGCATTAGAGGTGATGAATGGGGAGACTTGTCCTCATTTAAGCTCTAGTGCCCGTGGATCCCACACTGACAGAAGGATTTCCACGGCTTTGCAGCCATGGGAATCATCCTGTCATTGTGGGATAACCTGTAAAAAAATAAAAGTTAGTTACACAAATCACACACATTCAATAAATTACTTTGACATTTTTTACACATGAATTTGCAAAGTTGAGTCTCGTGTTTCTTGCGTCGGGTCTATCTAAATTCGAACAGCCATATTCGGGTCGAATATAAGGACAACCCTAATTCGAACACCAACACTACCTCTCAGGTCAGTTACCAATGACACAAATGATCTTTTTTTTTACTATCTATAACTTAACATATAACTCACTGCACAACAATATATTGTATATAGTAATTATAACAGTGGTTCCCTGAAGACCTGAAAGTTATTTCAAGGGTTCCCCCAGGTTATAAAGGTCCAGAAACACCAAGGTAGATTGTATTAGATATACTGGGTGTGTGGACAGTGTGCTTCAAGAGGGCTAAAAGGGGTTAAAGTTTTTGGCTTTGGTGTGAAATGTTAGATGAAGCACGGGGTGGTGAATTGGGGATCAAGACTGAATAATTAGCATTACTGACCATAATCCTTTTCATATGGATAATCTGTGCACAGAACTAACATCAGGCTTACTGAATACAGCAGTGAATGTTGTAATAAATATATAAAGCATCCCAGCTCCCATTTAGATGAGAACAATGATTGGACTTTGCACAGTACCTGCACTTTGCACCATAAAAAAATGAACAGCAAAAAAATTGAGTTGTAATGCAAAAAATCAAAGATTATACAAGGGAGCTCTCTGTAGTAACTCAGGCTCTATAAAACAAGATAGAGTCTGATATTCCCTGTAATGTGGAATCATCGTTTTCTTCAGTTCAATGTACCAATCTCTCATGTGTGGATACAACAAATGAGCAGAACATTTTATGACTTACTTTGTATGGCCTGGGAATATCCGGCTTCTTAATCTTCATATAAATGAGGCCAGAAATTGTTATACCGTAGAACAGCCAGGCTGTAAAACTGAATGCAGACAAGAGAACAAGATTACAGTAATCAGAATATATTGCTGCATATACTGAAATGTTGAAATAAAGCTAATATATAATAAAGACAAGATTCATCGATAGCAATCATAAAGCTAACCAAGGCAAGGCTGTGGAGGGACTACTTTGCAGCTTTAAATGTTTCCATAAAGACATTTTAGATTTAAAAGGGACTCTCTGATGCCAGTGTTTCTGGATCAGGGGGAGGAGAATGCAGTGATATCCTTAAAGATTTGTGCAAATGTAGTTTGCTTTTATATGCAAGGTTTGATATGTTGTGTATTGAAGGACGCTCTTCTGCATACCATGGTTGTAAGCAGTACCAGTTACTTTTGCCTTTCCCTCTGTCCATTCTCCTGTTACCTCTGACTTCACAAGACCTGCAACTCATTGACTATTTTTATTTTGTTTGACCATTCTCCGTCAACCCTGGAGATGGTTGTGTGTGAAAATCCCAGTAGATCAGTCATTTTGGAAATACCCGATTGGCACCAACAACCATGCCACATTCCAAGTCATTTCAATCACCTTTCCTCAGTTTGATCTTCAGCAGGTTAATGTCTACATGACTGAATACACATTATTGCCATGTGATTGGCTGATTAGGGGTTGAACAGGTGTACCTAATAAAGTGTCTACTTAGTATATGCACATATAAATCTGCTCAGGTATGACCAAACCTTTATATGCAAATCTAACATATAAACTCTAAGCAAAATCTTACTGTATGTGGCCAAGCTTCAAGGTAAAATATTACAGATACATAACTATATGTGTGTGTGTTATGTATTGGGTCACATTGGCACATTATTCTCCTTTTATTTTGTTGCCATTGCATTTATTAAGCAATTCATAACTTAACCAAATATACAAACAGTTAAGCAATGAACAGATGATCATTTTTTGTCACCTAAGACATCACCCTAAAAAAAAAAATTAAAGCCGAACTAAACTAAAAAATGACACTTACCTTTAATCCTGCAGATCTCTCGATGGCGCTTGTCCTTCCTGTGATCTAGTCCTGCGTCGTCCTGGAATTCCTCTTCATCCTGGTGCTGGGGAAGACCCGGGCACCACCATATTCAGTCTTCTCTTCCATCTTCTTCTTGTCTTCTTGGCACATCACCCGATCACGTGCCAAGAAAACAAGAGAAAGACGGAGTGACGTAGGGGGGAAAAAGAGAGCCAATCTCACTGCCCTTGTGTGAGATTGGCATCTCTGTCCCGTAATAGAAAAAATGCCCCTTCTGCGCATGTCTGAGATTAGGGCATGCGTAGAAGGAGCAGCTAGAGCCTCCCTGGATGCGTGATATAGGTATCCCAAGAGGCTGTTCGCTCCCATTGCGATCAAGACTGAAAGGGGAGGTGCTGTTTTTTAAACAAAAGCGTGTTGCACTTAAAAAAATAAAAAAATTTCCATTTTTCCTTTACATATTAGGGTTGTCTACCCTTTTATGTAAAGTGAAAATGTTGAGTTTAGGTCTGCTTTAAGTGTCTGTACAGCTGTTCCCTGTTTAATAATCTGTTCTTTTGGATCACTAAACAATGAACTGGTAATGACCGCTGTTGTTTCCTATGGGAAGTGCATTGTTGCATTTCCCTACTCCCTCATTTACCCAGCTCCTCTTCATGGAACGTACAGTACTGTCCATTCAGCACTTCCTACTGTCGCTGGAGACGATAACTAACAAGATAAGATATCAGCCTTAACAGAGTTGCATTGTAAAAAACAGTAAAACACAACCATTAAGTCTTTATGAAGCTGGAAGAAATGCACAGTTGTGATGAGCAAATGTCCCATGTATATACAATATGTATTGAGAAAAATAACTTAAGTATTTATATATTAGTATTGGTATATAAGGTAAAATATAGACACCATGTAAAAGAATACTTTAATACTGAACTCGAATCTTCGCTCTCATGAAATGTTTTGGGTACTGCTACTATCTAATACTTATCCCTTGTTGGGCTCTGATGTTCCCTTAGCCAGCCATTACATAACTATTGTGTTCTGTAGTGACATTGCAGACAGAGGGCTTGCTGCAACACCCGGAGCCCTTTAGCAGAACAATAATTCCATTTACCACTTACCAAGAAGGTAAGAGTAAAATGTCTTAGTTTGCAAAATGTGCTTTATTTTTAGTATGTAGACAGGGTCTCTTTAAGAGTATGTGTAGACTTAAGACAGAATTTGACAGATTTGTAAATAATCTTTTATACATTGTTCCATAAATGTACCAGACTTTGGCACATATTAATCCAAAGAATTTCCATGTGACATTGCTTAATTTTGTTAAAGTTTTACTTCCAGTAAAAGAAATGTGCATTTTAAGTTATATATGATTGGTATATTATGTATTAATTAAAAAGAAAATAAACAAAATACACATTTCAAAGAAGAAAACTCCAGAATTCAGATTTGTGAAAGATCTTATATCTTTCTGACAAATAAATCTTTGACTTTTAACTCATAGTTTAAGAGTAATGGGCCTGATTTATTAAAGCTCTCCAAGACTGGAGACGATACACTTTCAACAGTAAAGCTGAGCGATCCAGCAAACCTAAAAATAGATCTTGTTCAGGATTGAAAACATTTGCTAACAAATAGCAAATTACTTTTTTGTACTTTATTTTTTATTCAGTAATCAATCAAACATGTACGGCCATAATATCAAATAACCACAAAAAAGAAACAATCAACATAATAAAAACATATAGCAAATTACTTTTAAGTAATGAGTTACCGGTACTTTTAATTGATGAGTTGATGGGAATTCCATATTGATAGAGATATAGGATCAACCCTAGGACATTTGGCCCAGTTTGCTTGGGTGTATATTGCGAGTTAGCAAGTATACACGGGACAATTGTAAGCATAGAAGTAATGGTAACTGGCCTATTAATTAACTGGGAAGGAAAGAGGTGCAGGTTCGCCAGATCACCCAGCTTCACTGATAAAAGTGTATTTTCTCCAGACTTGGAGAGCTTTCATAAATCAGGTCCAATGTCTTATGTCTATGGGTAGTTTAATGTCCAGGTCATGCTGGCAGTTCTGGTCACCCTTACCAGAGGCAGAATCACAGAGGTGCAAGGCCAAGTTACCTAATAGAAGTCTTTTTCTTGCTGGCCTAAACATTTTAGAATCTGGATAGCTAGAAAGTACAGCAACAGTGCATCATGTTGCTGGTTTGCTCAGCAGAACACTATGTGATATAAGACTAAGCATGGCCATAGTCTGCATGATTTTGAAGGATTTAAAGCCCAGCTAGACCTTCATTTTTTATCAGTGCACAATGGTAAGGAAGCATTTTCACTGCAGCATTCTGATTTTTCTGTGGCTCTCTGTGTGGAAGCAGTGGCCTCACTGCTAGACACCTGCAATGGCTGGTACTTAGCTGATCACAACTGCTAAAATGGCAATTACTTTGGATGCAAAAAAATAGGGGGGTTTAGTTCTTTAGTCTCTTTAGAACAGAACAAGCTCCCAGGGAAGGTAAAGGCTTAGATCCAACCAAATATTATTTTGACCGATATTAAAATACAGGGTGGTTGGCATAAAAATGCCTCCATTTGCAGTCTGTATTGGTATGACGCTGCCCACAATATATCCTCCCTTGGGATGTGGCAGAGAGGTACAAAGCTTTGTGCTGTCCTTCTGGGTCACTGCATAATATTGGGGGTTATAAATGGAAATTCATGCGACCTTGGCGCTTGCTTAGATTGTCAACTGAATAATTTAGTGCTTGTAATTGCCCTTTAAAAATTATGTTACATTTGTACAAACTAGAAAAACTGCCCAGTTATCCTAAAAGTGTACATGTTAACAAAATGTCTTGCTGTTGTCTATCACTAGTGGTCATTTATATTGGTGGGGGTCAATTTCCCAGATACAAGGACCCTCAAGATTAGTTTCTGACATCACCAGGGGGTCAGACATACAGTGCAAGGGATGCAATGCTATGGGTAATAGTCAGAAAGTGCACACATACTAAAGGTTTCGTTAAAGATTGATGACTTGCTGCAGAAAGTAGTCAGAGACTGAAAATATAGTATATGAGACTGCAGGAGATCAATGAATAATATTCACCTTACCAAATCAATGATCACACATTTGTTCTCTCCAATTCAACGCTTGCCTAAAGAAATAAAACTGACAACTGACTGCTGAGGTCTGGCAAATAAGTACAAAAGAGCTCCATGCAACTGCAGGATTGGTCTTTGCTCATCCATGATGTACCTTTCCATAAAACACTAGAGTCTGCATGAAAAGTGAAGAATAAAAGAGATTCCGAATGAAATGTCTTCACCTACCTGAAGAAGTTTACAATAGTGCTGAAATCTCCAGGAATGATCATTATTAATGAAATAATCGTTGTGAAGATCAGGGCTGGGGATGGTGTGAGCCTTTTCACATGAACCATTGAAAGAACGTCTGGCTGCAGAAGAGATATTAACATTTTAAAATTTAATAGTAATGATATAATAATTCTATATCCTAAAATTATGATATTTTATTCTAACGTTACTTAAAATACCTAAATCACCATATACAGCTAACAAACAATTTTATTAATATATATTTAAATATAAATAATTATTCTATATATAAATATATTTTAGTATATCTCTAATAAATAAAGTAGAGAATGTTTCCTATTCAGGAGATTCAAATTTACTTCCTGCCTTCTAGATACAATAGGAAGTTAAAAGAAATTTCTTGACAGTCACAGATGATTTCTAAGTTGTATCATAAATTCAGAATTTGTCTTCACTTTTATTTAGTTTTTTCACTTTCAGGCGACAGTGATCACCGGGATGAATAAAAAAAAAAATCAGTGGTAGTTAGACCTGATACCTTGAACTTTTTCTGTTAAATTAGTGCTTAGTGCTTAATAAACCATAACATTATTTTATATGTAATACAGATAATCTATATCCAAACTAAAAAACAAAAATATATTATGTTGCAGTTTACCATACATGTGGTTGCATAAGTTCTCTTGCAGATGACCACCTACCATGTTTGCATAGTATAAAATGGTGCAGAACGGTGCAGAGGGTTGCATGGTGGTTTAGTGGTTAGCATTCTGGCCCTTGCAACGCTAGGTCCCAGGTTCAAATCTTGGCCAGAGCACTATCCTTGTAAATTGGCTTTACTTCAAAATTGACTTTAGACTGTGTTAATACCATTTGACTGAGATGGGGGCATCAGATTGTGAGCTTCTTTGTGGGACAGGTAGTGACATAACTATGGACTTTGTACAGCGCTGTGTAATATGTCAGTGATATATAAATACTGATTATTAATGCACTCCCCATGCTTCCTTCCCCTTCCATTAATGAAGAAATCAGCTTGTGCAGAACTGTAAATCTCCCCTTTCTGTATGCAGTTGGGTACAAACCCTTGCAAGGTCCCATAGAGCCCCAATGTACGCAACACAATGTGTGTGCTTATTTAGAAACTACAACAAAAAAATCCCTTGCATGCACATGGTACATTCTTTTTTTGTTGTTTTATTACAGTAAAGTGAGCATCTTTATCTTAGCACAGTGTGTTACTGGCAGAAATCAGCAATTGACTATAACGTGAAAAAAGTATAAAAAAAATACAGCCACTACATCTAAGAATGGGTAGGCTGCAAATATTAAATTTTTAATTTTGTGTTAAGATATCTGTTAATACAACTTTTTGCTAACATAGACCAGGTGCTCATCTCAAGAAGTCTTTGCAGATTTTTAAGACTCTCTTGAAAGATTGGAGCCCCATTGACCGGGGAATGAAGCCACCTTCATGATGCAATGTGGAACAATGGTAATACCTCTTTCACCTTTGACTGAGCTATTAGGACATTACTTAATTAAGACCTTGAAACTTGTATGCAGCAATCTTCTTTATACTGATAAGGGATTGGATGTCAGGTTGTGTATCACATTGTAAATCACATATTGTGTCACCTACTGGCAGGTGCTGGAGAGGTTCTGCATCTGTATGTAGCACACTTTGCTAAATATTATACACCCATTGAACTTTTTAATATTTGTTTTGTTTGCCATGAATTAAAGTGGAATTTTATATTGCTTTCCTGTAACTGCTTACTACTTTATTGCATATGGGTATTTACCCCTATGTGTAAAAATAAGCTCTGATGCAACCAACTGCCCTCAAAAGTCACTTGTGTTCTGATAAAATTGCATAAAAGAAAGATGAGAGCTATATGTGTGGATTCTGTGCCCAAATTTCAGAAGATTTGTATTGAACAATATATGCCCATGGATTGGGATCTGTCATTGCTGTCTATATGACTACAAGTGTATGATATGGTGTACAATTCCAAGAGGTGTAACCTAGCCAATGGTGCAACCTGGCCCCTCTCCCCTATTTCCTTTCCCACTGTCTTTATGTTGTTGGTGTCTTATGTTTTCTGGTGGTCCTTTGGCCTCAGGAATTGTTATCTTAGGGCCATATCTAATGGGATGCATGGGTCCATAGTTGTGACTATGCTACTGTTTTGGGCGATATGGTTCTGTTACAATAATTATTTGTTACATATTTCTGTTTTTGTGTTTCTTTATATATTGTGAATTGTTATACTGCTTCACACCTGAGCATTGTTGTTTTTCTGAATGTCTTTGTTTTGTCTTGTAAAATTTAATAAGAACTTATTCAAACTAAAATTGCATAAAAGCTCAAAATATTGGAGAAAACACCTCCAAAGAAACAGCAATTATATAACTAAGAATATGTCAACACAAGCCCAAAATAAAATTGTAAAATAACACCAATTAGGGTTAGGAGGAATGAGAAGGAATTAAAGAACCTACCATATGGCCCTCCCTGCCCGCCACATAGCAAACACGGCCTCCACTGAAGAAGGTTCCATTAGCTGAGCCAAAAGTAGAAAGTGCCACACCAAGAGATATGATCCAGGTCCAGTTTCCCAGAACCTTCAACCTGCAATACCAATAATTGGTTGGTTTATTAATACAAATGGACTCAATTTTCCTATGTTTTATGGAAAGGACTCTTGGAAGATATAGTTATGGGGTGATTTAACGTTTCAAGTTTTGGTTTTTAATATATTCTTTTGGAGACTGGCATTTTTTTTAGAGGTGACAGGGTAACTTTAGGTACTGACAGCTTAGAGACACTATGATGGTTTGAAGTCAATTTTTTTTTTGGGTTAATTAAATGTTTATTTTTTAAAAGTCATTTAGTTGGTAAATGGTATCATAGTAAGGGTAAGAAAAGTTAGATTGGGAAAAGTTGAAGCGTACCTAACAGATCTGGGTTTACTTCCTAATCACCTTCTTTAGGGTGGTCTACAGATAATTAAATCTTAAGTATAATTGCATTCATGGCCACAGAAAGAGATTTTGTGCCCTAGAACATATTTTTTAGGAACAATATGCAGTCATAAACGTTCATTGTTGTTCAAGAAAGACCAGGAGGTGGCATAGGGCTAATTTTGATTTTAAGTTTATAAATTTCAAATATTTTTTTTATATTTTTATTATTAATACAAAATCTTTTTTTCTACAGCTAAGCATATAATACATGGTCCCACCATGACACTACAGTCATAATAGGTTTCCTACCCTCAAACTTTTTAACATGGGGAAACCCTTGAAATACTAATTTATATTGCATTCCCTATGGTAAAAGATCATCCTATGCCACATCCCGATTTATGAACAGCATCAAAACAAAACCAAAAATGTATTTTTGGGACTTTTTAGGCATGATTCTGCATAATGGTTACAAGAACATTCACAAATAAAATTCTAAAACCCATTTAATTATGACAATTAAAATTCATCGGGTTCACATCAATTTTATGTTTAACAAAATATGAACATTTCCTAGCAGTTTCTTCATATTGCCATTCTATGCGTTTCGTGGACCAATGTCCGCTTCCTCAGGAACACAGAGACAAATACCCACACGTGCATCGGCCAGGATGGTTGTTTGGATGATAGACGACGAGCGTTGTACACACGCCAGACATCAGGTCTGAGCTGATTATCGGATGAGAATCTGGCGTGTGTACAGCGCTCGTCGTCCATCATCCAAACAACCGTATACCGTAACAACCGTAACAATCCACATACGATGGATGACGATCATAATGGAAGTGAAGGGGGGAGGGCACAGCGGGGTGCCACTCCGTCGTTGTCCCCCTCCCCTGTCTATAGAGCAGAATGGTGCTGTATGTACAGCGTTCGTTCATGCATCGGGTAGTCGTTGGAAAGGATCATGAAAGATAATGAAAGATGATAATTGCACATGTGTACATAGCCTATGCTTAGATTTCTTCTCAACCTCTGGAGGAACCCTTAAATCTCACAGAAACTTGGTTGAGAAACACTGACCTAATTTAACAGGCAGAAGTAGATGGAATAAAAAGGTAATCCCTCTTCTAATATTATGGATCTTACCATCAGCTCAAATAGACAGGCCTTACATTTAGGAACTCTTGAGCCAAATGTAATAAATGTTTCCTGGCAATTATGTTGATGCATATCACAATAAAAATAAACCTTACAGTCCATGTGCTGCCAGAACTTATTTCTTTCTTGTAAATTCATTTTGTAGCCAGGCAAGGATTTGGTGCCAGCAGTACACTGGAGATTAATGTAAATTGGGTCCCCTAGCAGCAAGTTCTCCTATAATTATTTCCCTAGTCATTCCTGAACAAGTTTGGCATTAGGTTCATATTAAGAGATAGCATCGTTCATAGGTAACTAAAAACCCGGACAAGTACCACAAAATTGTTAGCAATAAACTGACCCCCAGCTGATGGCCACAGCATCCGAAGAGAGAAGTTCCTGTGGCGTCATTGCTGCAAAATAACTGACATTGGCCAGCAGGTAGATGCATGTCACTAGCGGGATTGCAATCATCACAGCTCGTGGCAAATTCACCTGTAACATAGAAAACACAGAATCATACAGTCATAATCTAATATAGTGTTAATTGTTAGTGTTATTAACTCTGAAAGCACCTATATAAGCTAAATTATGAACAAATACATGAACAGTCCTCAGGGACACAAAACATTGTTATTTTCTTGTATCTATTTTAATGACCCTAACATAACATAAGGACAAATTATGGGGAAGCAAATAAACCTAACTGCATGTTTATGAGATGTGCAAATAGTCTGGAGTGCCCATGGAAATCTTGCACAAACCTGAGAGATCATTCCAACTCAATGCAGATAGTGTGCTGGTGAATATTCCTTCCTGGGACTCTGGCACTGCATGGCAACTTGCTTTGCAAAAGCTTACAGTCAATTAGTCTGTCTTGTCAAGATTTTTTGGCTTTTTCAATAATCCTTCTCCTTGTCTACCTGTTCTTGTGTTCTAACAAACTGACCCACCAAAGCTTTGGTTACCAAAATTGTTCTGTGTTGGTAATAATGTAAAATATGCTTCCCCCCTCACACCAAATACATAGATTGCCCCAGCTGCAGTTATATGACTATTTGAGGTATATTTATTAAGCAGGGATTATAACTTTCAAATATTTTCGGCTGGTATACCTTTTGGTGTTTTAAATGTCAGTGAATATTTCAACCGCAGTGAACCCTTTTTGTTGGGAACCTGCCACAAGTCTCACAAGGTGATGAATGTTTGGAAAATTTGATGCTTAAGTGCAAAGACCATCCACCCTACTTCTAAACCTCAAAAATAATCTGAAAGGGGGACATCTGGAATGTTTTATAGGTGATAAGAGAAGTTTAGTGTCCAGGCACTAATTTCCTGAAAGGTTATTATTATCCAGTATTTATATAGCACCAACATATTACACAGTAGTCCATAGTCCCTAGTTGTCCCTCAAAGCAGTAGGATGTCCTACCACAGTCAACTGCCATTAACACATGTCCCTACCATAGTCATATGTCTTAAATACAATCTAAGGGCAATTGGGGGAAGCCAAAAAACCTAACTCCATGTTTTTGGAATGTAGGAGGAAACCAGAGTACCCGGAGGAAACCCACACAGACACAGAACTTGCAAACTCCATGCAGATAGTGTCCTGGCTGAGTGCTAACCTCTGAGCCAGGTGCTAAGCATCTTGATTTTTTTGGCGAATATATGGCAATAGTATGTTTGTTTCATGGCTTCAGTTTGTTATTTTCTTTGTCATGCCTAGAAGTTTTCTCCACACCCTCATTTTGTATAATAATGATCATATTATGTATATTTTCAATATAGGATATCTGTATTGTTAAGTTACATGCCCAAGCTAGAGAACTATCACCCAAGAAAAATGATCATGATTGTTTTGGACACAAATCCTTGCGCGTGCACAAAGACCCCCCCTACATCATGTTGTAATCTCCTGGATGAATCACCAAATGACTGACCAGGGACACCCATTGTCATTTCCTATGCCAAAGGACAGAGTAGGTGTCCTCCAGCTCGTCCAACTCCCTGCCCTCTCTATAGAACTGAACAATGCTGTGTGAACAGAGCTCATTCATCCTTCTCTCACTAAAAACATATAATCACAAAATCTAGCGTGTATACGTAGTCAATTATTCCAAGCCAATAGACTATCATGTGCATCACAATTCTCTATGCAGCTGTTTCTGGCAATATTGCATTTGGAGATTAAGGATTAATAAAATATCTCATATGTAAATAGTTAAAGTTTATATAAACCCAAGAATAAAAATATATTTGCATCGTACAAGTGGTGTACCACAAAATACCACTACGACCAGAATAAACCCCCACCCCTTCCATTCCCCTAGAGTCCACTGACACATCTATAAAGGTAAATAAACAGAAAATAACTATATAACTTTGTTTTACTTTTAACTAGTGATTTTTTAGTGATACTAGTGATATTAACCCATTTCCTGTTTGTAGGGTGAATATGCTCCCTCTAGTGTATTATTAGACCCTAGGCTGCTCTCCTGCTTTGGACTACAAACACCTCCATCTCATCACGGCATGGCAAAGTACAATCCTTTCAGTTTTATATCCCATTATCTCATTTTCTTCCAATATAAACTTCAGTTTTACTTTACTTTTATTAAAAAATAAATTATTATCTAGTACAGCTTGCTACAGGTAGTACTTTGCTATGTTATTTATTAAAAGAGAACTCCAGTCAACAAAACCAAATGGTATTATGGGAATACCGGCAAATTGATAAGGACTGATAGGGATGATTGTGTAACACCACCCAACACTGGGCATGCACTATAGATTGGCCAAGAAGTACAAAACATGGAAAATCTATTTAAAGCCAGGTAATAGAGAATTGGTGGAGAAGATCAAATCCAACTCTCATCTATGTTCACCAAAAATGTATAGAATTCAAATCTAACTATAATTAAAATGATAGTTCAAATCTATCTAATTATATCTAATCCATGTTGAGGTGGCTGTACACTATGTAATGGGTGCACTACCAGTGTATAATACCAATATCTCCCCGACCAAATAATTAAAGCATATTATGAACAAGGATCACTCCCTAAGGCTACGTACACACGTCAGATGATTCTCGTCTGATAATCGGATGAGAATCTGATGTGTACAGCGCTCTTCATCTGTTGTCCGAACTAACGTCCTGGCACATCCACAGACAAGGAATGATCGTAATGAAATCAAGTAGAATGGCGCTGTATGTATAGTGCATCATACAGTCGTTTGTCGTGGAAAGGATCATAAAACATCCTTTCCAACAACAAATATTGAACGTGTTTATGTAGCTTAACAACCACCAGCAAACATGAATACTTGCCAAATTTTACATTGAAATATAAACATTGTTGTCCCATTGTTGGAAAATGCTTCTGGCAAAAAAAAAAAAGCAAAATGATCAATGTTCAATCTACATTTTGATCAAGAATGCCATAATTTGTCATAGATTACCTTTAGGTTTCAAGCTTTTATTAAATTTATTGTCCAGGCTAATAAAAATAGTTTAGGCACCTGGTATGTAAGTACAGGTTATATACAGTTTACAATGCACTGACTAACCTCAGGATTCTTCACTTCTTCAGTTACGTAGTTCAGGTTGTTCCATCCATCATAAGACCAAAGTCCTTGATAAAAAGCAACTCCAACTGGACCAAAACCTACAGCTGTGTTCTCAAAGGCATTCTGGAAGACGTGAGTATTTCCTTGGGCCAAGAGGACCATGCCACCCACAATTATAACCAGCAAGACCATCAATTTGGCAGCTGTGAATATGTTAATGATAGCAGCAGAGAGTCTAACATTGAGGCAGTTGATGATGCTCAGGACGAGGATGCAGGCTGCCGCTGTACACTTCACCACTACTTGAGATGGTGGGCAGTCCTGGTAGAAGGCAGCCACCACATATTCTGCAAAACTTAGAGAGACAGCAGCAATACCAGCTGGTCTGACCACAATTACCGAAGAATATGCCAAGAGAAAGGCTGGTAAGGTGCCAACATTTCGTAAAATATAAATGTAATCCCCTCCAGATTCCTTAATAACAGTACCAAGTTCAGCGTAGCAAAGGGCGCCCAGCATTGCCAGAATGCCACAGGCTGCCCATATTAATAGACTGGCTCCAGGGCTGCCCATGTAATAGAGGACCCATTGAGGAGACATGAAGATACCAGAGCCAATCATGGTGCCAGCTATCATTGACACAGCACTAACAAGGCCAAGCTCACGTTTAAGATGCAGTTTTTCTGTCCCGTGTTCCATTTTTTCATCATAAGATGGACAAAAGTCTTTTCTTATCCTTTCATGGATCAGATCTTTCTGAAAAAGAGATGTGGTATTTCACGGCTAAAGAGTGACAGGTAACACACCAAAGTTAATTATTATTAAGTGTACAATGTACAAAGAACAGTGCGGCCCTTCAATTATTGCAGTTAATGATCTATTTAGGAAAGTAAGGCTATTACCAAGGAATATTTAGAGCCATGTTTCTCAACCTTTTTAACATAGAGGAATCCATTAAATAAGGAAGATCTTAGGGAACCCCTGATATAATTATTATAACCAAAGCTTACAATATATTAGTGCGGTGGTCGGTATGAAGAATACGGAAGAATAGGAATGGTAACCTTGCAGATAGCAAAAAGATCATTGGTGTCAATTAAACTGACCTGAGAGGTCCAAATTGCTCCAAAGGAACCCCCAGCAATCTCTGAAGGAGCCCTAGGATTCCATGGAACCCTGGTCGAGAAACACTAATTACACTGTAGGCTACTGTGAACGTAACAAAGCATTCCAACTCTTCTACAATCAAGGATATTACAAGTCAGATTTGGCGTTATGCAAAGATTTGTGATGGATGATGAGAAGGGAGTCAGAGTTTATAATATCTCCCCTGTAAACTAAATCAAGAGCAAAAAGTTTTGTTCTAGTTAGCAAAACAAATTATGCTAACTATATTCCTGAGGGCACTCAAATTAAAATTGTCCATTACTGAGGTTCAAAATAACTAAAGGCCCTCCTACTAAGGTGCTCTTATCTGCAAAGATAAGACCTGCACAGATAGACAATTTCAGCTGATAAGGTTTATGTGAGCTGCAATCAGCTAAAGACAAGTAACTGATACTGAACACAGATTTTTAGGCATGCTAGGTATCTATAAGAGAACCAGGATTCATTCTAATGTCACATTATATGGGAGGTTTGAGAAACATTACTCATAAAGGTGCGTACACACTTCCAATTTTTATCGTTCTCAACGAACGACCGTACACACGAACGATGTTCAACGATCGTCGCCCAATCCGATCCGCCGGTCCGGTCGTTCGTTTCCAACAATTTTCCTCGTTCGTCGGCGTCGTTGGTTACTTTTTTATGAGCGATTTTTTGCCCAATCGATCGTTCGTCGTTCGATTGGAACGATAAAAATTGGAAGTGTGTACGCACCTTTAAGGCCCTCCTACTAAGGTGCTCTTATCTGCAAAGATAAGACCTGCACAGATAGACAATTTCAGCTGATAAGGTTTATGTGTGCTGCAATCAGCTAAAGACAAGTAACTGATACTGAACACAGATTTTTAGGCATGCTAGGTATCTATAAGAGAACCAGGATTCATTCTAATGTCCTTCACATTATTTGGGAGGTTTGAGAAACATTACTCATAAGTATCAATCTGGACCAACTTTAATGACAAGTAACTTGGATACTGAATGCAAAGTATGAGATAAAATTGGCTTGGTTTCTTAAAGCTCTCCAAGGCTGGAGATAATACACTTTCATCGGTGAAGCTGGATGATCCAGCAAACCTGAAATGGATTTCTTAAAAATATTTTTCTAATTGTTAGCAAATGTTTTCATTCCTGGACCACATCCATTCCTGATTTGTTAAATCACCCAGCTTCACCTATAAAAGTGTATTTTTTCTAGCCTTGGAGAGCTTTAATAAATCAGGTACAATATATTGAGGGTTTAGGAGCCAGTACTCATAACTATCATACTGGACCATACCTGTGGACAGCGGAATCTTTTTCACATTAGGCAACCTATGAGAGGAAGAAGATACATAATGATGGCATTATCATGTGATAAATCATAAAAATCCCTTCAGCTTTGCTTCATCGATGAGGTTCAGGTTAAGGACAAACATGGGCTCAAGATAAATCCTACATGTTCTATATTTGTGGACCTGGCAAAATGAAGTAGGGGTTTGCAATAGCGCTCACATCATGCTGTCTGCCCTTTGAAATTAAGTCTTACCTTAGTCTTAACTCCCACTATAAAACGATGAGTTCCCAGAAGCCATATTGACAATGTGGTCTGGTTGTGCTAGGGAATGCATATTTTATTCCTTTTTCATACTTTGTTATATCCTAATTGCCCATGTCCTGCAGCCTCATTACAATTTGTTGATATCTATATGCACTATGGTGAGAACAGGCAGCAGTTGCTTTTTTGCAAGGCATTCTCTTTTTTTTATGCTCGCTGCTTCTTTTGTAAGTGGATCATTTATGAACATGCACCTCCAAGTGCAGTGGGTGACACTGCCATTAATATCATTGTCTAGCTGAACATTCACATGCCTTAAGGATGCATTTCAGTGCCATAGAATTTGTAGACTGTACCCTTACTAGCAGTATGTTACTCATGCCTGCTGGAGGTGTTGAAAACTGGGGACAAGATAAGTATTTTTTTTCCATTTTTTTCAGCAATAGCTTTTATTTTTTATTTGTTGTTGCAGACAATTTGTCTTTGGAGATTGGAGGGTTTTTCAGTAGAACAGAAAGTCATAGAGGGTCTGTTATGAATGATAATAACAGTATGACATGCCTGGGCAATGGTCATCAGCACCAGAGCTTAACGTTTCCTTTAGGGGAGCATGCAACTGATTACAGGCAGATTTTTTATGGAAGACGGGCAAAGCATTGTCAATGCAAAACACAAAGTGCTCAAACAGGGACCTTTATATCAGTATTGTTAGCTGGTATATTTATGGAACTTGAAAACTAGATTTTTTTAAAAAAATGATCAAAAATAAATTAAAATAGGTCGTACAAGTGATAGCATCATGTAAAGCTTAAATGAGACTTTTATTGGGCTTCCATCTACTTTACCAA
>NC_092861.1:16760798-16767725 GCF_032062135.1 Pyxicephalus adspersus
AAAGAAAAATTAAAAAAATTAAGCAACAAAAAAAAATCCATAAATGCTAATCTGTAAACAATATTTAACAAGAGAAATTGTATAAACATTTGTCATTGCAAGTGGTAAAATGTTGCTGTGGGACATGCCCAGGTCTTTTTATTTGGAGGAAGGGGCAGCTAAAGTGCTGGTCTGGTATATGGACATTGAATGTGTAGCTGATTTGGGAATGTTTTTCTGCCCCAGCAAGTTTTAGTTTGGGGAAGGGCATGCAGCCTCTGTCCATGGCATGCTGGCTTCTCATCTATAGCAGAACTAAACATCAAACCAGCAACAACAAATTTAATGTACACACTTACCCTTTTGTGTAATGCAGCAATATCTTTAATTCTTGTAAACTCTTCTTCTCTCCTAAGCTGCCATTTCGAGTACTGACTGGTACACCTGGTGTAAATAAAGCATGATCCAGCTCATATTCAGGTACTGGAGTCCTCGTGCCAGTTGGCACGTCTAAGCCTGGAGCTGCAGTATCCTTGTTTGGTATGTGTTCATGTAAATATTGATATCCTTAACTCACCCATTGTCCATTCATATAAAAGTCACATTTTTTAAAAGCACAAACTGTAACATTGCATCGGTGTTACCCTACAATGACACTGCTGTACCTATTCAGTGGAAGCGCTCCCCTGCACAGGCCTTTGGAAGGATTCATAAAGAGAATGACCATAATCATTTCCAACACTGCCAGGTTCTCATTTTTCACATTTGCAGTTGAATAAATCAGTTTGTTTGTATATTTTTAAGACCTATTTACATCAAAGTATTGCAGGAATGGGCACAATAACACATGCATTACCATAACCCATGTTAGTATGCTGCAATGTCATTCTTTGTCAAAGGCACCCTAACGCATTAACCAATACAGATATATTGCAGTGCATCACAAAACATGCTAAAGCTCTACAGCATGGCATAGTATAAAAAAATATAGTCCATGTCAGATTCTTTTTAATATGCATTATCACTGGCAGCCCATGCATTTAAATGGACTGTAATGCAAAGCATGCCAGTATGATATATGATATGTGGTAACACTACTATGGTGGACAGGTTTGAATGGACCTATTAAGTATCACTAATGCTGCTGTAGCTGTTCACTTGAAGGACTCCCCCTGGACAGACTTTTTATATGCAGAATAACTATTATCATCTTCAAGAAGAGGATTAAAATTGATGTCATTTTTGGAGGAAGGAGTGGATTTGCTTTTTATGTTGCATTAAGGAGATGCATACACCATGTAGTATAGAGCTTAAAAAAAGCTACCAAGAGCCAGGGACTTATTCTTTACTACCACTTGGTAACTTTTTGTTTTCAGAGTTGTCTGCTTTAAGGGCCCTGGCCTTGTACATTGGTTTGTAACCCCATGATCACTTTAATGACCAAAATGATCATATTGTTAGGGCATAGCAATTGTCACTGACCACCACTGCAGTCAAGGGGGGTAACAATTCTACCATTGACTACCAATGCATGGAAATGGTCGTCAGCATTGCCAATGACCAGCAATTTAGGGAGGTTATTAGCACATCCATTGACCCCCAATGTAAGAGTTAATATTGTGGTTACTGACATTAATGCTGAGAGTTATTTTTAAAGTTATTGGCACCAATGCTCTCAGGTTTTATTGCTATTACTAGAACATCTCTCAATTCTTGTAGTAAAACACCTGTCTGTATTAATTGTCTCTTGTACAGTTCAGCCAATTACATTTTATGCTGTTGGACAATTTTAGTCTCCTGTATTTGTAGTCTCTCTTTTTTCTTATTTTAATAGAAATTGCCAAGCTGCAGGACAAGTACATCAGCAAACTAGACAAAACACTGTCCACACATCTATCTATCAAGTGAGTCTATTACCACTTTAACATCTGTTCCTGGTAAAACTACTTGCAATTGCCTTTTTCAGTCTGAAACGATTTAGAGTGTGATGCTGCTGTGCTGTATAAGCCAAGCTAATTGTAAACTTATATAACAATCTGCTGCATTGCAAAAAAAAGTAATTTCCCAAATGTGTATTTCCCTAAAACAACTTTTTTATTTTAATAAACTTGCAAAATATCTCTGCAGCTTATTCCTGTAGATTTTATTGAGAACAATGTGCAATAGTGCCACCTTCTGATTGAAAGTTATTTCAGTCCTACATGTGTAAGGAGGCTGAAAATGTATTTAGTATGGATTGATTCTCCCTCCTATCAGGCCTGATTTATTAAGCTCTGCAAGGCTGGAGAGGATACACTTTCATCAGTGAAGTTGGGTGATCCTGGAAACCTGGAATTGATCTGGTCCAGGATTCAAAACATTTGCAAGCAATTGACTTTAAAGAAATCCATTTCAGGTTTGCTGGATCACCATCAGGCCCATTGTGTGCTACTTCCCCTTCCTCTTAGATTGTAAGCTCTTCAGGGCAGGGCCCTCTATCTATCTGGCTTTTGCAACCTCTATTTATTGTACAGCACTGCATAATATGTTGGTGCTATATTATTATTGTTTAATATTACTACTTATAATATTAAGTCATTCCTAAAAATAAAGTTATTCAGAAATCTAAGAATTTTACACCTTTGAACCTATTGGGACAGGGATTTAGCTACATAAGCGAAGAGACTGTGAACTCCAACAGTGAAGAGACAGTACCCACCAACAGATCTTACGAGTAAAGAAACAATTACCTCTAACAGTTCTAATGGTTGAAGAGACAACTAACAGTTCTTATTATTGTAGTAGAGGGGTTGATTTACATAAGGGGTCTATATGTGAGTTACAAGGAATATTTCACTTAGCTTAGTAAATGAGAAGAAGCTTTGCTGATTCCAACCATTTAATCACATACAAGTAAAAATCCATGAAAAACTAAAAATAAATCCCTGGCTCCTGGAGGCTTTTTGTTTTCGCCCTGCACTGCCATGTAGGGTAGAGCTCAGCTACAACAGAGCCACCGGGGACAACAAAACCCTTGCACATGTGCAAGTGTTACATCATCAGTGGACATCCAATGGCTGAAGAGGATCTCGGTGGAGCCAGAGAATATTTGGGGACGATGGTGGCTTCCTAGAACATGGCAATGGCAGGTGAATGGGATCTGCACACAGGTAAGCCTGTGCCACAATCAGGAAATATACTTGCTGAATATGGCACAAGCCCACCACCCACTAATGAGTATAGCTCAGCTTTGTAACCCCGTTTTAGGTTTTTTTTTTAGGTATCTGTATTTTTTTTTTTTTTTATACCAGACGGTATTATAGTAAAGAATAATATGACTCCCCAATTCCATAATGTTTTCAGAACATCCTATCTATAACAGAAATAACATTTTTGCAACATCAATTTAGCTGTGTAAAACAGCCAAACTAGTACAAAATCGAATACCCGAAGAACTGGTTTTTCAAACCTTTTAAAGTCCTGAAACAAAGATGACATATTGTTCACTGTAATGAAAGGAAATGAGTTTTCACTCCTTATAAAGGAAATGTTACCACATGTAGCATTTGATCTTTGAATTTAAAAGAAAACACCCAAAATGAGTTTCCTATAGGTCTCCCTCACCCACACAGGAGATACAGCCACAGCAATGGCCATATTCATTGTGATCAATATCTTTAAATTGTTATTGCATGCAAAGCAAAACTTTAATGCTGTTTAATGATCACAAGATAATGCAATACCCAGTGTTCCACTATACAAATTTACAAAATTATATAACTAAAATAGAAGGACAAAGTTAATACATTTTAAACATTTCTATTTTTATTATTATTATTGTATTAATAAATAGGATTTATAGCTTCAGGCAAAATCATTTGTTGTACAGTTTGAGTTCACATAAAAAAAAAAAACACACATTTTCTCATGCCCTCTTCTGTGACATCAGACTTACCTTGTGATCCTACCAGTTTATCAGTTATAGCCATTCTTAGTTAAGTGATGAATAATATTATAACATTGCTGCTGAATTCCTACCGTAGTGTCACCTGTCCAGCAGTGGATTAGTACCAAACCACAAATGATGTTCAGATGCATGCAAGTCACAATTTTCCTTCATTGGCCCTAATTTATTAAAACCCTTCAAGGCTGGAGAGGATACACTTTCATCAGTGAATCAGAGTGATCCAGCAAACCTGGATTGGATTTTCTCAAAGTAACTTGCTTTTTGCTGGCAAATGTTTTAAACTCTAGACCAGATCCATTACAGGTTTGCTGGATCACCAAGCTTAACTGATGGAAGTGTATCCTCTCCAGCCTTTAGCTTTAATAAATCAGCCCCATTGCTATACTTCATACACCAGTTTTATTTTTTAAGAATCACCTAGCCTAGTGTTGTCTGACTGAGCATCTCAGCAAAGTTGACTTTGGGAGTTCTAATTCAAGTTCAGAGAATTATTTGTCAAAGGATTGATTGTGGGTTTGGTTTTGAATTTTGATATAAACCCCATTGAAGTCTATTGGGGTAGGGCAAATCATGGTATTTAATTCAGGCCAAATATAGGGCTAATAAGTATTTGATTGTCAAACAAAAGATATGGGGATCTGAGCACTGTCATGATGGATGTGTACCAATGAAAAAATTACCCACTTGCATTTTTCACTGCAGTATATTAATGTCACTCCATTTATGGTGGCTGATTAAATATCGCTCTACAAAATTGGAGAAGATTGACGATCAAATAAGAACCTAGGTGAGCCAGCAAACCTGGAATCAATCTGGTCTAGGATTGAAAACGTTTGCCAACTAATAGCAAATGCTTTCAAAAGTTTTCTGGATCAACCATCAACCAGGTTCTCACATGATAGCTTATCTTCTCCAGTCTTGGAGAGCTTTATTGGGTAAATTTCTTAAAAAATAACTCCTTTCTAAACAGACCCCATTTTACAGTCTAACATGCTTGGGCCTCCTAAAAGTTTGTGAG
Source organism: Pyxicephalus adspersus (assembly GCF_032062135.1). Lineage (NCBI taxonomy): Eukaryota > Metazoa > Chordata > Amphibia > Anura > Pyxicephalidae > Pyxicephalus > Pyxicephalus adspersus. The sequence goes on from NC_092861.1 coordinate 16,765,742, forward strand.
TGTTTGAGACAATGTTCTGAGGGAAGATAAAGAATAACCACAGCCATGGTGTAATTGGCCATCAGTAGGCCACTTCTCTAGAGCAAAAACCACCAAGACCTCTCTGAACCGGTTTTACCAGTGCCCTTGTCATGGCATGTAAGAAAGTGTCAAGTCAGTGCTAGTAAATAATGAAATGGTGATTACAATGACTTGCATGATTATATTTACAATAGTACTATGTCAGGTCAGTGCCAGTAAGTACTGAAGCAGTGATTACACATGTATGTTAAATTTAACAGTACTTATATTTGCAGAATGCAATGATTTCCTGCATGCACAGGTGGTAAGGTCAGGGATATTCTGCATTCACAAAAAGGTAAAATCTGATGTTTAGTATGCCCATCCAACAATGAGATCCCTTATTCCCTTCAGGTATGGAAGGCTTTATCCATATATTACATATAGTACCCTATACCCAATAATCTGAAAGCATTGGCTCTCCTTAATATACAAAGTGTCTCAAAGTTCTGTACTGAACACAGTATCTTATTTCATACAGTGCCTCATACCTTTCTACTTCATACAGTGCCTCATACCTTTCTGTTTAATACAGTGCCTCATACCTTTCTGTTTATATAGTGCCTCATACCTTTCTGTTACACACAGTACCTCATACTTCCCTATGAAAAAAAAACTTTGTATCTTTATATAGTACAGTGCACCTCACTTGTTTGGGATTTTTAAGCCATACAAGTACAATTTAAATGAATGAATAAAGGAAGAATATAAATTATTTACTGACATATCCTCCAGTCATAAGCTTCTATTTTTTAATGTATTAACCTTCCTGTTTTGTACAACCAAATGTTATACTCCTGGTCAGTGGGGAAAATGTAACTCAGATATTCAAGAAAATAATTGGTGTTAGTTAAATTGAGGGGCACAAATTGCTTATTGCTCAAGGAACCCCTAGTAACCTCTGAAGAGATATTAGGATTCCATGGAACATTGATTGAGAAACACTGTCTTAGATCATTGTGTTTAAAACAAAGGTATGAACAAATGATCACACTGAACTACATATCAGCCCACAATACTATATGTAGATTGTTCACAGAGCTCAACAGACAGCTGTACTGACTACTGATGTGATCATGTAATAATTGCAGGTTTATTGGACACACGTCTGGTTGCCTGCATGATGATTGATTGCCCACTTGTATACTTGTACAGGATGGAGGATGACAGATAATCCTTAATGAATATGTCAGAATGCATTGTTCCTTGCACCCCAGAATCATTGTGTATCATCGATCTTTCATTGTTGGATGCAAATTTGCCAAACAATTATCTAACAATACTGAGTAATTGATTGTGTTGAAGGACAATTATCCAATTAAGTGAAAACTCCCTCACCGATCTGGCTTTATTTAATGCTGAAGAGGTATTTTATTGTTGTTTTGATCTTTACAGGTGAAGTGGTTTTAGGGTCTTTGAGGAAGATCAATGGTCAAAGGCAATTTGATCCTCTTTTCAGTACTCCAAATGTGCCACCTATTGTAATGAATATTTAAAACTCCTTCTAAGGCTATGTACACATTAGGATCTTTCATGACTTTCAATGACTAATAACTGCAGGATGCATGAACGAGTGCTGTACATACTGCAACATTCTGCTCTATGGAAAAGGGAGAGGGGGAAACGACAGAGCGGCACCCCGCTGTGCTCTCTCCCCCTTCATTTTTATTACGTTAGCTCGTCTTCCATCGCCTGTGGATACGCCAGGACGGTAGTTCAGATTCTCATCTGATATCAGCCCTGAGACGATTATCGGACAAGAACCATTGCAAGTGTGTACCTAGCTTTGGGCTATGCACACGTCATATGATTCTCATTCGATAATCGCTTTAGGGCTGATATGGTAGGAGAATCTGGTGTATGTACAGCGCTCGTCAGTCCTGACGGATCCATGTACAATGAACGATCATAATGGAAGTGAAGG
>NC_092861.1:16767969-16771988 GCF_032062135.1 Pyxicephalus adspersus
TCATATTTTTTGGAATTATAAAAGTGTTAAAGGACTCTGGTCTGCTGTATTTAAAGCGTACCTAAACTCAGAAATTTCACTTTATATAAAAAGGGTAGACAAACCTCTTATGTAAGGTAAAAATTCTGTTTGTTTGTTTGTTTTCTAGGTGCAACACCATTTTTTTACAGCCCCCCCCAAAAAGAATTAATGGGAGTGCTCCTTCAGCACATGCCCGAGCCATTTTGTCAAAAGGAAATAAGGAAATAAAAATTGCCAATCTCACGCATGCGCAGTGAGATCGGCAAGTTTTTTTTCCCCATCTACGTCACCTAATCTTGCGCCTGGGTCGGGTGACATAGAAAGAAAAACACAGAAGAAGAGGAGAAGATGGCAGCACCAGGAGTGCCGGCCTGAAGCAGGACCTGATGTAAGAGACCCCCGGATAGATCGGACTGCCCTGGGAGATTGAAGGTAAGTGGATTTTTGTTGTTATGGGGGACTTGAGTTTAATTCCTCTAACTGTGAGCTGATCAATGAATCCGAGCCTCCGAGATGCTTGGGCATGCGCAGAAGGGGCCTTTTTGTGAGAAGAGAGAGTTTTTTTTCCAACCTATGTCATCCGATCTCGCGCCTGGTTCCTGTAACGTAGGAAGAAGAAGGGAAGATGGTGGAATCTGGTGCACTGGCTCGGGGATGCTGGGACAAGGCGAGACCCATTGGAAGAACGATGAACCGCGCTGCGGGATTGAAGGTATGTGGATGTTTTCTTGTTTTAGGCACTTTTGCGTTTAGTTCCTCTTTAGGCTTCTCCCTGACCTAAGTTAGTCCTGTCGAAACCAAATCCTTCATTAAACCAGTCTACATTTTTAACGTTTGGTAGATTTCCCTTTTATATAATGTAACTTTTATTAATATATTGTTTTAACATTTTTGCCGCTGTGGTAAAGTAATCCACAACCTTCTGGGATACCTACATCATGTATCCCAGGAGGCTGTGGGCTCATGCTTCTGTGCATACCTAACATTGGGCATACGTCGTAAGGGGCTTTCCAACAATGCACAAAAAAGCTGATTTCACTCATGTGCAGTGATACATTCTCAGGAAGACACATCACCAGATCTTGCACAGAGTGCGATTAAGTGACGTTAGCAGAACCTGTAAAAAAAAAAAAAGAGAGAAGAGGATGGCCAGGCTGTTCTGTGCCAGCTGGGATGACATGACATATTGATCTCTCTTGTTTGCAGAGGAATCTGGGGATTTTTTTGGTGAAAGTTCAACTTAAACTTGCATAATGGGAAGTATCCTGTAAAGCAGGCATGTCCAAAGACCGGCCCGTGTTCAGATTTTCACCGGCCCGCAGCCTCTGTCATAAAATCAATAATATGCATTTTCACCTCACCAAATCTGGCCCTGTTTGCAAAAAGTTTGGACACCCTTGATGTAGAGTATAGAGCTTTGATCTCCCAAATTAATTTTCTGCAACCAACCAAAACATTGCACATTTTTGGTGTAGGGTTTCCAATGTATTTATTGGGAACTAATTTTTAATTTACAGAAAACAGTACAAAACTTTATTAGATGGGTAGACAATGTAATTTTTCTTCAGCACTCTTTATTTTTAGAAAAAAAAAAAGGTGAAGCCCCTTTTGTCTTGATACCTATGTCACGCATCCCAGGAGGATCCTGGCTGCTCTTTGTGCACATGCCTGATATTGAGCATGTGCCAAAGGGACATTTTAATACATTGAGGGGAATGTACAGCAGTATACGTTACTCAATCACTTCTGCACAGTGCAAGATTGGGTGATGTAGCCAGAAGGTGAAAGAAGAAGGACAAAGATGGCGGCACCTGGCATTTTGTCTGTGCCGAGACGAAGGTGAATAGCAGGACCCAACTAAAAATATCTCTGGTGAGATTGACGCAATTTGAAAAGATGTTTGCTTAGAATATCCATTACGTTTTATGCATATTGGTTTCCTGGATAGCTCACCCAAGATGCACATTAAACTTAAAGGGCCCTATATATAAAACAGGGAATCTGACATTCCTTCAAACATTCCCTGGTGGGAATCAATTACTGTTATTAGACTTGGATCTGAAAGATTTCTTGAAGACCTAGGATTTCGCAGATTCCTGGAAGACCCTGGACTTGGAAGATTCCTGGAAGACCTTGGACCTGGAAGATGTTTAAAGGAATGTCAGATTCCCTATTTAAAGAGTAGAGCCCCAAGAGTTTTACGTTACCTGGTTATTTGGTTTATGTTGGTGGCAGAATTTCTTTCCTTCCTTTCCTGGACTATGTTTATTTGTTGTATTTTGTTTTTTATGCTTTATGTGTTTATTTCTTTATTGATATGTGTTGTTTATTATCCTATATATCATAGATAGATAGATAGATAGATAGATAGATAGATAGATAGATAGAACACAATAATATAGTTATGTTATTACAATGAAGAAGTTATATATTACAAAGTATCAGCGTCAACACATGAGTCACGTGACTGTAGTGGAGATGGGCGGGGCGATGATGCCATAAGTAGGTGGAACAAGGAAGTGTCAGACCGGAAGTGGCCCTGCGCGTACACAGCGCCATAGTGAGAAGGAGGAGGGGTGTCAGGTGGGTTTAGCCACGCCTTTTTCCCCAGGCTGCACTGCGCTCCAGGAGGAGGGGTAGCGGTAGTCGGGCCGCCGGTGCTCGCCATGTTATTCTAGCTCGGGGCCTACAGCCTCCACATTCCGTCTATGAGGCCCGAGTCCGAATTTGGAGCGGTCACCGATCCCGGCGGTGAGTAGGGACGGACAGGAAATACGGGCCGCGCCTGATGAAGGGTGGGGGTGAGTGCAGGCCGCACTGGGCCGGGGCATGTATGAGGGATGTGGCGGCAGATAATCAGCTCGTATCGGTCAGACATCGCTGTGTGTGTGAATAGGGCAAAGCGGAGACATCCAGGGACGGGATGAGCGGACATCTTGTTATATCTCCCCGGGGTGCTGGGGAATGTTTATACCGGAGACCGGCCTGTGTGTGACCGGGAGGAGACGGGGAGTGGTGTGTGAGGTACCGGCGGGGTATGGGGGGATGGAAGAGGAGACTGTGTGTGGGGAGCATTGTGTGTATGTGGAGGGAAAACAGGACTGTGTGTGTATGGGAGCATGGTGTGTGTATGGTGTGTGTATGGGAGCATGGTGTGTGTATGAAGGGAAAACGTGTGTATGGTGTGTGTGTGTGTATGGTGTGTGTGTGGCGTGTGTGTATAGTTTTTTAAGGAAGGTCTAGATGAGTGTGATGGTGTGTAGATGAGATTGTGGTGTGTGTGTATAGTGTGGAAAGGTGTCATGCTGTGTGTACATGGTTTAGTGGAGGGAGGGATATTAAGGTGTGTATGCATATAGTGTGAAGGAAGTTTAGGTGTGTGTGTATATAGTGTAAGGGGGATCTGGATGTGTGATGTGGCTTTGTTTGTACATGTGTGTAGTGTGAAGGGAGATCAAAGTGTGAGTGTATATAGTTTGGAGTGGGGGGATCAAGGTGTGTTTATTCAGTATGGAGGGGGATCAGAAGTCTATCGTATAAAGTGGAGCAGCAGTCACCAACCTTTCGGTCCTCATGGACCGCTAAATTCATCATTTTAAATCTCATGTACCATTAATATGAATTATTACATTTGTGAAATAATGATCTTCCTAATGGTGCCTGACCAGGACTGTGGAGGCTCTGATTCATTAATCAGTCCCCCATGACAAAATCCTCTTACCTTCAATCCCCCAGGGCAGTCCGATCCATCCGGAGGTCTCTTCCATCGGGTCCTGCTTCGAGCTGGCGCTGCCATCTTCTACTCTTCTTCCCGGTTCTTCTTCCTACATCACCCAACCCAGGCGCGAGATTAGGTGATGTAGATGGGAAAAACTTGTCGATCTCACTACTCATGCGTGAGATTGGCAGTTTTCTTCATCCTTTTGGCAAAATGGCTCGGGCATGTGCAGAAGAGAAGGAGCAGTAAGAGCCTCCCGGGATGTGTGATGTAGGTATCC
>NC_092861.1:16772728-16790204 GCF_032062135.1 Pyxicephalus adspersus
TATATATATATATATATATATATATATATATATATATAATTTTGTATATCTCTGATAACTGAAACACAAAATGCTACCATTGGTGTCAGCCACAGGAATAATATTCCCCCATGAATCTCCCCCTTTCATTTGGTTGCCTTACATTTTAACACCCCAACACTTCCCTTCCTTAGACACTTGCTTTTGTAGTAAGAATTAGGGAAGTTTGTGTTAGGGAATCGGTGAACGGGCTGTCATGTGATTTGTGTAGCAAAAAGAAGGGACATCCTGCGCATGTGTTTCTGTAGCAAGGCTGAGGGGTGGGGGGATGTGTTGCAATGATAAGGGGTTCGCACAGATGATTGGGTACAGAAGAGCGTTTTGGTTCTCGGGCGTGTTTGTGCAGGAAGGATGCTGGCTTGGCAAATGTGTGTAGCAAGAATGGTTGATTGACATAAATTTGTTGGTGTAGCGAGAACAAAGGTTTAGCACACACCTGTGCATTTGCACAGGGCAGTTGAGGGGTTGGTAATGTTTGTACAAGAAGAATCAGGTGTTGGCGCATGTCATTTGGGGGGGTATAGGTGATTGGCACACAGGTGTCTTTTGTTGAGGAAGAGTTGGCAGCATGTGCGTCTGAAGAAAGATTGAGGGGTGGGCATATGCACGTTTGGTTGGCACATGCGTGTAATGAAGGCAACAATCAGACGATGTCTTTGGTTCATAGGAATATAAATGTCTGCCAACCACTTCTCGAGATTCTGTGAAAAATTACTTTCAGAGGTTGGAATCACTGTTCATGGCTAGTAGGAAATGCCCATGTGTGTGGTCACTAGGAGAAGTCAGATAGTTACCAAGGCAGTACAAATATTTATTATAAATAATATATTTTAATTCTGTAAAGTTGCTGCAAGTTTGAGGTTGCTTGTGTCTCAGAACTATGGGGGTGGCGATACTATTTTGATGCCAACTCAGTATCCCACCCCCTTGATGAATGCCAATGTAAGAAAAAATACGGGGTGCTGTGTGAAGGGGGGGGGGGCACCTTTATTATTGCTTTGTTACTGGGAGCAGATATGCTAAATAACTTATGTAGATCTCTCCATTGGATTCTGTGAGGTAGCTGGGAAGAGATTCTGCCTGCTTATGGCTATCCCACATTGAAATATCTGGGCATTGTCTTTAGAATGGCACACACTTATATTTGTTCAGTGTTTGTCCTCATGGGTATTTATTAGGTGCTGTGTACAGGGTGACCCTTCCTGCATTCTGACAATGTCTTCATGCATAGAACAGGTTAAAAAATAATTCCATTGTACTCAGAAGATTGGACCACCCACGTATTAAACCTGTTTGCACTTGTTTTAAAAACAAACCATCATAAGATAATTTACAGCTAACCATACAGTCCGAAAGCTACTCCGGTGCAGGTCATGTGACTGGGAGTGTAGTGCCCGTCTGGTGCACGCATTGGTATACCCTGTGGCAGGTCTCGTCTTTATCGCCAGATATTGAATTATTGCAGAGGAATTTAGTGCACATAAAACAAACTATACTTAGAAGCCATAGTGGGTAGGGCATGCTATTGCAAATCTCAAATGTGCCTAGAGGTTATTTTTGGCCAAAACCCCCTGCTGATCCATTTTTTAAAAGTGTGGTTTCAACTCTTCTGAGTCGCTGACCAGACATAATCGTATGGTAGATGAATGTCACAATTTCTTGATTTGTTCTGGGTCAGTGACTCGGGAACAACTGAAACCAAGCATCAGCATTACAGCCAGGTGCACTTCAGAAGTTGACATCTTGATGGGCCGGGATGATGTTACTCCCACGTAGGTGTTCATTCCTACCGAGCATGCGCAGGGGAAGCCGGGATTTCCTTGCATGGTATTGCCATGTGCAGCTTTTTGACAGATTGCCTGTCCCTTTCTCCAATAATGACCTTGCATGATTGTGGATTTATAAAAAAAAAAGTTGAATTTAGTTACACTTTAAAATTTATTGAGATATTAATTGAAAATGACATTGAAAACCTCAAATTGTATATCTAGCAAATATCCAAACAGACCCACATATAACAAGTAGTCAGGTTTCATTCCGATTCTGTGCTACTTTACAAGAGCCGAGGGAGAAACTTTAGAATGAAGCCGTCGATAATATATCTGACTCCCAATGTCTCTGCTGCAATAAGAGCTTCTCGCCATCATGTTTGCAGACTGTTTTAGAATGTTCACTTCATGGGCATCTCCGTGTACATTGTTGGCATACCTCTGTGCTGGGATAAGTTCACAGAAGATAGCTTGGAATGAAGAGAACATTGTGATTTCAGTTCCATTCACAGGTTGCTTCTCATTTCTGGCATTTTCAAGCACTTGCTGAAAATGTTCCTTATCTTCAAAATTAAAACTAATGCAGCTATCACATCTAAGGATTGGAGAGCTGTATCAAATTTTTTTGTTTAACACGTTACACAACATTTTAGGTACAAATATCCTTTCATCCTGTTTGTAGCATGGGGTTAGGAAACATTACAAATGTTTTGAGATAATTTCCATAGTTACTAACTGCAGAATATTCAGTTTAAGTGTAGGTTTGGACCTTCATTGGAATTAAGTGGTCCTGAACAGCTGGCACTGCAACCCAGCTTTTGCAGCGAATGATCATAAACTGGTATGGGAACGGCTCACTGCTGCCCTTTCACAGGATGAAAGGATATTTGTACCTAAAATGTTGTGTAATTCTCTATGGTGCTGCTTTGGATTGAAACTACATAAGGCGCTTTCCCTGAGACATTGGTAACCACACTGCAACCCCATGGCTAGTCTGAACGCGGCATAACTATCATGGACATGCTGATATTTAAAGGAAGTGTTGTCATGTCATGCTAATCATCTTCATGATAATAAATTGACTGAAGTTGTGCAAGTCTAGGACAATGGTACACTTATTGAGCCAACTTGCTGCCCTAAAACATCTTTATCCCACTAGTTGAACTGCATGCCAGCTTCAATAAAAAAAAACTTCTTGGGCAAATCTTTATTATAGAGCCAGCTGATCACTTTTCACCAAAAACGTTCATAGTCATTCTCACAAAATATTTTGGATTGTTCTAAGGAATAAAACGGTTTCCTGTGACTGCATGCGTTTTTAGGTTTGCCAAGTGATGTGGGAGCAGATAACAGTTGGATGGCAAGGTTGACGTTTTGCTGGCACATGAGACCACCACCCTCTGCCAGTAATCTACTTGTACAAAGTTTTGTATATGTCGTTGTGTTGGCATGCAATTGTCTGCCATTGTCTATTGCTGGGTGGGGGCCTGAGACCTATTCCTGTGTGTAATTTGGTGGAGGGGAGGGTATTTACCATTGTGTATCTGCCATGTGTTGTAGGGTACAAACTTCTCAGTTTAGTCTGAACGCGGCATAACTATCATGGACATGCTGATATTTAAAGGAAGTGTTGTCATGTCATGCTAATCATCTTCATGATAATAAATTGACTGAAGTTGTGCAAGTCTAGGGCAATGGTTATTGAGCCAACTTGCTGCCCTAAAACATCTTTATCCCACCAGTTGAACTGCATGCCAGCCTCAATAAAAAAAAACTTCTTGGGCAAATCTTTATTATAGAGCCAGCTGATCACTTTTCACCAAAAACGTTCATAATCATTCTCACAAAATATTTTGGATTGTTCTAAGGTTTCCTGTGACTGCATGCGTTTTTAGGTTTGCCAAGTGATGTGGGAGCAGATAACAGTTGGGTGGCAAGGTTGACGTTTTGCTGGCACATGAGACCACCACCCTCTGCCAGTAATCTGCTTGTACAAAGTTTTGTATATATCGTTGTGTTGGCATGCAATTGTCTGCCATTGTCTATTGCTGGGTGGGGGCCTGAGACCTATTCCTGTGTGTAATTTGGTGGAGGGGAGGGTATTTACCATTGTGTATCTGCCATGTGTTGTAGGGTACAAACTTCTCAGTTTGCCAAGTTTTGGTTGAATACTTTTGTTTTCTATAAACATTTGTCGGTTTGTATTTTGCTTGTTTTAAATCATTAATTTGTCTGGTACTTTTTTTCCTTCAGTTTCTGATTTTTCTAATGAGTCTTTTAGCCTGGGGTCACTGCTGTGTACGATTATTGTGTGTCTCACACTGAGCATGGACCAGAGAAAGCAAAAGGAAGAGTTGTTTGAGGAGATCAGAATTAAAATTCTAGGCAAGCATGCCAAAGGCTAAAAGGCTACGTACACGCGTCAGATGATTTTCGTCCGATTATCACTCGTATTGGACGGGAATTTGACGTGTACAGCAGCCTCCGACTTCGTTCATGGGTCTGTCCTGTCAGATCCACAAACTACTGCAATGTAAATGAAGGGGCTGCTCGTGCTCTCCTCTCTCCATGAAGGAGTATGGCAGTGCTCTATTAATAGAGGAATCATTTGTATGCTGTAATTGCCTCTATAGGGAGAGGGCTCTTTTGGTTGCTGTACAGTACCAATTTTTCCTTTTGGGTTAATGTATTATAAATTTGAACTGTACATGTTTACTGGTTTCCTAAATTTTTGTATTGGCATGAAGGGAAGGAAGAGCTACCATTAGAGCTTTTTCACGTGAATGATTAGCAGTTACAAGACGGTTGCATTACCTGCCAGCCACTGATCTACTGTAACCCCATGCTGTTTTATTAGACATCAATTTCAGTGACAAGGTGATCTTCATGCAGCAGATCTTACATTTCTTTGTACAGCACCTGGCAATATGTTGTCTATGTAACCCACCTGCCCGATCGAACGCCCTCGCTTGGCACCTACTAGGATACAATGCAACGTGGTTGGAAGCAGCTGTGTACAAGCAGTGTTGAATTGGTAACTGCGCCCCAACCATCCCTGTCCACAAACCATCAGAATTTGCTAATCTAATGGCCATGAGCCAGCACAGATCTGTGCACCAAGCAATTTCCCATCAACTTTTCCAGTCTTTGGGTAACAGAAGTGGCTGCTAAACATAAATGGACTTTTTTTTTACTTATTCCAGAGTTAAACCTGTAAAAACGAATTCACCTTATAAGTAGTACAGAAAGTATTTAAAATGAAGATGATATACATGGGGAAATGGTGATACTTTTTACATGCAGCAGACAGTAGTAACCATGACCATCAACCCCCAGTGTAGTAATACTTTGTCCTGGGGTGACGCTTCTGCTTCTATATAAAGTACAGGGAGTTTTGTCACCCCAGGACAGAAAATGTTACTACAGGCTCTCCAGATGAAATGCGAACACAAATAATGGCTCACAAAGAGACTTTGGGTAAAAAAATGTTTTTTTTTTTTTTTTACCCTCTCCAAAGTCCTACAACTGATTGTATAACTCTGACTGCATTCATTTTTATTTTCTAAAGCTTATCTGATGTGGGTTGTAGGGCAGATGAAACATTCAGCATTTTCCAATTTACACTTTTATGTAAACTGAGCAAATGTGTAAACATCAGACCAGCACTGAAAATGATCTTAACATTCATCTTGTTTTTGTTAATAAATGTTGTGATGGTAATCTCTGTATTCTCTCTGTGATGGTAATCTGTGTTCTCTTCATAATGATTTCAGAGTATTGCGAAATAATTCTGAAGAGACTTTTACTAACAAGCCCCAGCCCTACTTTAAAGGATAAATCATTTAGGATTTGTTTATTCAATTTTAGGCTTTTTCTCTTTTCTTTTTTTTTTTTTTTTTTTTTTTTTTTTTTTTTTTTTTTTTGCAGTGCTTTCCATCACGGAAACATCATCATGTCTGAGGGGTCATGAGTTAGTTTAAATGTTATTCTGTAATGCTATCCAAGAGCAATTAAGATGATCTCGGTGTTCTGATCTTGGTGTTCTCCCTAGCCCATTTTAACTGGGCGCACCACCCAGCACTTTATTCAAGCCACCCCCTGTGATATCTGCTTACCCTGGGCTTTGTGTAGAGAGCCAGTAAATATGGACATTTTTCCATAGGGGGAATGTTTTTGCATGGTGTTTTCATTTCCCCATTATTTTGGAACTGACAAGGTGTAAGCTTGCCTTTACATGGAGCTATCATCATGCTGAGGTGGGGTCACAGAGCTGCAATACAGATCTATAGATAACTATGACTCAAACAACTGGGAACACAAAATTTTCATGAGTTGCTCACCCACTTTTTAACCACCCAGCTATAGCTTCACCTTGATATAAAAACATGTCTGAGGAGAACCCTGTGATAAGCTCTGACTTTGCTACCCACGTGCTTGTTAAGTCAGGAAGTTGTACTAAAGCCACAAATAACCAGACTGATTCCTTTGTCAATCAGTGGACTCTTTGGGTTTGTTCTTGCATGAAGTCACAACTTTGGGATCAGCTGTCTGCCACTCATAGGCTTCAATATTTTGTAAGAGCACAAAGTATCTATGTAGGTGTGATCTGGTTGTCCCATGGATCTGTCAACACCCTGGTGAAAAAAGCCCTGTGCATGTGAATGTTATGTCTCCCTTTGTCAGCTGTTTTGCTGGTGGTGTGAATGTTGAGGCTAAAGATGTCTGCAGAATATCTGCATCATTTCCTCTCCATCTGGCAGAGACGCCATAACCGAGGGCTCCCAATCCTGGTGATTCAGCTTACAAACTATTTTCAAAAAATGTCTGTGTGTTCAGGATCCCGTGTTCTCTTATCTATAGCATCCTGTGAGCTAGAAGTGTGTACATCAATGTAAATACGTTTTAGGTTCTTCGTGTAAGTAATCAGATCTATAGTGATAAATACCCCAAAGTGAGACATGCACAATACATTTTAATAGATTAGATGCCCAGTTCAATAAACACAAAAACTGAACTAGATATTTCCTTGATTGGTAATGTGTATTGACCAGGAAAGGCCGTTCTTTATCTTAAAATAGGATAGGAAGTTACCTGTTCCCTGGAGCCCTGTGCATGCAGGGAGGTGTCAGATAATGTATATATTAATGTAGATCAACATATGATGCTGCAAATAAAATTTAAAGACCGCTCGTTAGGTCTTCGTCACATTAATACAACATGCTGCAAAATACAGCGTCGGGGTGCTGAGCTCCCCATTCAGTGTTTTGCAGCCCAAACAAACCACCAACAAAGTAGTTGTACATTGAGCTTTGAAAACTTGCAGCATGCACTGCATTCATGTTAAGTGTTTTATTCTTTCAAATGAATGGGATGCAATGCACAGCAGAGGCGCGTTTAGTAATCTACTGCACCCCTATAGTAGGAGCTCAAAGCTGGTAACATTTTCCGTTTTGAAAAATAAAATCGTGGTTGGGTTAGAAGTAGCTAGGAGGTAAGAAGATGCAGTCTGATTGGATCTATGGAAAAGGGGCTTTGATGTTTTTGGTGAGGTAATGTAATGCAGAACTAAATCCAGTGGATGATCTCCTGTCCCTATTCCGTTGTGAGTACCCCATCTTCTTCCCTTCCTCATTTTGTCTTGTTTGGACTGGAAAGAAGTAACTTCCATGCAAGCCAACAGGAGTTCAATCGGCCCCATCATGTGCAGGGAAAGGTGCGATTTGCTGGGTTTCCCTAGCATTTGCAGAGCAGCAAATTTAGGCCGATGGGATGGCAATTGGGTAGGAAATATTTCTTGCAGAAGGGTTATTACCTGTCCCTTTCTGCAATAAAGCCCTGCCTGATGCCACATTTTTTTTAGTTCCACTTTAACAGTTTAGGCAGGGGATGGAGCGGTGCAAGGTATAAAGATTAAAGTTATTTTCCTATGTCATGCAGCGCAGCCATAGAATACTATAAGGGTGGATAGATCAGATTAGAGTAGGTGTAATTCTTTACAGATCTTTGGCAGGTAAAATGGTTCATATATTTAAGTTTCAATTGTCTGGCTGAAATGACTACCGAGGGAAATATCTGCACATTCATTTTACAAGTCTGGCACGTTTAGTATCTATAAACCTATATCTAATGCTTAGAATTATTCACCCTCTTGAGCTGTGACAGTGGAGTAAATGTGACCGGTTTATCTTCTGCCGCATCAAGTCAATATAACCTTCAGACAACCTTATTAGCCGCGTTCTTGGCGTAAACCACACAACAGACTCCTATACCGAACAAGATCATTTAGAAATGTCTGATGTGTTTGAAATGCAAAGGGTGATTGTGTAAAAAGGTAGAGTTTATTCCTTGGTAAAACAAACGTGGGAATAGAGAAATGTGCACTGACTCAGATAGCTGAGACATTAATGGATCTGTTGGTTCCAGGTGTATTTTTGTATTTCTAGGAAACCCCAATGATCTGCTGAAGTTTCTGTGCACCTTCCTTTGAGCTATTTTTTATTTGAGGGGTTACGTTGGCTGTGTCTGCAAGTATGGGACACTTACAGCTAATAGACCTCTCACAATAAGAGAAATTAGGGAAAAGAGACTGACTGACTGGCTTTGCTAAGTATCTTTTTTTAACCAAGGTAAAGGGTCCAGGAGGAAAAGTAGTAAATTTTGCACGGAGATAGGCTTTTATATCTTTTTTGGAAGTACACATGGTTTGGCTCTGTAAGAAGTTTTTATTTTCCTGTATGGATTGATCTCCCTTCTAGGCTTCTAGTACAGCGATTCATTTTTTCTCTATTACTGATAAAATTGTGTCATGGGAACTTTTATATGTTTATAACACTGTTGGACTTAAATATATTTAATCATACATAAAGTTCCAGTTCTCCGAAAAAAAAACTAAATACCCACAGCACCTCAATTGAGTAGTAGCAAATATACAGACAGTAATACTTAGCATGTGAGAGTATTTTTCAAATTGTATGTTTTGGGCACGTATTGTCACTGTTATCAATATTGAGAAGGGATATTCTGTGAAAGAACCATCCTGGAACAGTAAGTTTTTAATGGCTCCTAAATATCCCAAATGGAATGCTTTTTTTGGTAGAGTAGGAGAGGGCTCTCTAGTTCAGAGGACATTGTATGGTGGAATTAGGACTACGATCTTGCAGGTTTCTAGTTCAGAGAACATATTTGCTGTATGATGCAGGATGATTGATATGTTGCAGCCTCCTATTTCACAGACAATGTATTTTCTGTATGGAGAAGTGGGACTGGTACTCTTGCAGGCTTCTAGTTTATCAAACTCTTTTTCTATATGGTAGAATAGAACAAGGCTTTCCTGCAGCCTTCTTGTTCAGAGGGCATTGTATATTAGAATAGGACTGATAACTTGCAGCCTCCTTGCAGACATTCTCTGTATGGACTTGAACTCTCTTGCGGGCTTCTAGTTTATCACTTTTTCTGTATGGTAAAATAGGAGTGGGCTCTCTTGCCCCCTCCTTGTTCCCAGGACATTATATATTAGAATATTAGGACTGATATCTTGCAGCCTTCTAGTCCACAGATATATTCTCTGTATGGAGGATTGGGACTGAACTCTCTTGCAGGGTTTTAGTTTAGCATACGTTGTATTTGCTGTATGGGAGGAGGACCATGTTCTGCACATATTTTGGAGGAGCCCAATGTGTTCCCTGAGGTGACCTAATCTTGCCATGTTCAACATGGAGAGAGCTGTTCTGTACTTTGTCAGGTATATAGAAAATATACAGCATATGTTGTATTTATGGGATGTAGTCACCCTTTGATCCTGGAACACCACCCAGTGTGTATTTTTACAGGAGGTGAATGAAAACAAATTATAGCCTGGTTGTACTAACTTTATGATCCCAGAACTTCTTTCCTTGCTATGATATATACTGCACATACTCATCTGTAACACTACTTTGTGTGCTGTGGAAGAGGGGACTGGTTTGGTAGTCCTATTTGGTTTTCTGTTGTCATCTTCTGGCTGGAAATTCGTTATTGGCTAACGCATGAAAAATAAAACCAGTGCAGCTGCCATGTATGAGGAACGATGAGCTGCAATGTATTCTGCTTTGGGGTTTGAAGATGCTGATACTTTTGCACAAGCTGTTGTAATGGGTAATGTCTAAGAAGAATGATCACTTCTGCAGGAACGTAAAAGATCTGTCGTTTTGTTTAAAGTTTTTAGCTTCCAGCTGTCATTTTCATGGGTCAGGTTAAGAAGAACAGATCTGATTGCTTGCTGTGGGCAGCGGTCCATTTTTTTCCTTTTCTGGTCCGTTCATAAATCGGCTCTAATGAAGCCGGCGATAATGCCAGATGCCAAGCATGACACCAATAACAATCTGCACAAAGAAACCATGTATTAGAAAGCTGTGCTGAGACTTATTTTGTTTGTTTTAGAACGCAGCCCAAAAATAGCTCGTCAGTGATTGCCCTTGGGGCGCTCGTCATTAAAGCCACAGGGCCTAACATGTTGTGTAGATAAACCCTGCCTCTACCTTTCATGTGTGGATTAACCCTGCCCGTACCTTTCATGTGCTGCAAGAGACGTCGATAACAGGTCTACATCTCACAGCAAAAGAAATCTAATACAGCTTAGCCTTATTCAGGGTGTATGTTTATTGGATCTATGTTGGTTGGTAAATATACCGTTACAAGGGTTTTGTTTGTTCAAGTGCAAAAAAGACATTGATTCTGCCAGAAATCCAAAACAGCCCTGTGCACTCCTATGCAGTCTTATTTCAAGCAGTCATGTCACCTTTGTGAAATTGTTTTTTAATCCTTACATATATCATTTCTTAGTGAAAGTTCTTCTCCCCCTTGGACCACAGAGATAGGGGTATTATTACAGTATTTATATATACTACACATGTACATTAAAATAGAGGTTGCAAATGACAGTGGCACAGCAGGAGACCCTGCCCAGAGGAGCTTACAATCTGAGAGGTGTGGGAAGCAGCACACAATAGGAGGAGATGTTTGCGTTTTGTACTCTTTGATTTATTTAGGTCAGGTATGTCTAAAGTCCGGCCCGGGGGCCAATTGTGGCCCGTGTTCATATTTCCACCGGCCCGCAGCCTCTGTCATAAAATCAATATTATGTGGCCCACCAGCACTGTTGACCCCAATATAAAATACATAAAAATATAAAAAAGCTATTTTTTATTTCATTAGAGTTGATCAACCGCCTTGCAATCATTGGTCTGCTACTCGCGGCATAATCATCAGAATGGGAGTCCCCATGTGTGCACAGGGAATCCCCTATGTCATTATAGTGGGCGTGTGCTGTGTGGGACCACGCCCACTCTGATTCCAAGAATGCTCTGCACGGAGCCCGCACTGACACCGAACTCTGTGGACAGGGAATCCCTCACGCCACCCTGGTGGGCGTGTGCTCTGCGGGACCCGCACCCTAACCCCGAGTACGTGCTGAATGGCTGGCCCCCCACACATTTTCACCTCACCAATTCTGGCCCTCTTTGCAAAAAGTTTGAACACCCCTGATTTGTTATCATTGAAGAGGCTTGCTCTGGTTGTCATATATTTATTTTATTCTAAACCAGCCTCTCCGGTTTCAGCAAACTTTGATTTTTTTTAATATTTCCAGTAAGTGATCAGTGAGAAGAATGCCGCTTACATTGCTGGCCTTTTGGGTACAATGTCACCCTTACAGATAGCCAGATAGATCATTGGTGTCAGTAAACTGACCTGAGAGGCAGAGGTTGCTCATTGCTCCAAGGAACCCTGGTTCATAAACTCTTTTCCAAACCCAAGAAAGAAATGTAATGCTTTGCAGCTTAGTAGTATGTATAACAGGCCTTGTCTCCATGGTTTGGGCTCACGCTGAAGCATGCCATGTTTTTCTTCATAGCCTGAAGCTTTCCTCCTGTCCTAGGCTGGTAATACTAACATGAAGTGTTAGACACACAGAACCTATTCCCCATGAGTTCTGTAGTCCATATGTGAACTGAGCAATGCTGCTGACAAGTAAAAAGGCTTTTTTTTCTTTCTTTCAGTTATAACACTTTTGTATATTTAAACAATCATGGTTTACATCACATATTGTAATGCGCGTGGTTGATTCCATATTAAAGCTGAGCTGTTATTATAATATTTATGACTTAAGAAAATGGTAATATTGTCAGGAGATAACATGGGTAAAAAATCCAGACTGGAAATGTTTGCTATTTCAATTCTGCATTTGTTTCGATCTCATGAAGCCATTTATTAGCTTTTTTTTTTTTTCCACCGGTGATCACGGTAGTGCTGTTTGAATTGGCAAATCAGGAGAAGGGTTAAGCGGCGGTGGCACAGGAGGGTTAATGCGGTTCACGTTTGCCGTCATGCCTTAGGTGGTTATGCGGCTGAACGGCACTGTATAAAGGAATTCTTTCCTGCATCCGACATTGTTAGCGGCCGATAACATCTGGCTTAGATTGATGGCATGTAGAGAGTGGAATTCCAATATCCCATAACCGGGACATGTAATGACTCATGTAACCGGGTATCCATGCTGATCCGCAGCGCTCTGCTTCCCTTCTCATTGTTTTACTCTCCTGTGAACTAGTCCCTGCAAGACTGGAACAAGCCTTTGTCTTTTCCAGGCATTCAGCGGCTTCACGCTTTACTTCCTAACACAAGGAATGCTGAAATTATTTTCTGCACCTCTGTTTTATGTCACAAAACAAAGTCCCTTGTAATATTACATTGATATTTAGACATGTTTCTGACTCTATCACAGGGTAAGTGTTAATATTTAATAAAATATCTGTTTATAGTGAACACAACCTACCTGCCTCTCTCTCTCTATGCAATCTGCTTATCGTAATTTCCAGAGGCACCGACAACCCCCCTTCTGTGTTTTGGCTTTGGTAAGCGATTACTTATTTATAGATCATGATGAGAAACCGGAATTTTTAGGGGATTTTAGGTGAGAAGTGTACACAAGTTACATTTAAATCAGAGTTCACTTTCAGGTAAAGAGATTTGTCGGTAGATCCAGAGATGTAGGCTGTCATTATATGAAAACTTTGCCCAAATGCAGAATCTGAAAGTCTTTTTCTACAACTTGGCTCAAATAAGTTTACTGACATTTTAGGATATTGGACAGAGCCATGCCAATACTTCCCTTCTCCCCTGGCCAACAACATACTACTGCTGTTTCCATGCACTATATGATATCTATTGAGATTGAAATGACTGTGGCAAGTTTTTTGTTTTGCTTCCTCCAAATTACAATAAAAAAAATCAAGCACCTTGCAATCCCACAGTAGCACTATGGCTGTACAGGTTGACTAAAACTTTATTTTTTATTATTCATATAGTGCCAACATTTTACACTATGCTGTATAGGGTTTGTAAATGACAGATAAAAACAATGACACAAGTAGAAGAGAGGGCCCTGCCCAAGAGATCGGCATGTATTGCCGCTGTTACTGCAAACTTTTTTTGGGGGGAAAATGTTTGCATATTTAAACCTTGAACAATGATGTAGTTGATGAGCTGTCGGCTTTAGTTTTCGTTTTTCAGGCTCTCATTTACTTTCTGCCAGTTTGTCAGTAAAACACATTCTTACTTGGGATAGCAATGCCCTCTTACCTTTCTGTATTAGAGCTAAAGGAATCAGATAGGACCACAAAACCCCATTATAACAGGGTGATTTTATAGTTTGAAAACTCTTAAAGGAAAAGGCCTGAAAGCATAAAGATTTTACCAAATAGAAGTTTTCTGGCTTAGTCACATGACCTCAGACAAGGCAGTGCTTGACCTACTCTTTGTCAGAAACCATGTGATTGGTGCCGAGGCACACTTTAAGCCATAATTACCCTTATAATGTATTGTGCAATATGCAGATTAATTATTTCTTTTTATTTTCACTTTAGCGGAAACAGTATGTGTGTCATCTATAAGCACTTATTACATTGTGGATGAACTGCTATATTTGACATAATCTTTATATAACTGTCCAGCTATAAATAAGAGTGAGGATATTCTGGGGTGCTGAGGCAGTGAGCACACATTTGTTGTGGAGTTTAAAATGGTTAGTTTTTTCTTTTCTTGAAATAAGATACCCCAGTTTACAAATTTGACAGTGTAGCAGTTACATTGCAATCTTTATGCTGCAATGCATAAAATGGCACCAAGACCGGCAAAAAACATAATTTACCTTGCCATCTATTAATACTGGATGGTCCTCAGTCTCATGCTTTCTAATAGAGAAATTTTGACATTCACGCAGAACTGGTGGTTGGCCCATTTTACCTTCACATCCCTGCGCTTAGTCCTGCGAGTGTAGCTTCAGCTGTGTAAAAATGCTGCCAGGGCTGATCGCACGATATAATGCTAAGAATGGTGGGAAGTGATGTCGGACATATTTGGTGTCATAGCTATGTGCTTGTCTGCAGTTTTTATATTACTAGGAGGCATTTCATCCCGTAGCATGTGTGTTCTAAAATTGCATTTTAGATGCCTGACTGATCTTTAAAAAGTTTTTGCATTACAGAATATTTTTTTTATGCTGTAAAGTGAATGTTCAAATTAGACTTTAATCCCTTTCTTACATTTGCTTATTTGTCTCATTTATGTCTTTTTTGCAGGTGCCTATGTGGAATGAATGTTCCATGCGTTGTAGGCATGAATGACGTGGCTTGGCAAGAGACCAGAGGAATAATGCATGCAAGCAATGGGCAGGAGGCACTTGGGGTTGCAATCGGCATGGTCCCCTCTGGAGGAACAGCATCAGGGCCCATTGGAAACAATCCACATGCCATTCCTCCCGGTGCTTCCAACGCACAGGTGCCTTTGAGCGGCCGCTCTCAGGATGATGCCACAGTGGGATATTTCTTCCAAAGGCAAGCCGGAGAACAGGTGAACGGCTACACCAACAAGCACCGCTGGCCGACAGGAGATAGCGTAGAGGCTTCGGTATGTAGTCACCTGTTTAAAATAACAGATCATTACTACTTTTATGATTGCGATGTTTGCTTTTATAGCTCACCTGGGTTTTTGTGTCTAACGATAATCTGGGCTTGTGATTTCTATTTATTTCACATTCCATATCCTTGGATTGCATAGCTGCGTGTTTTAGAATGGGATGGATTACCTTGGATCAAACACTTTTTAAAGAAATATTCAAGGTGTAATGTTCTATGCTTGCTGCTCATTCTCACATCCTAAATCTTAGACAACCAATTAATTGAAACCCTTCACTCCCTGTGTGGGAATACCCTATGCTTTTTCTTTAAAGCAGGACTGAAGTTCTACATTTAAGAATTCACGATTATTGCAGAATGGGACAGGCAAAGTCCCTTCTGCGGTAATACTTCCTGATAGCTAAGGGTTTCTGGCAAAAAGCTGTGCTGCACGTCCCGGCAATCCTAGCGTCCTCTGAATGTGCTGGTGGTGAATGAGTTAGGTCAGGGAAGATAGAAGAAGATGGCGGTGCCCTACGAGGGAATGGGGGGGACAGTAAGTGGGTTTAGTTCTGCTTGAACCAACTATTTTTCTTGCCGGGGATGCTTCTTCATTCTTTCTATTAATCTGTTCTGAACAAGGCATTTAAAACCAGTAATGGAAAACGTATTTGCACCTCTTTTCTCTGCTTGCCTTTATTATGCACATATTTCAGAGTTACGGTCTTATGCCCTGGCCCCCTACCCCTGTAAAAATAGATTTTCATTGATGGTTTATCTAAAAGGTATAGTTAGATTTTATTTTTTCCTTTCCCTGTTGTACATTGTTACCATCTTCACAGAAAGATTCCTTGGGAATTCAGAGCAGGAGAAATCTCACAAGAAGTGATTTAGCATCATCTCTCGAGATTTGGGCTGCTCTGTATTTTCCAGGATCTTTCCTACAGGACCATGACATCTGTGCTGAGAATGGAAGATGAGTTGAGGGGCTTAGACCTTATACGTTACACGGAGAACCAGTTAACGACTGGGCCTGTGTAAGGATCTGAATATTCAGTCTTTTTGTATAGTGCTAAAATATTATACAGCACTTCAGATTCTGTATTCATGTCACTGGCTGGCTCTCGAAGGAGCTCACTATCCACTTATGATAGCCATGGTGTAACCCAGTGTTTCTGGTGCCCAAGCCATCTCCAGAGGTTGCTGGGGGGTTCCTTGAACAATGAGCAATTTGTGCCTCTCCGACACCAATAATCCTTGACTATCTGAGGGTGACATTCTTCCCACTGTCCGCCAGGCTGATATACTGTGAGCTGTGGATAAAGTAATTATAGCCGGGGTTCCCCAAGACCCTGAGGTTATTTTAAGAGACCCTGTGAGGCTGGCTGCTGGTAGTCCATTCTTCCCACTATCCACCACTAAATACCACGGTTTCCCTGAAAATAAGCCCTAGCATGATTTTTCAGTATTTTTGAGGATGCTCAGCATGAAGCTTACTTTTGCAGCAAAAGTAAGCGTTTCTGTGCAAGAGAAGAGCTTCTTTGTAAGGCTGGAGTTCAGCTTTCAGACGTCCAATGGTGCAGACACCCAGAAAAAGGGGGAAGTTTTTCCTTATTGCAGAATAGATCTTGCTGCCCTTAATATCCTAATCTAGATTATTTGTTCCATGAATTGACACTTGTGCTGTCCTATCCATAGATGTAAGAAGTGGGGAATTCACTCTTTCTGCTGCAAGCCACTCTGAGACTTTCCATCTTTCTTGGCAATCTTTTAGCAATATTGCTGTTTACACACTAGAATGTGTTTATCCTCATGTAAATCTGACAAATTACAGTAAATATTATAAAGGCAGGCGCATTTGCGAAATAGCTACTTGTTTTGGCTATTTAGAATTGGCCATATTTCTGCAAATTCTCTTCAAATCACCAAACCAATGTCTTTAATAATCCTGAAGCATAGAAGTAGCACGGTATTGCTGAAATCTTATCTCCAGAGTCATCCATGTAAGTGGAATGCCGCACACACTCCTGCTAGTTGCTTGACATGTCGGCCACCTGCAGACCACCTCCTGTTCCTTTGTCACACGTCTTTGATTGCAGGCCAAGAGGGGAGTTTGGTTTGTTTATCCTGTGAATGTATGGAGACAGCCTGGCTAGAATTACAGCCTTGTTTTCTTGTTTCTAGGTGAGGTCTGCAGATGACTTGAATCATGGTTTCCAGGCCCTGGCTTTAGAATCTCGAGGAATGGGAGAGGTGAGTCCTTCACACGTTTCTTGTATGAATTAATCGCCAGCTGTGTCTACTAATGGTCCTCGCTCCGGTCGGTATAACATTTGCTGGCTCGCAGAAATCGTCTGTTTTGTCTCCTTCCTCTTTGTTTTTCATTCATTATGCAGAATGGAGGCGGAACATCAAGGCTGATAGTGTCCATGGTATAGTGTGTCCTAAACCCACGGGCCTGTTTTACCGTCTTTTGACTAGTCACTTCGATTCTAGATAACTTTATCTCTACACCAGACACGATGTGAGAGATTAATGTACAGATTGCTGACTCCTATGAGTTAGCATTGAATTAATTTGTTTTTCAGAACGCTACGTGTAGCACGTTATTGTTAACCAGCTCCATGTCTCTCGTCGCAGTCATTATTAGCGGGAGGCATTCCATAGATCTGCTACCACACACAAGTCTGTGTGCATAATAGCTCGATAGAGACTTGAGAATTAATGTGTGTGGTCATG
>NC_092861.1:16791463-16792903 GCF_032062135.1 Pyxicephalus adspersus
CCATATTTAGCATTCACTGCTGTATAGGTGGAGGTGTCTATAGGCTTTGTTTCAAACTGCTTCATCCCCACTTTTATAAAACACTGTTAAAGATGGAAAAAGTGGCGGTCTGTACCCCATTGAAGTGAATAGAGATTCTAATTACCAGTTTAGGATAATTGCCCCCTGCCTTTATTCTCCCATTTTTTTTTAAAGCTTGTTCATAAGGTAACAAAAGTTGGTCTCACCTTGATAAATCTTGTTATATGGAGAACTTATGAATAGGACCCATAGTGTAATCCCACCTCCATCTTTGACATAAAGCTATTGTTATTATTACTATTAAACAGAATTTATATAGCGCCAACATATTACACAGCACTGAGGGTAATCTGGTCTCTGAATACCATAGCATATGGTATAAGCCCTGACTACTTTATTTCCGATAGGTTACAAAGGACGCAGACCATATTTCCATAATTCACTGTGTGCAGGCAAAAAACACCGGAAGTTGTTAGATGGCAAAAATCAACACGTGCCAAACTCATGTAACAAAAGGGAGCAAAAAAAAAAAACAGTTCATTGTTGTGCTTCATTAGCACAACAAATAGGCAGTGTTAGATGGAGATCGGAGTACTAAATGCTAGTGGCCTTGGCTTTGTTCTAAACCCCCCATATCTTGAAGTCAAATGTAGCTGTTCTGAGCAGTCTGACTTTTGGTTATCTCCCTTTGCAGCCCTGTAGACCAACATGACAAAAGTCAACAGAGAATATTGGGGGGAATTTCCCTCGGCAAGAATAATGCAGAGTTCCCTCATTTCCAGTCTCTAGATACACACTGCATACAGAACTCTCTTCCTTAAGCCTACTATTCCTAATACCACAGCCTGCACAAGTGGGGGAAAAAACTCAGACATGGACTGAATGGTCAGGGCGACCCCAACTCCTCCCTGACCAGATCCAGGACCCTGAACTTTTTTTTCCCAAAACAGTACTGGAAAGCAACCCTATCTGTCCTGCAGCTTTCAACTCAGGTTCTGACCATGGGTGCAATAACAACAATCGCACACTTTTCCTATGAAATTTTATAATACACTGTCTATCTAAAAACTTGTAATGGGCAAACATGATATGACCTATAAATTATTAGTTTAAAGGGGACATACCAAAGTTACAATACTATTATGACCTTATTGCTTTGAAGGCATTGAGAATCAGGAAATGTTTATTAGGCGGTGACTGGTTCTCTTTAGTAACTGGTATTTTATAAAACTTTTTTTTTTATTATCAAACATTGCTGATACAGGTTCTTACCTCCTCCAGTACCTCCTCCAGTGTAATCC
Source organism: Pyxicephalus adspersus (assembly GCF_032062135.1). Lineage (NCBI taxonomy): Eukaryota > Metazoa > Chordata > Amphibia > Anura > Pyxicephalidae > Pyxicephalus > Pyxicephalus adspersus. The sequence goes on from NC_092861.1 coordinate 16,792,786, forward strand.
AGTATAAAACTCTGTGAGTCATTATAAGGAACACTAGTGAGGTCTTCCAGGGCCACCTAATCTTATTATCCTCTCTACAGAAATCCCACCATTTTTTCAGGTTACTTGTTAGCCATGT